>NC_140957.1:96564022-97164022 GCF_014529385.1 Adiantum capillus-veneris
TGTTCTTGGTAGCCTCGTGGAGAGGAAAAATGTGTAATCTTCAGCACTTAAAGACCTCGCTTAAGCTTGAGGCCGTTTTGTAATTTCTTTGAGATTTAAATACATTCACTTACTATTGTGAGTTTGGCTAGAAAAAATTATTTAAAAATACACTTGCACAAATTTTCAAAAGATATCAATATTGATCTTAAAAAAAACCCTTTGAAAAAACAAAGATAAACTTATCTTTAAAAATTAGATTTTTATTAAATAATAAAATATCCACAACAATTGTCATTTTTTTGTTACGTGACTTAACTTTGACAATTTATATGTAAAGCAAAAAAGACTTTTGACTTTACAATTTCCAAAGTCTTTTTGATATGTGTACTTAAATAGGCTGAGTTACTTTGTGTAAAGTAAAAAGTTTTGATTTTCAATTCCCAAAAGTTTTTTCATTTCCAGCAATGTTACTATTCACTTTTACATTTTAAATCTTTCTACACTTGACTTTTGCATTTTTGAATAGAGGTCTTATAAGGTTTTGTCTTTAAGTGAAGCTACTGAGTGACACATGGAGGGTCTCTCCTTCCTTGAAAAATTTAAGATGCTTCATATATAGTATAGATTGCTTGCACAATTTTTCCTTGCTCAAAGTTGAAGGATAACAAAATTTGGACATTGTCTTTTGAAGGTCAAAGTGCACCCTAGCCTTTCCTATGGGATAGGCAACTTTAGAAACACCCTTGTGAGGTACCTTGCAATTTTTGGAAACACCAACCCCCCGCCCCCCCAAACCCAAAAACAAAAAAAAGAAAAGCACACACATCAACATATTGGACCCAAAGGAAAAGTAGGCATTTCTATTTTGATGAATTTTTTTATCACAACAAGGTAACTATGGTATTATATATATATATAGAGAGAGAGAGAGAGAGCTTTGATTTTGAATAAGCACAAATTAAAGAAAATGAGAGTTTTTGAACTACAACATCTAACTTCTATCTACTAACATAATATCGCGCTTGTGAGACCCTTGCCACGTGTTGGTAGCTGCGAGCTGAAGGCTTGAGTCAAAAAAAAAATGAGCTGACAAGAAAGAGCACACGCTCACTATAAGGGCGACTCTATCAGGCTTTCAAGTACACGACTGCTCTGCCATGCTTTCAAGTACACGCTTGGTGGCGGCTCTACTTGGTGACAGCCGAAATTCAAAAGCCTTGCAGCAATAGGACCCTGCCCTCAGACCCGCTTCGTGAAGTACAAACGAGAGAGAGAGAGAGAGAGAAGAAGAAGAAGAAGAAGAGACAGAGCGACAGCGCAGAGAGCACGTCAGCAGTGCAGTAAGGTATTCTCTTTAATGGCTGACATCCTCCTTACCTATTCTTCTCACCTCACCATGCTTGGTCAATCCGTCATTATTCTTGACAGCCATGCACAGGGCAACCCAACCCTCACTTGGCTCTCCCTGCATGAGGTGCACCTTGGGTACTGCGAACTAGAGCAGGCCATCCTTCTCGCCCTCTGTCGTGGATTGCACTATGTCTATTGGCCCTACGAGACACTTGAAGGAGTACGAGCGGAGGTGCGACGCGAGAGAGAGTGCGAGAAGAAGAGCACGACGATATGGTGAACTCGCTCTATTGTAATGTGTAGAGCATAGTGAGTTCTTATTAGGTTTTAACAAAAGAATATGTGTACATACCTAGCGGCCCGTCCACTTACCAAGGAGACCACATTGGGCTTTATACCCCAACAACCTCCCACTTAAAGTCCAATGTGGTACTTTAAGTGTGAGAGAAGCTACTATACAAGCTAATATACAAGAGATGTAGAGAAGTGATGTACTACCCTACACCTAACTACTGGCAAAAATGCGCAAAGCTCTCTAAGGGAAGTCCTTTTGTAAGTAGATCAGCAGGATTTTCTATGGTGTGAACTTTGACAAGCTAAAGTTGCTTATCCTCGAGCATTTCCCTGATGAAATGATACTTCACATCCACATGCTTTGTCTTTGAGTGATAAACTGGATTGCAAGCCAATTGTATAGCACTTTGACTATCACAATATAACACATGCATCTCTTCTTTGATTCCCAAATCTGTTACTAGTCGATTAAGCCAAATTGATTCTTTGCATGCCTCTGATGCTGCAACATATTCAGCCTCTGTAGTAGACTGAGTAACACAATCTTGTAATCTAGAACGCCATGATACTGCTCCACCAGCCAATGTAAAGACATACCCTGATGTAGACCTTTGATTATCAAAGTCACCTGCATAATCTGAGTCTGTAAAACCCTTTACACTTAGCTCCTGACTCCCATAGCATATACGCATACTCTTTGTAGCTTTCAGGTATCTCAATATTCCTTTCACTGCCTCCCAATGTTTCTTTCCTGGGTTTGACATGTATCGACTTACTACTCCCACTGCAAATGCAGTGTCTGGGCGAGTAGCAATCATTGCATACATCAAACTACCCATTGCAGACTCATATGGAATCTTATCCATTTTAGCCTGTTCTTCCTCAGACACAGGACAATCTTGTTTGCTAAGTTTCACATATGGTGGCAATGGAACACTCAATGCCTTTCCCTTCTCCATATTGAAACGTTGCAAAACCTTGTCAATATACTCTGTTTGAGATAACCAAATCAACTTCTTTGATCTGTCTCTCTCAATGCACATACCAAGTATATGACTTGCCTCACCCATGTCTTTCATGTCGAACGATTTTTCCATCTTTGACTTCAAAGCTGAAATTTCTTCCAAGTGCTTGCTAGCAATCAACATGTCATCCACATACAAAATAAGGATCAGCCAACTGTCATCCTTATCCTTCTTTGTATATAGACAGTGATCAAACTCACTACGTTTGTAGCCTTGAGAAAGCATAAACTTGTGGAACTTTTGGTACCATGCCCTCGGTGATTGTTTTAAGCCATAAAGATTCTTTAACAACTGGCATACCAAATCTTCCTTGCCTTTCTTAACAAACCCTTATGGCTCCTACATGTAAATTTCAAAATCTAAATCACCATGCAAGAACGTTGTCTTGACATCCATTTGATGCAACACCAAATTTAATATGGCAACCAATGCAAGAAAGCATCTCAATGTAGTCATCTTGACCACCGAAGAGAAGACTTCATCAAAGTCAATGCCTTGTTATTGCTTAAAGACCTTGGAAACAAGCCTTGCTTTGTACTTTGGTTGACTATTATGAGCGGTGATCTTATACCTGTAAACCCATTTACAAGGTAGAGCCTTTTTGCCCTGTGGTAATTTAACTAGCTTCCATGTCTAGTTTTTATGCAGAGCTGTCATCTCTGACTGCATGGCCAATTTCCAATTCCCAGAGTCCTTCATTTTCACTGCTTCCTTGTAACATGAAGGCTCATTGCAATCAGTCAACATGACATAGTTCATAGAGGGAACAAACCGATCAGGAGGTCGTGAGATCCGTCCCGATTTACGCAAAATAGGTGGCTGAGCCTCAGCCACAACCTGTGGTTCCACTCTATCCTGTCCTTGCTGCTGTTGAGCCTTGACATTTTGTCTTGCACGTGCAGGTTCATCTTCTTGGAAGACAACTCTTCTAATCTCCTCAACCCTCTCTGGTTTAGAATGATATTTGGCTTCATTAAAGTGAACATCATTGCTGCGGATAACCTTTCTGGATTCGGGATCCCAAAGTCTGTACCCCATCTCACCAGAATTACCATAGCCTAGAAAGATGCACTTTCTACTATTTGGCTCAAGTTTGCTCCTAAATTCCTTTGGAACATGAGTATATTCCTCACAGCCAAAGACTCTGAGATGCTTGTATGAGGGCATTTTGCCTGACCATACCATCTCTGCCACTGAATCCTTCTGCAAAACCTTGCTAGGAGATCTATTTATAAGATGAATAGCTGTTGATACAGCTTCAGCCCAAAACCCATTTGGCAGTTGTGCATTAGACAACATACTTTTGACCTTCTCTTGTATGGTCCTATTCATCCTCTCAGCAACACCATTTTGAGGAGGATTCTAAGGAGCAGTAAGTTCACGTTTTATACCTTTTGACTCACAAAAGTCTTGAAAGGCCTTTGAAACATACTCTCCACCATTGTCAGTGCGTAAGCATTTAAGCTTCTTGCCACTCTGATTCTCCACAAGTGTCACAAACGTTTTCAAAACACTACACGCTTCATCCTTCTGCTTGAGAAAGTAAACCCATACTTTCCTCAAGTAATCATCTATAAATGTCATAAAGTAAGAAGCTCCCCCTAGAGATAGGTTAGGCATAGGTCCACACAAATCACTATGAACAAGTGCCAACTGTGTATCTCTTCTACTGCTTCTATGCTTATGTGGCTGCTGTGTTTGCTTACCATACAGACAATGTTCACAGAATTCAAAATCATTAAATGAAAAGCCAGGAAAATAACCAGAGCGAGACAAGATTTCCATTCCCTTTGTGGACATATGTCCTAACCGGCTATTCCACAAAGAAACGTTCGGCTGCTCGATTACATTGATTACATTTTTAGAGACATTTGATACATAAATCATGTAGAGTCCTCCAAACTTTACTCCATGTGCTACTGTCATAGAACCCTTGGATATCTTCCACATGTTCTGTCCAAAAGTGGTGACGTAGCCAGCATCATCAAGTAAACCTGTGCTGATCAAGCTCTTTGTAATTGCGGGAACATGTTTCACATTCTTCAACGTGGAAGAAGAGTCATTTGAAACTTCAATTGAACATCTCCAACACCTAAGATCTCACATGTCTGCCCATTTCCTAGCCGAACATGATCTTTAGAGGTCACATAAGAGGTAAACCACTCCTTGTTTGGAGACACATGAAGTGATGCCCCTGAGTCTATAATCCAGTCACTCAGTGCATTTCCATCATATGCTGTAAGAAGAGCTGAGTCCATTGTATTCTTCAAGAAGTAGATGTCTCCTGACACTAGACTGTCATCCTCTGCAACAGTGTTTGTCACATTTATTTCTTGAATCTTCACTGAGGATTTGTTCTTCTCACCATGGTCTTCAGATTTCTTTTTGCCTTTTTCTGCTTTCCATTCTCTGTAGTCTCTTTTCATGTGACCCTTCTTGCCACAATGGTAGCATTCTATGTCACTCCTACCTTTAGCACTGCGAGATTTGCTACGAGACCGATTCCTCTTTCCACCTTTGTCCTTTTCTTTGGTCCTTCCCTTGAATACTAAGGTTGTTCCTTTGCCTTTGTCCATTGTCTTTCTGTTGGTTTCTTCAGTAAGCAGACTGCCTTCTACGCCTGCTATGGTCAAACCATCTAGAGGTGCAGAATTACTCAAAGCTGCGCGAAAAGTGTCCCAACTTTTTGGTAATGTGATCAATGGGAACATAGCTCTAACAGGTTCATCAAACTTGACACCTTGAGCTGACAACTGACTGTAGATGGTGTTGAATTCATTCAGATGATTGGACATAGGTGTCCCTTCTTTCATCTTCAAGTCAACAAGCTTCTTAAGCCAGTATACCTGTGAAGCTGCACTCTGCTTCTCATAAAGATCACTCAGCTTTGTCCATGCTTCATAAGCCGACATCTCGTTTGCTACATTGAAGTAAACGCTTTCTGCCTAAGTTAGCATAATGGTAGAAAGTGTCAATTCATCCATTTCGCTCCATTCATCTTCGTCCATATCTTCTGGTTTTATCCCCTTGAGCTTTATAGGTTTTATCTGCTTCTTTTGTACCAAAACGTGCCAAATCTTCTTCTTCCACAATGGGAAATTGGTTCCATCCAGCTTCTTGATATTGTAAAGAGCAGTGTCCTGTGATCCAGCCATAACTACGCTTCACAATAGTATACTTTCCTGGGAAAAATTTGGCAGAGTTTCCCCTGTAAACTAACCTCTGAACCAATATCAACCTGTCAAATGAACCAAGAAAGCTTCAGATTCTGTAGAAATTTTGGCTGAGTCTCCTTTGTAAAATGGCTATGGTGTACTAAAAAACAGCTCAAAAAACCACTGTCTCTCTAACACTGTAAGCTGTGGGTAAACCTGTCCTGCACCTGTATTGTCTCTCACTGTCCTGCATTGTCTTGTAAGCATAGACTGCGACAATGCCTCAACGACAGTAAAGCAAAAATGCAATCCCAACTGTCTAACTCACAGTCAATACATCCTAGCTGCCTATCTAAGGGTGCTCGAGGGATCGCTCCAAGACCTGTATCACCGAAAGGATCTCAACATTCGAGAATCCTCCAGCTCAATAAAACCTCACTCGACCCTAAACAAAGGCTGCAGTAAATATGACAATACATAGACTTCCCACAAAGTCATACATCCACAAATTTCCCACTATATGTTGTAACCGCTGCGGCGGTTGTTTGCTGCGTGACTCACAGTCAGCAAATGCTCAACAGACATACATCATCTCTAACAATACATCCCATGTGGAAGTACCTGCAATGTCAGGATGAAATCTGGAATATCAAGTAGCAAACACAAGCTACCTGATGAACTAATGGATGTCGCCTACAGTCTGTGTATAGGTGCACCCGTGTCGTAGGTGATATGCCTCCAAGAACTGTGAGCCGTCCTTTGTTGTGTAGACAGCCACAAATCAGCACTCTGGAAGTGCAGATATCCTCAGCACTTGCAGTCGTAGGCCGAAACCCCAAATTTGCAGAGGCGGATCTGCACCCGCCAAGAGCACGTAGTCGAAAATGGCCTTCGAAGAGCTTTGTCGAAGCCGAACGGTGGCCGAGATGACCTCAGAATGAAATTTGGGGCCGTGTCTTCGCCTGTCGAATCTCACTCCAATCCGAGCAGGTGACTCTAGCTACCTGCAAATGTTGCCCCGAGCCTCGATCTAAGCTCTGATACCAGTTGAAGGAGTACGAGCGGAGGTGCGACGTGAGAGAGAGTACGAGAAGAAGAGCACGACGATATGGTGAACTCGCTCTACTGTAATGTGTAGAGCATAGTGAGTTCTTATTAGGTTTTAACAAAAGAATATGTGTACATATCTGGCGGCCTGCCCACTTACCTGGGCGACCACATTGGGCTTTATACCCCAACAACACTTGCCCATAAAAATGCCTTTGAAATCATTCTAAGTTGGCCTTCATCATCGTCAAGCCCTGCAACTTATCTCCAAGCAAAGCCTTTGCAAGAAACAAGCCTCTCTAGGTAGGGAAATCCCGGGCACGACTGAGAGAGAGAGAGAGGTTGTGGGTGTGCTTCATATCATAGGAAGCATGGGTAGAGAGAGAGAGAGAGAGTCGCGGACCGCATGGACTGCATGCGATGGTGGCCAGGGTGGGCAGGTCTGAGGGCGGGGTGCGGGTGCTGTTGCTGTGGCGGCAGCGGTGGATGTTCCTATTGTCGTCTCCTCACGCTGCCTGTAGGAGATCGCACCCCTCCTACACCTCCCAATGTGTACACCTTAGTACTGCCCCCATCATCATATGCACACCCCCCCCCCCTCCGCTTCTATGCTTCTATGCTTCTCACCTCACCTTCCCCCCTCTTCCATGAACTCAAGACACTGCAACGTTCCCACAAAATCAAGAGACTGCAGCGTTCCCACTCCTCTCTCTGTCTGTTAGGCAGTGCAACGCAAGGGGAGGAGTCTCTCTCTCTCTCTCTCTCTCTCTCTCTCTCTCTCAAAAAACGCAGCCGTTTTTTGACCTAGTAAACAGCAGTCCACTCTTTTGATCATAACTTCTTCATCCAAACTCCGATTTGGGTGATCTATAGCCTCAATTGAAGAGCACAAAGTCCTCTACGCATTGATGTAAAGACATAAATTTTCAGAGTTATGGAAGGCGTTTCTATAGCAGCATTTCCGAAGTAAACAAGTTCAACAAAATTGAATCTCATCTCCTATTTTACATACAATGTCTTCCGGCACTCGCAAGGGCTCTTTTTCTTCAACAAGGTCCACAACCATAGTGGAAAATGATCCAAAATCTCCTAAGTGTGGAGATAGCAACACAACCACCCAACCAACGACAGCGGAAACCATGATCATGGCGTACTTGGTATCATTGCAAGAGACCGTAAACAAACAAGGCAAAGACTTACAAGCACTTGCAATGGAGAATGGCACGCTAAGGGTACTTGTGGTTGAGAATGAGAATCTCAAGAGGACACTTGAGATGCAAACAACACGTTTGATGCAACTTGAAGAGGAAGTCAAGGAATGTAAACGCTCTCTTGTGGACTTGAATGCTTTGAAGGAGTGGATGAGCAAAGTAGAGCATGACCATGTATTGAAAGAGGAGAAATTTGACACTATGAGCCGGGATGTATGCAACATGAAAAATGTATGCACAAACAAGTCTTGGGATGATGTATGTGGTAGCAATGTGGTTTCTAATTCCTCACTCATGCAAGCTATGGTTCAAACAAAGAATGGTGAGAATGTGGATGTGGAGGAGTTGAAGGAACGGGAGCGACGTTCCAAGAACATTGTTATTCGTGGAATTCCCAAAGAGAAGTTAGAGACACCTCCTTCTCTTGCCATTGTTATTGAAGATTTCTTCAAAACCCACTTTGGCATGTCCGGAGTTATGGTCTATGGAGCACATAGAGTGGGGAAGCAAGGAGCTCCTCGCTCGGGAGAACGGCCAATTGTATGCACCATGTCGGATGAGACCAAGCGAAAGATTATCCTTGATAATAGTTGGATCTATTTGAGGGATACAAAATGTTTTGTATGTGAAGATCGCACTATTAAGCAACAAAATATGCGTCGCAAGGCATATGAGTAAAGAATAATAAAAACAAGGAGATCTCTCATGAAGAAAATGTGCCCAAGGAGGAGGCAAGTCTCTCAAGCAAATAGGGATGCGTGACCTATGAGACCGAGTTACAATTGAAAATATGCTTTTGGAATTGTAATGGATACCCATGGAATGCGGGGGTTGGCATTGATGAACTAACAAGCAAAGCCGATGTTGTACTTCTTGTTGAAACTTGGGAGCATGATACACAAAGGATTAACGGCTTGGAGGATTACAATGTACATTCATTGATGTGGTCAAAGAATCTCAAGCAACGAAGAGGACAAGGAGGGTTAGCATGTATGGTTAAGAAAGGATTGGAAGATTTTGTATCAATTGTGAAAGATGACAAGTACAAACGTTATGTATGGCTGAAAATTATGACACCAAAAAGAGCACCCATTTTTGTAGCCGGTTGCTACATTCCTCATCATGATTCTCCCTTTTATGCTTGCATGGATAGAGATCAACCATTTTCTGATTTGGAAGAGGACATTGCTTATTTCAAAGGTGAAGGTGATGTTATTGTATTTGGGGATATGAATGCTCGCACAAAAACATTGCAACATGATACTCAACAATTTGATATGCCATACATTTCAAGGGAGTTGGAGGAAGTTCACTTGTATGATCGTACTTCAATGGATGAGAAAGAGCCGGATCACTATGGAAAGTTACTTTTACACATGTGTAATAGCACGGGTATGCTCATTGCTAATGGTGTATCTTTGTGGAGTGGAACCAATGGATTTACATGTAGGAGACATAATGGGGATAGTGTGATTGACTATATGCTACTCTCTGAAGCCATCATGTATCGCATAAAGAGTTTTATGTTTGGTCAATGGACCCCAGAATCCGACCATCGCACCTTATGTATTGACCTTTCATGTGGAGAAGCAACTAAGCATGATAATCTCAGCCAAAGGAAAGAGAAGTTATCACTATGTATGGATTTCAAACGGGCACCAATGTACATTGAAATGGTTGAGCAAAAATTATGGATGACAAAGCTTCAATGTGATGCACCATTGGAAACTAAATGGGAAGCTTTCAAGAAAGCTATTTGTTCTTGTGCGGAAGAATGCTTTGCCATAAAGCATCTCCATGGTATCAACAAAGATAGATCACGCAAAAGGTGGTTTGATAAAGAATGTCAAGATGCTCGAAAGTCCTTGATAAAGCTTGATGCAACTATGGACAAAGACAACTATCAAAGTCATTTGCATACATACAAGGCATTGATTCAAAAGAAGAGAAGAAGATGGGAAGTAAAGCAACAAGAATTTCAAGTCCAAGAAAAGGCACATACATGTGGAAGATTTTGGAGAAACTTGAGAGGCAAGCGGGTTGAGAATTTTGGTAACTTGAGTCTAGTGGATATGTACACACATTGTAGGCAATTATATGAGCAAGCAAATACTGAAAAAATGCCATTTTACGGTTCACTCCCATGTATGCCGTCTTTTTTTACTATTGAGGATGTATGCGGTGGGCTTGAAAAGTTGGCCACTCGCAAAGCGGGAGATCTTCAAGGTATCAAGCCGGAGATGATCAAATGGACGGGAGATTTTACCCATGAGTGGATGTGTGATATGTTCAACCTTGCACTTCAACATGGTATGCCTTATGATTGGAGTACTAATTGGGTTAAGCCTTTGCATAAAGGAGGGGATGTAAAGAATGTAAGCAACTACCGGACTATAATGATTGGGTCTCTTATGGCAAAGTTGTTTGGGTGCATAATGGAGATGAAATTGAGTGATTGGGCTGAAGAGAATGACAAGTGTGCAAAGGGACAAGCGGGTTTTCGTCGATGCCATAGCACCATTGATCATCTTGTCACTCTTCGTGTTCTCATGGAGGAAAGTCGGTTGAAAGGCAAGCGATTGTATTGTTGTTTTGTGGACTTTAAGAAAGCCTTTGATATGATTCCACGTAACAATTTGTGGAGAAGGATGGAAGAACTCCAAGTGCCAAGTGAGTTTATGCTTGCGGTTTCTCGAATCTATGAGAAGGTGATTTGTCAATTGCGCATGGGAAGAGAAATTTTAGAAATTTTTGTAAGCACTATTGGGGTTAAACAAGGATGTCCATTGTCACCAACTCTCTTTGGTCTATGCATCGATCAATTGGAACAAATGGTACTTGACTTTATGCAAGAAGAAAGCATTGAAGAGGTCACTATTTGCAATGCGGTAATCATGCTTTTGTTGTATGCGGATGATGTAGTGCTTCTAGCACACACTTTAGAAGATGCACAAAAGCTTATGGTTGTCCTTGAGAACTTTTGCTTGCATAGTGGGCTGATTGTAAATGAATCCAAAACAAAGGTTATGCTTGTGAAAACCAACCATAAGGAGAAGCCATGCATTGTGTACAACAACGAGACACTTGAAGTTGTTGAGAGCTTTAAGTACCTTGGCCTTGAGGTTCCATCCAATCACAAGTGGCATGAATGTGCTATGCGTCGTTTGGAAGCGGGAAAGAGAGAATATTATGCATTTGAGAACATGTGTAATGCGGGAAACATCAAGTGTTGGGTTCTCAAGAAGTATCTTTTTGATGCATTGGTGACACCGGTTCTTCTTTATGGAGTTGAAGTGTGGGGCGGGAGCATCTCAAAGTCTACTTGGAAAGAGTTTGAGAATGTCCAAAAGCGTTTTCTTACAAACTTTCTCCAAGTTAAGACGCAAACCCCATATATGCTCCTACTTCTTGAGTCAGGATCTCTTCCAATTGAGGTTATGGGCATGGAAAGGGTTGTGGAGTACATGATAAAGATGCGTCAAAACCCCTCACATCGACTTCCTACAATTGCATGGGAAGCAAGCAAAAAAGTTCAAAAGACGCATAAAAGCAAGATCTTGAGCACGGGATGGATGCAAGACATAAAGAAGTGGTTTGGGAGATGGGATGCATTACACTTGCTACATGATGCTTCAATTGACTCTCAAGTGAATGAAGCTTTTCTACAACGCCAATGTATTACGGCTTGGGAGAAATCCGGTGGGTCACGCTTCATACATTACACCACCTATATTGCCCCCAACTACAAAACCATGTTCTTCGCTGAGAGAGGAAACCGTACTCACACTTACATGCTTGAGCCTATTCCCTTGTCCGCGATACGCACTATCGCAACAATTCGGCTTAGCTCCCATTTCCTTCGATGCGAGATAGGGCGTTGGGGCAATGGAGAAGAGTCAAATCGATTGTGCACATTATGCTCACTGCAAGTTCGAGAGTCTGAGTACCACATACTACTAGAGTGCTCAGCTTTTGATCACATCCGAACTTGCTTCTCTCACATTTTCAGCCATAACTTAGACCTACACACTTTCCTCTCCCAGCCAAAGTGTGGGCTCTCCATTGCGACTCTCATCACTACAATTTTGGAGCATCGAGAGTCACTCATCAGCCATACACATACTACATCACATGTAACTTTGGTCCCATAGGTCATATTTGACCTCCGAGGACGATAATAAAATCTAAATCTAAATCTCTCTCTCTCTCTCTCTCTCTCTCTCTCTCTCTCTCTCTCTCTCTCTCTTTGTTGCATGCATGAGCTCCATAACTACACTCCTCTCTCTGTTTTTCAAGCACTGCAGTGCAAGCGGAGGAGTCTGTGTGTGTGTGTGTGTGTGTGTGTGTGTGTTGCATGTATGAGCTCCATAACACACGAGCACATGAAATATGAAATGTAACTTCGCAATGACAATGATTAATTATTTGAGAGAGAGAGATTAATGTTATGGTTAACTTTTTTATTCAGTCTAATTATTTGATTTGTTTATTCACACAAAGAGAGAGAGAGAGAGAGGAAGAAAAAGACCAAAGAGAATAAAAAAAATTGGGGGGAGAGAGAAAGAGAGAGCTGACAATAAAATGTAATGTTATGGTGATGTGCTCAAAAGAGTACATCCATGTGACCATAGAGAGGATTAAATTTAAGAGAGAGTTAAATGTGAGTGAGATAAGATAAAAAATAGGGGCGAGAGAGAGTCCTAGGAGTCCACGAGGGTATAACCATGTATGGCTACTGAGAAAAAAAAAACAGAGAGAGAGAGACAGAGATAAATAAATTAAAATTAAATGTTATATGAACTTTCCAAAAATTAGGGCTAAACTGCCTATAAGAGCAGACTTTATAAGTGCACTTAGGGTGTTCGAGTCCTCGCACAATTCCATCTAAAACTTACCCATATATATTATCCAAAAATCTTTTGTAGCCTTACAATAACAAGTGCTCCATGTGGTTGTACGATACACTTTGTATGATATAGTCTAATACATGCGAAACATCTACTAACATAATATGGCGTAGAGAGGGTTTCCAAAGATCTCGGCTTGATGTAAATGCCTAGAGCAATCCCAGTACCAAAGAGGACTTGCACATCTATTGTATGGGCCTTGAGCTCAATATTTTTATCAAGAGGATACTCGAATATCCAAGGTAGTAGTACAATCTACTACAATTGGGTGCTTTGAACTTAAGTGACGGGAGTAATTCAAGAAACCCGGGATTTTTTTCTTCCCCCTAATAAGGAAGAGGTTTTGAGCGTCCTGTCTATGGAAGTATTGAAAGATCTATGTAATGATAGGTCTCCAAATCCAGCTATGCTATTCAAGTGACTATTAACATAACCAATCTGCCACACATACACACTCACTTGGACATGCGAATATATGGTTGTCACTCTCATATGAATAGTTTCAAAATATTCCAAGGATGTAAGTGTCATGATGCTAGCACAAAAACCTTTTCTTTGGACCACGAGCATCGTCGAATTCAAGTTAATATTTGGTTTGTGAGTGATGAAAGGCCAGCCAATGCACACCATGTAGGGGTTGCTGGAGATCTCGCTACACCATATCGATTGAGGATATTTACTCAATTTGAAAAACACCCCCCCCCCCCCCCCCCCCCCCCCCCCCCCCCCCTATCTTGTAAAATGTATACAACATAGGTCCTTGGATTTATAGAATCCCTAATGTGGTCTCTCTAATGCTACATTTGAATAACTCTTTTATATTGTCTCTACTACATTTAAAATATTCAAAGAATCTTTGTGAAGTTGTGAAATTTCAAAGTCTTTTGAATTGCTTTCATTCCTCTCTCTCTCTCTCTCTCTCTCTCTCTCTCTCAATATTTTAAATCCTTCTTTTAAACAAAAGAAAGATGGACACGATTCTCTACGGTATGATCGTGTCAGTCTTCTTTATTCTATTTCATCTCTCTTCCTCTTAAACTTCTAAATCTCCATTGTTAGAGCAGATAAAGAATGGCACAATACATTATGGTTTTGCACACCCTCAATGATGTACCTTCTTATATTAGAGGCATGTAAAATCTTATTTTTGATACTTACTTTTACCATGACTGATAAATTTAAGGCCTTTATTTTGTGTATTTACATGTGTGATATTTTTTTCTAGATCCTCCATTGTGGAGGGGTCCTGCACATGCTAAGGATATTGTTCGTATTATCGATGATTTTGAGATTTTTCGGTGCGTATAGCTTGAACTTGAATCCATATGACACGGATTAAGTTGTTACTTTTTATGCCTGAATGGCTGGTTGTTATCTTCATTGCAGGGTTCAATATTATTGCAGACATTGTATCTTGGCATTATATGAAGAAGGATATTTTAGAAGTGTTGTAGGTCATTATCACATAGAGTTTGATATAGATTATATGCGAGTTACTGTGCGAGAGTTAGGTACACAATGGTCTCTCAATTGCAACTTTTCATACGGTCCCTATGGAGTGAATGAGTGGATGTTTAGAATCTATTCTTTGGGTGACTCACCTCGACGCCTCGGTGGTAGTGTTTAACATGTTGGACCTTGGATCTTGAGAAGTTCAAAAACCAAAAGGGTCATGATCGCTCAAGGCGGAGCAAGTCACGTACAAAGTCAGTTCTTGAATGTTGGAATTGCGGCAAGAAGGGCCACGTCAAGAAGGATTGCTGGTCCAAGAAGAAGAAGGAGACAGAGTCTCAAGACAACAAGCCAACATCGGAGGCCAATGTGGCAGGTAAAGTAGAGCAAGATGCACTAATTCTCTCATTAGACAATGTGTCTAATTCCTGGATAGTAGATTCCGGGGCTTCATTCCATGCGACACCACACAAGCAACATTTCTAAGACTACACCAAAGGTAATTTTGGGTATGTATACTTGGGAGATGATGAAGCTTGTGATATTGTCGGCAAAGGTACAGTTTCTGTCAAAACTGCTAACGGAAATGAATGAAAGCTTAAAGATATTAGGCATGTTCCTTCTCTTTGCAAAAAATTGATCTCTACAGGACAATTGGACGATGAAGGTCACAACATTGCATTCGGAAACAAACGGTGGAAGATCTCAAAGGGATCTTTGGTGGTTGCCAAGGGTGAAAAAGTCGGTACACTTTACTTGTGTACTATTAACACGCAACCTTCAGCTTGTGCAGCAACTACAGAAGTTGACAGTGCGGTGTGGCACTACCGACTTGGGCATATGAGTGCCAAAGGAATGCAAATCCTTCAAACAAAGAAGCTTCTACCAGGTTTGAAAGAAGTGGACTTAGAGTTCTGTGAAGATTGTGTTTATGGTAAACAAAAGAGGGTAAAATTTCAAAAATCAGGCAATGAAAGAAAAAATAAAAAACTTGAGTTGGTTCATTCTGATGTTTGGGGTCCTGCAAGTACACCATCACTTGGTGGCTCATTGTACTATGTAGCATTCATAGACGATGCGACTAGAAAAACATGGGTTTATGTCATGAAGAATAAATCCGATGTATTTTCCATATTTCAAAGGTGGAAAGCCTTTGTGGAGAATGAAACAGGTACCAAGGTGAAATGCCTCAGATCCGACAATGGAGGCGAATATTGCAGGCAAGCTTTTGAAAACGTTTGTGCTAGCAATGGCATTCGGAGGCAAAGGACAACCCCAAGGACACCTCAACAAAATGGGATTTCGGAAAGGATGAACATGACAATCATGGAACGATCACGAAGCATGCGGCTACATGCAGGCCTACCGCTTGAGCTTTGGGCGGAAGCTGTAAGTACGTCTGTGTACTTAATCAATCGGTCACCCTCAACGGCATTGGATGGGGGAGTTCCAGAAGAGGCATGGACAAGTAAACCGGTGAATTATGCATTTCTCAAAGTGTTTGGGTGTGAGGCTTTCATGCACATAGATAGAAGCCTAAGATCAAAGTTAGATGCAAAGTCCAAAAAGTGTTTCTTCATTGGCTATGGAGAAGGAAACTTTGGGTATCGCCTATGGAATCCTAAAGATGGTAAAATCTTAAGGATTAGGGATGTAATTTTTAACGAACAAAATATGTACAAAGATTACTTGGAAAGAAAACAAACAAAAGAAACAGGTGATGAGTACATGGAGCTTGAGGACGGTGAAGACTCAAGGATTGCAAACGGTGACAATGTGCAACAACGTCAACCAAATGAGGAGCCTCAACCTATTCCCCGAAGATCTACAAGAGCAAGTAGACCTCCAGAAAGGTTTGTTCCTTCCTTCAACCATCTCTTGATCTCAGATTCTGGAGAGCCGGAACCATATGAAGAAGCTATGCAACATGAATCCAAAGAAGAATGGACAAAGAGCATGCAAGTGGAGATGGACTCACTACATCGCAACCAAACATGGGACTTGGTTGAGTTGCCTAAAGGTAAGTGGGCACTTCAAAACAAATGGGTGTACAAGCTAAAGGAAGAAGAAGGTGGGAAGAAAAGGTACAAGTCTAGGCTTGTGGTAAAAGGTTTTTCTCAAAAGAAAGGTATTGACTTCAATGAAATATTTTCTCCTGTTGTAAAAATGAACTCAATTAGGCTTGTCTTAAGCCTTGTGGCTACTCATGATCTAAATCTCGAGCAAATGGATGTAAATACGGAATTCCCTCATGGTGACTTAGAGGAGGAAATATACATGCTTCAACCAAAGGGGTATGAAGTAAAAGGTAAGGAGAAAATGGTTTGCAGATTAAAGAAGAGCTTGTATGGTTTAAAGTAAGCATCAAGACAATGGTACTTGAAGTTTGATCGATGGATGTTGGATCATGGATTTACAAGATGCAACTCGGATCACTGCGTCTACACGGAGAATTTGGGAGATGGGAAATTCATCATCCTAATGTTGTATGTTGATGACATGTTGATTGCAAGTGCTAACATGCAGGACATCAAAGACCTAAAAGAGGAGCTGTCCAAATCTTTTTCAATGAAAGATTTAGGTGCTGCAAAGAGGATACTTGGTATGAAAATATCAAGCGACAGGACGAAGAAGACAATAAAGCTATCTCAAGAAGATTACATCAAGAAGGTACTAGAAAGGTTTGCAATGCAAAATGCAAAACCAGTTTCTACACCTTTGGCTGGTCATTTTAAACTAACGAAGGATATGTGTCCAAAGACACAAGAGGAGATAGCCTATATGTCTAAAGTTCCATATGATGCAGCGGTAGGTTCTCTAATGTATGCTATGGTCTGGACAAGGCCAGACATTGCACATGCAGTGGGAGTTGTGAGTAGGTTCATGGAAAACCCAGGTAAAGAGCATTGGCAAGCTGTGAAGTGGATACTTAGGTATCTAAAAGGGACAACAACAAATGCTTTGTATTTTGGAGGAACTGATATTTTTCTAGAAGGGTATGCTGATGCAGATATGGCAGGTGAAAAAGATACTCGAAGGAGCACTACTGGCTATGTGTTCACGGTTGGAGGCACAGCAGTAAGCTGGGCTTCAAAGCTAAAGAAAGTGGTTTCACTTTCTACCATGGAAGCAGAGTATGTAGCAATGACGGAGGCAAGCAAAGAAATTCTGTGGCTTCACAGATTCTTAGAAGAGCTTGGATTCAAACAAGACAATTGTGTCTTGTACAGTGATAGACAAAGCGCTATCCATCTTGCGAAGAACTCAGCCTTTCATTCAAGGACAAAGCACTTTGAGGTGTGATATCACTTCATACGTACTCTTTTGGAAGAGGGACAAGTAAAGCTAGGAAAGGTGCATACAAGTGAAAATCCTGCAGACATGTTTACAAAGGTGGTCAACAAGGAGAAGTTGAGCTTTTGCTCATCTTCAATCGACATTCAAGGATAAGAAGCCAGAATGGAAAGCAGTCACAGGTTTGGTTTGGAGATCAGTCTCCAAGTGGGAGATTGTTAAGTATGGATCCTGATTTACCCTTGTAATTTTCTGTGGTAAAAGCGCACATTTGTAAGGCCCCCATTATGAGGAGAAGCCATCGTGCGTGAAAGAAAATCACTCACCGGAAACCAAAATTTTCACGGACAAGAATCAGGGGCAACTTTAAAGGCCTCGGGGACGGAGGCCCCTGAGACTTTTTTTTCGTCGGAATATTCTTTTTCGCCGGACTATTATGGCTGGAAGGCGGCCGGAAAGTGGTTGGAAAACAACCGGTAGGTTGGCCGGTGGCCGGTAGTCAATGGCCGATGGCCGGTGGTTGGAAGTCAATGGCCGGTGGCCGGTGGTCGGAAGTCAATGGCCGGTGGCCGGTGGCCGAATTCAAAAGCGGACTTGTCTTCTCAAGGGCGGCCACACATGGGTGGATTGGAGGGTCCGATTTGGACTTATTCGCACAAGGGTGGCTACACATGGCTGTCTCTCATAAGAGAGGGCAGCCCTTTTGGCCTATAAAAGGAGGCCATTTCTATAGACATTTCATAGTGTGAAGTTGATGCAACAAGGTGAGTGTGAGGTGGTGAGAGTGAAGCAAGGCGGGAGCTCCATTAAGGGTATAATCCCTTTGTAAACTATTTCTTGTTTTGAAGTACTAAAGCCATTGAGTGGCTGCTTTCCCGTGGACGTAGCCCACATTGGGTGAACCACGTATATCGTGTGTACTCTCTCTCTCTCTCTCTACTCTATGATCTCGTGTATATAAATCTGTCTCTCTCCATTACGTAATCTACTCAATTATCTATTTAGCTACGTCTTATTTTCTAACATAAACTAACTTTAAAAAGTTAATTTTTCCCCCCAAAATCCACTTTTCTCTCTCTCCCTCATTACTTTTCTCTCCCACACTCTCCCTCTTCTCCCTCCTCCCATTCTCTCTCTACAGTCAAGGCAGCCATAGCCAAAATCTTTCCACCACTCTCTTCCTCTCTCTCCATAGCTCCCCCTTCTCTCACACCTCCATCAACCCTCTACAGTCCCACACTCCATAGCCCACAGCTCCACTATCCTCTCTACCTCTCACTCCTCCCCTCTTTCTCTATCTCCAATGTCAAAGCCACCATAGCCACCATAGGCAGCTCACCTCACCCTCCCCTCAGTACTCAACTCTTTCAAATCCCTTCCTAAGCTCAACTTCCCAAGAATGTCCACGCATAGAAGACCCAAACCAGAGATAGAGGAGATTGTGTTGCACAACACAAAAGACTCAGAGGGGGTATGGACCCCACAAGTATTCAAGAAGGGTGCATGGATCTACATGCAACCGTCACGTGCTGGACCTCATCGTGTACGGTGTCGAGACGTATTGGAACGTCATTGGAAGGGTCGGCTATTGGCATTCAAAGAAACAAAGTCCGGAATGGTGGCCATCATGCAACACGTCTACAGTGCAGCTAAGCTCCACCTCAAGAGAGCTTCAACTCAATTTGCACCTCGTTGTAAGTTTTCATGGTTTAGCTATCCCATGCATATGTCATGTTTACGTTTATGTGATCATTATGTTTAACTAAGGGCATTTGTAAAGATGTTTTTCCATCCAGCTTAGTTGAGGAGCAGCCACTTGAGTGCCTCTCAGGCACGTTCATGGTTGTGCATGCTCACATTGGGGAGCTTATGTTTCCTAATGTTTCATCGAAAAAACTTACCGAGCAGCGAATATTCATGTACTCCCACAAGTACGTGGTGCCGAAGTCAAGCCAAAGCTATGGTAGGTTAGAAGCCGTGGAGACACCCTCGTTGCAGAGTGCAAAATGGCCAACTCCAGACCATTGGGCTTTGCTTTCTTTCAAGCGCAAGGTGCTGCAAGATTTCCAAGGGTCCCTAAAGTTTGGTAAGGCAACCAGATCGGTGGGTCTCAGTTGGCATTGTCCCATTCATTTGTTCGTGCATGCATTCCGCTCTCTGCCGATTGTAGAAACACCAACAATGTTTGTTTGCAAAGAAGTTGACATATATGCAATGGACACCATTCTAGGTGTCAATTGGGGCTATGTTGACGGTTTGCATGATGGTGACCGTTATAAGTGCAATGTGTCCCCCACACAGTGAGGCGGTCTGGGGCGGGCAACAAGAAGAGTGGCCTCCAAGCACTCTTCTAGGCTCCCATGCTGCTCAATTGGGTTGGGGTTGGAAAAAACAACAACCACACACACAAACCCGCAACCTAACCCTACACAAATTTGGGGCACCACCTAGTTTAAGAGTGAACTAGGACGCAAAAGAGGAGAATCGTTAGAGCAACCCACAAACAAGCAAGGAATTTACACTAACCCTAACACCAATGGAACACTCTCACACACTAAAACACGAGAGAGAGATGGTGCTCGGGCTGCTTGAAGTGTATCGTTAATGATCAAGAAAACATAAATATATATGTAAGAAAGAGAGAGAAGGGGGAAGGGAGTGCTTGTTGCACTAAAGCCTTCTTACATACAAATCTGTCATGACCAATCAAAGTGAGATTAGTATTTGTTCAACATAGCCTGAGTAAATTACACCACAACACATCACAAGAAAAAAGCCACCCCAATCACTGTCTTAAGGCCAGGGGAGTCCTCTCCACCCTGTCACCCTCTTACAGTATGTGAGATTTATGTCTAGATTGATGACAACACTAGAGACAAGCTATCAAGAACTTAACAAAAAACACCAAGACACTTACGCATCATTGTTGTCCATTACTTCACGTTGGAAGGGAGACAAAGTATCCAAGCTTAGTCCAAATCCACCCTCCTTGATTCAGCAAATGTTGGGCTTACACTAGTAGGAGAAATGATAGATTTCCTACTCTCAATTGAATGATCACTCTCTCTCTTACAATGGCATAGAGTTCCCTTGCTAATCCCCTATTACAACACATGCACATGCATAAGACAATGAGCTTCCACTCAAGAGCTCCTTTTAGAGAGGTTGAGCTTGGCTTCTCAAGCTATAGCATAGTGCTCTTGCTTATGGCTCCCCTTTTTTGTGCTAGCTACACCCTCCTTTTATAGCAATTTTGAAGGCTAGGGTTACTCCTCTAACCATGGTTCGGTTAGATTTTCAACAATTTATCTAATTTCTTTTGCTTGGAATTATCAAGAAGTTGGTGGGGAAAGAGAGAGGAGAGAAATGGAGGTGATAGGACTTTTCATAGTGGGTTAGTGTTAGTAGAGTTAGTATTAATTTACAAATGGAATTGGATATTTACAATGGGAGTATCCATGTAGGATACAAATAAGGAAGAAAAACTCTTAAGAGGTAAGAAAAGGTGGATTTCTTACAAGGTTGATGCTCCAAGTGTCTTGAGTAGGGCCAATTTTGACGCTTGTTGACGGTCCACTAGCTTTGACGGTACATTTTTTCTTCACTCTTGACCTTCCTTGAGAGACAAGGTAATTGAAGCTGAGTAATCAACCACCATGATGCTGTCTTTTAAGAGAAGAGACTGAATTTTGTGGTTTTTTTTATAGATCTGGGTAATTTGGAGGAGGAAAAATGAGACTAGGTGGTCAATTTTGGAATGGAATTGTGTGTGGGAGGTATGAGTTCACCATGGTTTCTCTTATTCTTCAAGGTTGAGGAGAAGGTGAGTAGGGTGCAGAGAGGAGTGGTGAGAGAGGTGGGGATGATGAGTGGAGAAGTGTGTGTGAAAGAGGAAAATGATAAAGTGGAAGAGAGAGTGTGGCTGCATAGCATGGGAAAACTGGGGTCCACTAATAAAATCATAGCTCACAGCTCGTAGCTCAAAAACATATGAAAAAAGTTGAGGCAAAAGTTCAGCCCACGAGCTACAACTTTTGTTTGTATCACCTTTTCAAATTCGGAGAGCAAGTGAACTTTAAAAATTCAGCAAAACCGACCGTTTTTTTCCACTGCACAAGGTCCTTGTGGGGTCCTTCTTTGGATGATTCTTTTGAATACCTCCAAGAGTAAGCCCTCCATAGTGCATGTATGTATGCCACCTACCCTTGACCTTATTTGGTAGGTCTATAATTGAAGATATTGTTGAGATCATGATATAAGTGAATAGTACAACTAAGAAAATCAAATATTGAGGGGTCTAAAAAATATGTACATGTCAAATATAAATAATATAAGTGGAAAAAATATAAAGGGGTCAAAAGAAATCTCTCTCATTATGAGGCTACCATAAAAAGATAAATATTTTTGGTGTTCTAATTTTTTAGAAAAAAAACAAAATAGATGTAGGAAGGGAAATTTCACAATAGTGAAAAAATATACACATAAATAAAACTAGTTTTTTTGGATTTTTGTTGGGGTGGAGTTACACCAAATATAAGAGAAGCTTACATGAAAATATTTCTATATGGAATAAAGAGTATGAAAAATGGTGAGAAAAATTGTGGTAATGGTGAGGCAATGTACAGAGCATAAATAACACACACCTAGGTAGAAATATTTTAATAAATACCAAAATAATTATGAAAAAATCCCTATATTTAGGCCATATATACAATGAAATATTTACACACAAAGATGCCATAATATACTTTTATTTTTTTATTATTTTTATTTTTTTGGCTCAACTAGCCCAGTGACTAGCTAATTGAGGGTTTTTTATTTCAGTAAGGAGATATGGAAAAAGTTCCTTAACTCACACGCACCTATATATAGTGAAAGGGTGAGGGTAACCACAGTGTTTGAGTGATTTGATAGGGGGGGATAACTCACTATGGCAATCAAAGAGAGCCGAAAAACAGCTATCATTAGCCCTCCCCCAGGATGATGGTATATTCATGTACCATCATAAAGAATCTTTTCCAAAGAGAGTGCTTCATAGTCCTTGACAAGATCTTCATTGTTTGGCCCCTTGGAATTTTGGTTTGTGTTACACTCATGCTTCATGGAACAATACTTACATGAGATAGTTGCCTTTTGCTCTGGTAGATCCTTTGGTAAAAGGCGACTCAAGTAAGGCTTCAAGCGATAGCCGTTTACCTTCCTGGAGTGCTCTTTCCCATTCAAGTCCATAAGTTGATAGTAACTTGAATTGAAAGCCTTCTTGACTATGTATGGCCCCTGCCATCTTGTTTCAAATTTGGCATCAAAACGATTGTCAAGTCGATTGTCATACCTTAGCACAAGCTCTCCTTCCTTGATGCCTTTGTCCTTCAGTTTCTTGTTGTACGTTTCTTTTGCTTGTGTGGCTTTCCTCTTGTAGCACTCATATGCTGCTTCTCTTTTCCACTCAAGCTCCACTAAGGTAAGAAGTCGATCCACCCATACCTCTTGATCATCTTGTGCTCCTTTGCCATGAAGTCGCATTGTTGGAATGTTGAGCTCGATAGGCGGCAAAGCCTCTTGACCATAGACCAAGTGAAATGGTGTGAACTCCGTGGCTTCCCTATATGTGGTTCGATATGCCCACAAGGAACCATCCAAGAAGTCATCCCATAATTTTGTTTTGTTTTGCACCATCTTTCTAATGATTCCTGCAATGACACCATTAGCCTTCTCCACCAAACCATTTGACTGTGGGTAGTATGGTGTGCTATGACGATGTAGAATGTGAAGCTCTTCACAAACTTCTGTGAGCAAGCCCTGCCTAAACCCTGGACCATTATCAGAAACAATCTCCAAAGGTGTGCCAAATCTGCAACAAATGTGATTGTACACAAACTTGCTAACTGTCCTCTCATTCACTCTTGCCACACTTTGAGCTTCCACCCACCTAGTCATATAGTCTACAGCCACTAGAATGTAGAGTTTACCATTTTTTGTCCTAGGCAGAGGACCCATAGCAACAATGCCCCACTTTTCAAAGGGTCCATTTGCAAGAACTATTTGCCTCGGGCCATGCACCAACCTTCTATTTCCATTTATCTGACAATTGTGGCAGCTTTTACACCAATGTTGAACGTCCACATGCAAGCTTGGCCAAACATACCCCGCAAGCAAAATCTTCTTCACAGTTGATTCTTGGGCAAAATGACCACCACATGCCTCTTCATGCAAACCTTTTAGAATGGCTGGAATTTCCTCGATAGGTGGTACTCTTCTGCACACTTGATCCTTCCCTTTTTGATAGAGGGAGCCTTCTAGGAAGAGATAGAAACTTGCCTTCTTCATGAGTCTCCTCTTCTGAGCCTTCATGAAGTCTTGTGGAAACTCACCCTCCAAAATGTAGCCAATAATGGGAGCCAATGACTCCAATCCCTGGTATCTCGGTTGCTTGACAGCTGCTGCCACCATGATAACCTGCACTCCTCTCTCAACATATGTAACTGCTTGTTGTGCAAGTAAATCGGCATCTTCATTTTGTTTCCTTGGAATATGATATAGTTGCACTTCTTCAAACTGATTAAACATCTTACGAATGGCATGAACTTTTGTCCTTAAGCTTTCATTCTTGCATGCCCAAATGCCTAAAATCTGTTTAACAATGAGAAGTGCATCTCCCTTTACCATGAGACGTTTTATCCCTTGGCCAATGCACATCTTCAAACCATGAAGTAGTGTGTCGTATTCTGCTTCATTGTTGCTAGTTGAACCTGGTAGATTGACCTTCTCTTTCATGACCACCTCTCCACTTGGGTTGAGCAATACTAGCCCTCCCCCTGCTTTTCCTGTGGCTCGACGAAAAGCTCCATCAAAGAATAAGGTAAAAGCATTAGGAATACTTTTTTGTGGTGGCAATGGTAGGGTCTTTACTTCAGGCACCTTAATCTCCTTTTCATGCACCCTATAAGTGAGAATCCGTGCCAATTGTGCACGCACACTATCTTCTACCTTGAAAGAGTATTGGAACTCTTGCAACTCCATAATCCACTTTGAGATCCTAGTACTAAGATTCATTTGAGATGACACCCAAGGGAACAAATTTTCCGCAGTGAGAATTACAAAAGGTTTTGGTAGAAGGTAGGATCTAAACTTTCTCACCGCAAACATGAGAGAAAGCATCAGGAGTTCTGCTTTTGTGTAGTCTCTCTCCAAAGCATTCATGACCCTACTAGCAAAGTAGATGGGTCGCATCCTTGTATTGTGGGGATCTTGTTGTAGCAACACAGCACCAATTGTTTCCCTTCCAACACTAGAGCTAACAAAGAATGTGTACTCCCAACAAGGAGGCATGAGTGTTGGTAGCTCTGACAAAATGACTTTAATGTTACAAAAATACTCTTCCAGCTCATCAGACCATGCAAATTCTACTTGTTGTGTCAACTTTTGCAAAGGATGAAGCAACTCCGAGGCTAAGTGAATGAAGCGTGACATATACTTCACCTTCTGAATGAAAGAGATGACCTCCTTAAGACTCTTCGGTGATGGGAGCTCAATAAGAGCCTTTGCCTTTGAAGGATCCACCTGAATGCCTTTATAGGAAACCTTGTGACCGAGCAAGATCACTTCATCCTCACCTATGTGGCACTTGTCGGGGTTGAGTTGACCTCCCATGTCGTAGAGCTTCTTTAAACCTTCTTCTACCCTTTGTAGATGCAATGATTTTGAGCTATAAATACAGAAATCATCAATGAACACCCTAATTGACTTTCCAAAGAATGCTTGAAACACCATATTCATGAAACGTTGGAATGTTGCAGGAGCATTTGTCAGACCAAATGGCATGACTCTAAAAGCATAACAACCCCAAGGAGTGATAAAGGTTGTTTTCAATTGATCCTCCAATGCGATACCTATTTGAAAGTAACCTGAGTAACCATCGCACACAGTGTACTTCTCATGACCAGCTACCTCATTTAGTATCTCATCCTGGAATGGGAGGGGAAAGTGATCTCTCTTTGTTGCCTCATTGAGGGGACGGTAATCCACACACACCCTCCACTTGCCATTTTTCTTAGGAGTGACAACAACAGGAGAGACCCACTCTGAATTCTCCATTGGATAAATGAACCCTGCTACTAGAAGCTTTCTTACCTCCTTAAGTAGAGCCTGTTCCTTTATAACTCCTAGCCTTCGTAGCTTCTGAGCTTTAGGTGTGGCCTCAGGCTTTAACTCAATCTTGTGTTGAACAACATCTACCCCACGCACGTCGGTGTAGTCTTTAGCAAAAAGCCTAGGAAGCTTCCTTAGCACACATTTGAACTCCTCTCTTTCATCCTTTGTAAGTGTTGTTGATAGCATACCTCCCAGCATCCCTTCATCTTGAACACCTTCGTTCTCTTGAGGACCTACCCCCTCCAAGCCTTGACAAGAGGTCTCTTGGTTGCTTGGCTTAAACCTTACCCCCATGACTTCGATGGAAGACTCCTCTTCACTAATGCTGCCGCTACTTTCTTCTTCTGAAGTGCTATTGGTCCAACCTTCTTCCGTCTCACTTTGAGATGATTCTTCATGGAGCTCCTCTTGGCGTTGCTCCTTCATGTCAAAGACAACCTTCTTATGATTGTCATTCCTGCAAATTAATTTCCCACTCTCCCAATTCTGCAAAGCTCGCATTTTCATTAGCCATGGTCTTCCTAGGATAAATGGATAACCACTTCCCTTGGTCGACATAACATAAAAATCCACCGCTTTCTTAATGCCAAAGGCCTCTATAAAGACATTTTTACAAATGCCTACACACCTAGCCTTGCTATTGTTTGCCATCTTGACTTTGATTTCAGGTGTCTCATGGATGTGCATGCCTAGTCTTTGTATGAGTCCCTCTGTCATGATGCAAATTTGTGCACCCCCATCCACTAGACCTTTCCTAACGAATCTTCCTTTGATGTAACAGTGTAGCACCAGTGTAATGTCCTCATTCATTTCAGCTTGTGCAATTTTTACAACAGGCACGCTCTCTTTTACCTTTCTCCTAGTGCTAACTGCCCTTGTTAAATCCCTCCTTACTTGTGGACATAATGCAAGAAATTGAGGCCATGAAATATCAGGACCCTTACCTCTCATGTCTTCCAACAAGTTGTACGGAGCCATACCATGTCCAAGAGGGAAGTCTTGGAGGTTGATACGACGTCGAGTCCTCTTGGTTCCCTTGGTCTCCTTTGCCTTTTTGCCTTGTCCATGGTCACTCTGTGATGTGACTCCTTCTTTCTCTTTACCTTTCCCTCGGCCACGCTTAATGCCATTGGATTCCATGTCAACCTCATTTGAATTTGTCACCTCTACCACATGCACATTTGGATCTGGCAAAGGTGGAACTCCTTCTACCCCTTGTGGAGGTGGTCTTGGTCCATATGGCCTTTGTAGAAGCCTTGGTTGTTGACCAGCTCCTTCTCCTGCATTCATCACTGGGTAATTCAAGTTAGGTCTCCCTGGCTCCCCACGGGGCCAAGGACAATTATACATCCCATGTCCAGACTCACCGCAATTCCAACATTGCAAGACTCTCCTAGGTCGTGGGTCTCGCTCTTCAGACTTCTTTGCTTGTCCCTTTGGACCTACAGCATGTGCAAGGTGAATTGAAAAGCTGCTTAAAGATTCATTTAACTTCTCAATCACTTCCTCCGTTACCACAGGAAGCTCCTTAGATGTTGATGCTTGTGACTTACCTTTGGGTCTAAGACCTTCTATTGGAACCTCTCCCCTTAAGCACTTGAGTTTCCTATACTTCTCAGCAGCCCTAGTTTCCGCTGCATCAAAAGTAGTAGGTGCACCCGCCTCAACTTTTACCTTAAGGTCAGGAAAGAGTCCGGCTATGAACCTCTCCTTCTTTAAAAATTCTGCACCATCACCAGGGTTGGCAACATTTCGTATCCATAGAGCCCAAAGACGTAGAAACTCTTGCTTGTACAAGTAGTAGTCATCTAAGTCTTTTTGCTTATGAGAAACAATGTCTTGCCATAGTTTTTGAGTGTTTTGGGGATCAAAGAAGTATCTCTTAAAACGATTCAAAACTTCTGTGTAATTCCCCTTAACTTCCTCAGGCAAAGAGTCAAACCAAGTACTAGCATCTTTCCTAAGGACCACCTCAAACATTTCTACATGTTCTTGATCGGTTACTATCCTCTTGATACGGCAAGACATCTTGAAATTTGCTAAAAATAATTCTGCATCCTCTCCAGGCTCTCCAAAGAAAAGAGGATATCCAGACATTTGGCGTTGGCTCTCCATTATTATGAAAGATTACAACACGAGTTACAATAAGGGATACAATAGAGATTTAGAACCACTCGCCTGCAAATGAAGAAGTAAGAAAATACCACTCTAGGTTTTCTTCTTCAGCTATCCAAGCTTCAATGAGGTCTCGATTTGTTTGATCAAAACAAAAAGGTAGACTATTGATGAGCGCTAAGAAGGGTTGAAATTCTTCAAAGCTAAGGCGATAAACAGAAATCTCTAGAACTTCATTTTCTGGATCCAAAAGAGCAACCACGTCCCAAGTGATAAATTGCACTTGCTCTACAATTCCCAACGCACAAGCGGTTTGTATAAAAACTAGATCTTCATGCTCGTCGAAGGCCGTGAGAAAGTAGCAATTGACTAGGAGCTCCTTTCCTTCGAGTTCCACACAGTCGGAGTGAGGCAACCTTCTCACAATTTCATAAAGAACATCCTCATCAAGTCCAATCAAGTTTGCAAGATTTAAAGACTCCACTTGTGCTACAAAATTCCTGGACAAAAACTCCTTAGGATTATGGTTAAATCATTCAAAAGCATAAAGAGATTTACAATGTCTCTATGAACAAAGTGTCATAGAAAGTAGAGAAGGATGAGAATTTATACAAATTTGCAATATTCTCTATGATCTCTTTATTAAGACAAGCTCTGAATAGCTCCCTATCTCCTTTGTTGAAAGCGAAAGGAAGACTTTTAATAAGACGCAAATGAGGGAAAAATTCACCAAATGTGAGTCTATGAAGCATGAACTCTGGCCGCAAGTTTCCTGAAGAGTCTTCCTCAATGGTGAAATGCACTCGCCAAACGCCAAATTTCACTCTATTTACCAATCTTAGGGCACACACTAGTTGGATGAATGCGCGGTCTTCCTTAGTGCCCAACAACAAGAGGAAAATGGAATCCACGCGTAGGACCTTCCGTCTTAACTTCACCACCCTCTTGTTATGAGGGAGACGCCTTACTACTTGCTCCTGCAACTCAATTGATAATAGAGCTAGATCTCTAAGGATTGAACTTTCACTGCACACACATTCCCAGTTAGAACAAATGATCGTTTTTTTGTTTCTTGTAACAACTTGGACAAAGAAAAAACAAACATACACACTATTTTGTCGGGCTGCACTTCATTTTAAAATAAAATGAACACATGTACATCAAAAGAAGTGTGGTAGTTGATGAGAGGTAGAATGACAGGGTTTGGTGATGCAAGAATTTCTCCTACTCTTTGGGCACCAAACATGAACACCATTCGTTGTTGAAAATGGATCTTTCTACTAATTGCAATGTTTACTCTAATGTGTGGAGTGAAATGAAAGGGAAAAACCTGTATTCCTGGGCCATTATCCATGGTCTATGCATGTCCTAATGCTTAAAATAACACAAAAATATAGACGTCCAAGCTAATATCGTACCTAATGAGAGGCAAAATAAAAGGATTTACCGAAGTGTTTATCTCGGCTAACCTAAGAGGACCTAAAATTCTACGAATTACTCGCTGAAATTGCAACTTAGTACTAACAATTATGTGTACCTTTTGCCTTGCAATGGGAATAAAGGGATCATACAATTCTCGTGATTCATGCAAGCTACTTGATTATGCTAAAGGTTGAGCCTTCACAAAACTTACACAAGCCTGTCCTCCGTGGGGGCACCAATTTGAGGCGGTCTAGGGCGGGCAACAAGAAGAGTGTCCTCCAAGTACTCTTCTAGGCTCCCATGCTGCTCAATTGGGTTGGGGTTGGAAAAAACAACAAACACACACACAAACCCGCAACCTAACCCTACACAAATTTGGGGCACCACCTAGTTTAAGAGCGAACTAGGACGCAAAAGAGGAGAATCGTTAGAGAAACCCACAAACAAGCAAGGAATTTACACTAACCCTAACACCAATGGAACACTCTCACACACTAAAACACGAGAGAGAGAGAGAGAGAGAGAGAGAGAGAGAGAGAGAGAGAGAGAGAGAGATGGTGCTCGGGCTGCTTGAAGTGTATCGTTAATGATCAAGCAAACATAAATATATATGTAAGAAAGAGAGAGAAGGGGGAAGGGAGTGCTTGTTGCACTAAAGCCTTCTTACAAATCTGTCATGACCAATCAAAGTGAGATTAGTATTTGTTCAACATAGCCTGAGTAAATTACACCACAACACATCACAAGAAAAAAGCCACCCCAATCACTGTCTTAAGGCCAGGGGAGTCCTCTCCACCCTATCGCCCTCTTACAGTATGTGAGATTTATGGCTAGATTGATGACAACACCACAGACAAGATATCAAGAACTTAACAAAAAACACCAAGACACTTACGCATCATTGTTGTCCATTACTTCACGTTGGAAGGGAGACAAAGTATCCAAGCTTAGTCCAAATCCACCCTCCTTGATTCAGCAAATGTTGGGCTTACACTAGTAGGAGAAATGATAGATTTCCTACTCTCAATTGAATGATCACTCTCTCTCTTACAATGGAATAGAGTTCCCTTGCTAATCCCCTATTACAACACATGCACATGCATAAGACAATGAGCTTCCACTCAAGAGCTCCTTCTAGAGAGGTTGAGCTTGGCTTCTCAAGCTATAGCATAGTGCTCTTGCTTATGGCTCCCCTTTTTTGTGCTAGCTACACCCTCCTTTTATAACAATTTTGAAGGCTAGGGTTACTCCTCTAACCATGGTTCGGTTAGATTTTCAGCAATTTATCTAATTTCTTTTGCTTGGAATTATCAAGAAGTTGGTGGGGAAAGAGAGAGGAGAGAAATGGAGGTGATAGGACTTTTCATAGTGGGTTAGTGTTAGTAGAGTTAGTATTAATTTACAAATGGAATTGGATATTTACAATGGGAGTATCCATGTAGGATACAAATAAGGAAGAAAAACTCTTAAGAGGTAAGAAAAGGTGGATTTCTTACAAGGTTGATGCTCCAAGTGTCTTGAGTAGGGCCAATTTTGACGCTTGTTGACGGTCCACTAGCTTTGACGGTACATTTTTTCTCCACTCTTGACCTTCCTTGAGAGACAAGGTAATTGAAGCTTAGTAATCAACCACCATGATGCTGTCTTTTAAGAGAAGAGGCTGAATTTTGTGGTTTTTTTTATAGATCTGGGTAATTTGGAGGAGGAAAAATGAGACTAGGTGGTCAATTTTGGAATGGAATTGTGTGTGGGAGGTATGAGTTTACCATGGTTTCTCTTATTCTTCAAGGTTGAGGAGAAGGTGAGTAGGGTGCAGAGAGGAGTGGTGAGAGAGGTGGGGATGATGAGTGGAGAAGTGTGTGTGAAAGAGGAAAATGATAAAGTGGAAGAGAGAGTGTGGCTGCATAGCATGGGAAAACTGGGGTCCACTAATAAAATCATAGCTCACAGCTCGTAGCTCAAAAACATATGAAAAAAGTTGAGGCAAAAGTTCAGCCCACGAGCTACAACTTTTGTTTGTATCACCTTTTCAAATTCGGAGAGCAAGTGAACTTTAAAAATTCAGTAAAACCGACCGTTTTTTTCCACTGCACAAGGTCCTTGTGGGGTCCTTCTTTGGATGATTCTTTTGAATACCTCCAAGAGTGAGCCCTTCATAGTGCATGTATGTATGCCACCTACCCTTGACCTTATTTGGTAGGTCTATAATTGAAGATATTGTTGAGATCATGATATAAGTGAATAGTACAACTAAGAAAATCAAATATTGAGGGGTCTAAAAAATATGTACATGTCAAATATAAATAATATAAGTGGAAAAAATATAAAGGGGTCAAAAGAAATCTCTCTCATTATGAGGCTACCATAAAAAGATAAATATTTTTGGTGTTCTAATTTTTTAGAAAAAAAAAACAAAATAGATGTAGGAAGGGAAAAATCACAATAGTGAAAAAATATACACATAAATAAAACTAGTTTTTTTGGATTTTTGTTGGGGTGGAGTTACACCAAATATAAGAGAAGCTTACATGAAAATATTTCTATATGGAATAAAGAGTATGAAAAATGGGAAGAAAAATTGTGGTAATGGTGAGGCAATGTACAGAGCATAAATAACACACACCTAGGTAGAAATATTTTAATAAATACCAAAATAATTATGAAAAAATCCCTATATTTAGGCCATATATACAATAAAATATTTACACACAAAGATGCCATAATATACTTTTATTTTTTTATTATTTTTATTTTTTTGGCTCAACTAGCCCAGTGACTAGCTAATTGAGGGTTTTTTATTTCAGTAAGGAGATATGAGAAAAGTCCTTTAACTCACACACACCTATATACAGTGAAAGGGTGAGGGTAACCACAGTGTTTGAGTGATTTGATAGGGGGGGATAACTCACTATGGTAATCACAGAGAGCCGAAAAACGGCTATCAACAGCTTTGCCTTCGGTATTTGAAAGCAAGGTGCACCTTGTATGCACGGTTTAGCTATGAGAGGTGGATGCACATATGTGGTAAATGGATACCCTTCCAGCTGACAGCCGCAGAGATTTAATCCTTTGAAATTCGTGTCCGCATGCCCAATAACAAGGTGGAGGTGGTTGCAGTGAATCCGCATTGGACTCTTGCCAATCTTCGGGAACACTTTGTCATAATGGGATTCGAGGATGTCGGTAATGCAAGTTTCAAACTAGAACAACGCAAGGTCTGCTTTGTGCTTGCTTAGCTACCTTTTCTTATTTTTTGTGGGTTTTTGTATTTTGATTGTCCATTTTTGGTTGTATAGATTGGAAGGCGGATGGAGGCCACTATGCTTGTTTACAAATATTGGGCTACAGACGAAATCATCTTGTCTAAGTGAATTGGCTTGTAACTTTAATCGTTTATATATTGGATATTTTATTAAAGATTTTGAAAAGTTTGAAGGTGTTGTACTTGATTTTGTACTTGAGTTTTAAGGTGGTGTAAATTTATTTTTTAAATGCATATTTTTTATTTTTTTCGAGATGGAATATGTCTATATAAGGAGGACCACCTCCTCATTTCACCATTTTCATCCCAGCATTGCAGAGAGACCTAGCATACCCAATCACTCAAAGAGAAGAAATGGCTGCTACTAGTGCTTTAGATGCATTCCTTACTGAGGTTGGGCATGCAAATCGCCCTGAGCTTCAAGCATTTTTCACAATCCAACCTGATTTGGAAACCACCTTGACCCTCCACTCTCAATCTCTTGATCACATTACTTCATACATTTCCACGTGCATGGGGAGATTCATTGTTGAGTTACCAAACCGGCCAGGGCAATGGGTCCCTGAAGGCCTTCTCCACCACATCTACCAAGGGGACAGGCCATTTCATCAGCGGCTTGCACGCTTTGCCACCATAGCACAACTCGTCGGACAATATGTGCGGCTTGAAGCTGATGATGTGTGAGCAATGCGTAAGGGAAGGATCAGAAACACTTTTTTCTCTGTTCAGGCCATAATGATCTTCCTCCTTCACGAGTGCCCAGCAGGCCTTGACGTAGTGCTACCTCACTTGCAGATCGGCGGGGTATTGGCTGATGTGAAGGACCCCAAGCCCGCGGCCATTGACTCATCCGCAGAGGAGAGGACACTTGCCTTGACCTACCCTATAGGGATTCAAGGCCTCTTGGAGGCCTCTCCATCAGTTGGTTCATCCTCGGGACCGCCAAAAGGAACCACCACTCGGGATGCCATCCCTGAGGTAGAGATTACCCGCTTCTCCTCCATTGTGGTGGGTGGGGAGGAGTTTGTGTTTATGCACGATTTGGAGAAATCCTTTGAGCTTCGCATGGATGAGTGTTTCGCCATCCTCGATGCCCATGGAAAGTTTGATCTTGATATCACCACCTCTCATGACGATGATCTCCTACTGCCCATGGGGAATACTTTGGCAGACACAGTGGCGATCGCACAAGCCGAGGTGGCAGCGGCCGAGCAGGCCAAGGTCTCTGAGGAGGAGTTTGTGGCCGTGCAAGCCATGTGTTTGGCTAAACGTGCAAGAGTGGATTCACCACCACCTGCTGCAACACCTGTTTTGCTTGATCCAAAGGGGAAGTCAAGCGTGGATCTTTACTTGCACCCGGATGCCGATGAGGAGGATCGTAGACAAGAGGTATAGATGCTCACTTACATTTGATTGTTACAAATGATTTTGTTAATGTTATATGATAATTTTGTGCCATATCTCAGAAAACCTATGTTCTGCAGGATGTTCTGGAAGTTGACGCATGGGTGCAACGGTCAGGGGGGAGGAGGACGTTGTTTAGACCTCAAGCGGCACTTGCTCACTACCTCGGCACACTTCCCACTGGTGTCGTGGTGTTTGTCCATGCCGAATACTCTCCCAATGGTTGCTACAACATTTTTGCTCTCCGTTCACTCTCCAAGGCGTTGTGTTTAACAACACTTGCCCAAACGGCCAACCTTGTAGTGCTTGTAAAGAAAGATTTTGCAATATCCACTTTCGGTGTAAACTTTTGCGGGTGCCTTATTGCCCATGTCGGCATGAACCAAGCTGTAGGGGTTAATGACACCCAAGAAATCACAACCACTTTACTTAGCAGGGAGCCACCCCAAAAGGCCAAGCGCCAGAAAATTGTAATTAGAAAGATCCTAAAGCAAAAGCCGGATATCATGTAAAGCATTGATTTCTTTAATGAAACTACTTTTTGCTGTCTATGACTCTCTTTCTTGCAAGGTTTTGAATTTCTTATATGTTGGGCTTCCATTGTGTATGAGAAGCACCATAATTTCTCCTATGACTACTAAAGGGTCTGGCAGGCATTAAAATTTTAAAAATGCATACTTTGTTATATCTAGGCTTCCAAAGTTATGTATGTGCCTAGTAAAGGGCTTGGAAATCCCTAAAATATGCTGCCACAAGGGCGCGCATTGGGGCTTTCCATCAGCTGATGAACTGTGCAAATGCGCGCCCTTGTGGCAGATGAAATTGGACACATCTAAGAGCATACCCAGGAACAAAATAGAGTGACAAGACATTAATACCCAGTTGCAAAAGAGAAAGACATGGATACCCAGGTAACCTTAAGCCCATCTTGCCCCAGATACCTAAAGTTGTATCAACAAACCACAAGAGTAAACTGTGGAAATATCGAATCCCTTTTTGGAGTATAGGAGCATACCCAGTTACAAAACAGAGTGACCAGGTAACCTTAAGCCCATCTTGCCCCAGATACCTAAAGTTGTATTAACAAACCACAAGAGTAAACTTTGTGGCAATATCTAAGCTCTTTTTGGAGTATAGGACTGACATGGACTAAGGGGGGATGATTGCCAGCAGCATCTATGCTAATTGAAGCATTGAAGCAAACAAAACATACTTATTCCTTGTCAAAATTGTCTTGAAACCACTAGAAAGTGTCTGGAAAGCACTAGGAAAGCCTGCCACAAGGGCGCGCATTATGTCCATCCATAGGCCTCTGGAAGCCCCAAATGCACGCCCTTGTGGCAGCCAATTTGGGGGCATTCCAAGCCATTTTCAACACTTTGTAGATGTTTTTGCCATGCAATAGTGAGTCACATAGCATGGATACATCAGGAAGTGCATGCCCCACTTAGCCAAGGTGCTAAACGTAGGCAATTTTTCACAATAACAAGCTAATGGCTACATACATACAATAGAAGGTAGACAAAACTTGAACCAGTGATACATTGCATGGTAGCGAATTAAAACAATACAATGCGCAATGCGGTATACAATAAAAGATGATTATATTCAAATTCTTCCCAATACAATGCACAATGTGGGATATACAATCAAAAGACGCTTGTATTCAAATTCTTCCCAATCTTGGAGTTTCGTAAATACAAAAAGGTTGATGCCTAATTACAAGCTACTCCTCATGGTGCAAACGGCGAGCAAGCTGCATATCCTTGGGCATAATGGTTACACGCTTTGCATGGATGGCACAGAGGTTAGAATCCTCGAATATGCCAGTTAAATATTGCTTTGCTGCCTCTTGGACTGCCTCTATGGCCACGGCGCCCATCCGAAACTGAGTGTTGTACAATTGCAAAACCTCCCTGCATAGCCTTGCAAAAGGGGCCCTCCGAATCAAGAGCTCGGTGCTCTTTTGATAGTGTCAAATCTTCGCAAAAGCACAGCTGTGCTTTCATACCTTCTGAGGTCGACGTGGAGGTGCATTTTTGGCACGAGTCGGGGCAGCTTGCTTCCTCTTCTTGTAGACAATGCTCTTTCTCTTTTTTTTCTGCACAGGCACTTCCAACACCTCATAATCTGATTCCACCCACTCTCCATTTGATTCGTGCTCTTCACTATTGACCGGATGTGATGGTGTAGGTCCACTCCCTTTAGGAAGTGTCTTACCCCCAATAGACATGTGAGCCTGATAAGTTTGTATTTGGACGCCAACCCATGGAGCATCTTCATCCGTTTACGTCTCTTCGGAGCCTTCTGATGGTTGCTTTTGGCTGTTTGTTTCTTTGCCCTGGTCACTCTCATCCTCCCTGTTTCCATCAGAATCGTTGGAGTCCGATGAATAGACAACAAGGTGATGCTTCCGTCTCTCTTTTGCTGCTGTAGAGGACTGGCCATGCTGATTTGAAGCTCCAACTTCTTCTGTGTGGACTTCACCTTGAGCTTGTGAAGTTCCAGCTTTTGTTGCTGTACCTTTGAGTCGTTGGCCATTCGGCCCCTCTGGATATGCAATCCTAGCCGTTTGTTTTGTTCTTGCCATGGTAGCACCTAGTAGGGAAAATGACAAAATGAGCCCCTTCAACCTTTAAATAGTTTTTTTTGAGATTTGGGCCCTTTCACACTATGCGGCCAATTGAGTGAAACTCAAATAAAGCAATTGAATTTAACAACTAAACCTGGATCATGTGGACGGCTGACGCGACGTCCAAACGCTGCCTTTTCGATATTTAGTTGCACGCCAAGCTTCATGGCCCAGGGACGCTCGCGAGCGTTTCCACTTCTCGGATGCTGCAATACGGGAAGCGTTGCGTAATTGCTTTGCTAACATCGATTCTCTTGCTTTCTCAATAGTACGAGTTCTCCCAAAGGTGTGCCTAAAAAACCAGTTAAACATCTCTTGGAGGTAGTTGGAGTGTGAACTACCACCACCATGCCGAGTATTCTTGAAGTAGACTCCTTTTGCTCGATAGTGGGACTTCTCCATGCCTTGTGTACTCCATATATCAAGCGAACCATAGCGTTCCATGAAGTATGCACCATGCGCATAGAGAATGTGCTAAAACAACCAAAAAGGAGATAAGCGAATAGAAAAGTTGCATTTTCAAACATTGCATATGTATTAAGTCCGTTAAAACAAACCATGTAGTGTGTAATCTTGCTTTCAGACCATCCGTCCTTAGCGGCCTTTGTGAATTCATAAAGCACCTTCTTGAACTCCTCTTGCTGCTCAACGGTGGTGCTTGAAAGATTCATCAATTGCACAACCTTTTGAAAGGATGACCATACTAGCTTGCGTTGGTTAGCAACCTCCACATTGGGATCTTTGTCCATCGTGCATGAACACAAATCTTTCCACAACTCCCACTGCTTCTCACTTGCTAGATCGACACTTGCCTTGGATACCTGCATTGGAGACTTTCACATCTTCTTGAAAAATCGACGTGCCTTGGCTCCATTCATGGAAACCTTCTATGCCACCTCATATGTCTTCTCCCTACAAGTCTATGCTACAATGTTCACCCTTGATCGGTGACATCCAATCTCATTAAGGAGCGTCTCCACCCCCTGCAAGGAGTCTTTTGACCGTTGAAGGGGCTTCATTGTGAAAGCATAATCAATGTGATGCTTTAGGATACTATCAAATATTCGCATAAACGCATGCAATGTACAAAAGTGAACATTGTTGAGGGAGAAGGGAATTATGGGGTTCCACCCAGGATCTTTGCTATCCCTATTGGGCACCTGTAGCATATCACATGAAAGAATCGAAGTTTGCCACTCCCTATTTATATGGTCATCATTATCTTCGTCCTGACCTTCCACTTGAGTTGCTCGACTTGTCTTGTGCCCTTTCGTACAGAATGGACAGGGAAGTAAAGAATTTGCACCTTGTTTGCATCCAAGAATGCACTTTATGGTCTTTAGATCACCACCTAAATGCCATTCAACATCAAACTCCCCACGTCCTGGAACCATGAGCTTCTCACCATTTATTTGAGCTTTAATGACCTCTGTGACCCATGGGATTCTACTGAAAATCCATGCAAGGACTTCATGTGTCTCTTTCGGAACTTCAATTGCACCAAGCCACCATATATCCTTCTCTGATTGCACACTAAAAGAGGGCTTTGTCGCATCACTCGAACTGCAAGATTGCTTGGCATAAGCTAGGGCTTCATTCAAAAGCGTGACGCTCATTCTCTCCAAATTTCTCCCTTTAACAATTACACACTCATCCAACTTCAGCACGAACACAAGCTTGCCTTCAAGAACTGCCAACAACATAAAGCCTCAGAATGCTTGTTATGACACATCATAGAGCATGTAGGCAACTCTAAACTAACCTGCATCACTCAAATTGTAGAAAACAGCCATGGACTGCTGCAATCGTATCAAGTCCACAAAGATATTGTTGAATTTGGTGTAAACAAACCCTTCGGTCCGCAACACACTATTAGAAACAACACCGCTTCCCTTCCTGCGGCCCTTTTTTCCTTGTGATTTGCTACGGAGCGGTTGAAGAGGCATCGTGTCTTCAATATACAAGTAGTCCCCTAATTGGTGGACAACATCTTCATTTGACACCTTCTTGGCAATCTGCACTCTGTGAGGAAGTGGGAATAGGTTTTCCGTGACTCCTCGACTTCTTAATGCATCTTTTAACACTTGATGTATTTCTTGATAACCCTTGGTACTAATCCCAACAGCATCACAAATATCCTGAACATCTAGATCAGTGACAATATTAGAAAAATCACTAAGAACTCTCTTAGTGATTGCGTCTTTCAAGTGTTTTGCCTCTGGAGCATCAAGCATCCCAATAAAATCCTCTTTGTTGAAACAAGAACGAAGTAAAGTAGCCCTAGCTTCCGCATTCTCGCCGCCGCACGTTTCTTGGACGAAGTTCCTATTGCCCAAAACAACAATGATGAGCCATATTAGACTTAAACAACATGAGGGACAGAACATGTTACCTCATAGCTGTCACCCTTTGTTTTCTTGCACCTCCACGTGGTGCAAGAGTCTGAATTTTGGACAACTCTCGTTTCCTCACCCTACCTCCCATGGCAGTACTCTTCATGTGTGAAAGAGTATCCTCAAGCTTTTTAATTACATTTTCCTTGGTTGTGATGGTGCTCTTTTCCTCCTCAAGCGCACTAGTAGCTGTTTGCATCTGATCTTGAAGATTGTGGAAACTCCCATTGAGCAACTGCCAATGACGCAAGTAGATCTCGGACCGCGCAATCTCGTGTTTGTTGAGTCTCTTGCAGTAGCCCAACAAACCTTGCTCTCCATTTCCAACGTATTGCAATGGTGATGGAATGTTTGTAAAAGACGGATGAAAATTGAGAGAAGGATCCTTTGGATACAAGCATCCGTCTGTCCAGAGATCCACATTCTTCTCCCCTTGAGCGCGGCGTTCGTTGGCTGAAGGTAATGTACCCAAGCATGTTTTCTTTGTCGGAACATACTCTTGAGGTAGGCATAGGAAAAGCCTTGGAGACCTACCGCGTGAAGAGCTTGCTAGGACATTGGTCACGTCGTCAAGAGGCATTGTAGGATGGAGAGATGGAGCTTGAAGGATGGAGAGATAGAGCTTGTAGGATGGAGAGATGGAGCTTGAAGGATGGAGAGATGGGTGTGTAGATGCAGCAGCAGGTGCAGGTGCAAGGGGGATGGATGTAGGAGAGGAGCTTAGATTAGGAGGGAAAGTTTTCAATTTTGGGGAGAATTTCCTAAAAGTTTGGAGGGAGTAAAAAAATGTTGAATTTTGAGTAATTTAACTTAAAAATCTTTTTTTATTATGTGTATATGTTGGGGGTACTTTTTAGGGGCGAATAGAGGTTTTTGAAAGTTTTTGAAAAAAGTCATTTTTTTGACCTCTTTGACCCACGGATTTGCTTAGGTGGCATGGGAGAGTTAAGAGGCCACTTGCAAGTTGGCCAAAAAGTTAGAGAGAGAAGACCCCCTACCCCCCTACTTTTCAAATGGTTTACCCCCCCCTTCCCTACTTTTTAAATGGTTACCCCCCCCCTTCCCCCTACCTTTTTAGGGGTCAAAGGTGGAGGAGACCCTACCAAAATAGCCCCATTCAAAGCCTTTGTCCCCCTTAATCTTGGCAGGCTTCCTTTAAATTAGGGATTCTTACAAGGCCCATGGAGAGTCCATTTTTTTCCTAATGTGGAGGATGATCATTGCCAATCAAGGGTATTGTCCTTGGTCTTGGAATTAGCAATATTTTTCTCATTTGGATCCTCCTTGGTGTTGTATACCTAATGTGAGCCCATTGTCTCCCCCTAGAAATAAAACTATGGTCTCTTATTGTAGGGCTTCCTCCATGCATGTGCCTCCATTGTAGGAATGCCTCCATGTCATTTTGCTTACATTTAGAGCCTGGTCACTTTGGAACGGCTAAATAGCCTTCCAGCTTTGTTTGCAAGTCAAGAAAATCGGTGGCTTCAAAGATAAATGCTTGATTTGACTGAGTGATGAGATGGACCTTGAGCAGATTTTTGCTAATTGAGAGGGCCTCAAAAGTGAACCATTTGAAAGGCCTATGCCCGTTTTGAGGCTCTTAACTACCACGATTAGATAGGTAGAGAGAGAGGATTCGGCTCGTGACCGGGCAGAAAGCAGGCTCGCTGGTACACACAACCAGGCTCTTAGCCTCTCACATGCTTCATTTTAATACTACAAACTAGACATGTAGCCTGAGAGATAGAGACGTTTTTCTTCCTACTGAAGTGGCTTGAGATCGTTAATCTTGAGACTGACTAATCTCGACTCTCAGCTATTAAGTTTAGGAAAACCTTATCCAATCCAAACATTTGGCAACAAGTCGTCATGCTACATAGCAAGTTAGAAGAGAGAGAGAGAGAGAGAGAGAGAGAGAGAGAAGAAGAAGAAGAAGAAGAAGAAGAAGATCACAAGAGACCTAAAAAATTTAGCCAATGAATGTTGATTCTTGAACTCAAGGGCTTGCATACTCACATACTTATACAAGGAGAGGGGGACATAAATTTTAAAATCATAGAAACAATCATAGTGACCTCAAAGGTTGGGGGGGGGGGGGGGGGGGGGGGAGGGAGAGAGAGAGAGAGAGAGAGAGAGAGAGAGAGAGAGACCATCCTTAAAGGCCAGGTCTGTTACCATATACATGTGGTAGTGATGTGTGTGAACACACTAGGACCGCCGGGGCATTTTTTCCCTCTTTATGAGGTTTTTCCCCCCGTGCATTGTATATACGCCCATCACTCTAGGGATATCTATCTTTCCATTGCACACTAAGTAATACACTCTCAGTTGTGTTCCTTGAGCTTCCTTCATCTTCTCCAAGCTGTGTGCATTTCTTTGCAATCCTAATTCCAACAATTGGTATCATAGCAAGTTGCATCCTCCTAGGCTTAGTCGCCAGCAGCTCCAGCATGCGCCTGCTCACTTTCTACAATTTTTGTGAGCTTTGGCAAGCGTTCATAGGTTGATAAATTTTTTGGGAGTGCTTGTAGAGCTTAGTCTGCTCAAATTTCTGATTCGGGCTCATTTCGGCCTACGTTTCCACTACAGCCAGGTCTGCACAGACAATTTTGTCATTTTGTGCAGAATTCAATCTACTACGGGTTGTGCTGTATAGCACGTGTTGGTCTCACTCAGTTATTCCTCATTTTGGGTAGATTTCAAATCAAGTGCAGCCATTTTCCATGGCTGACAACAACACAGATGTGTTCAAGATGTTTGCTGCTGAGGACAGATTGGATGGGGACAATTACCCTCTGTGGGCTTACATGATGCAACATGTTCATGTGTCAAAGGGAGTCTCGAATATTGTGCAGGGAATTGATGTATGCCCTGGTTCTGAGGATGCAGGCGATGTTGAGGATGTTGTAGGTCTTGCTGCAAGGATTGCTGTTATTAGAGTTGTTTTGCCTACGGCAGAACAAGCTCATTGGGATGTAAAGGATGCACAAGCTCATGCATTGATGGCGTTGTCTGTGTAGCGCAACATTACTCCTCACATTTGTTCAGCGAAATCTGCTTAGTAAGCTTGGGATATTCTGGTTGGTCTTTATGCAAGTCACAATGAGGCTAAAATTGCATTGCTGCGTAAAGAGCTGGAGTCAAAGATTATGCATGAGAAAGATGATATGGACACTTTCCTTGCTGGTGTCAAGGATATCAATGAGCAACTTATTGCTGCAGGTGAAGCCATTTCAGAGAGTTTCCTTGTGCAGACTGTTCTTGATGCCTTACCAGATTCATTCCAGACTTTTGCTAGTACTTGGAGACTTATGACCCAAGGAAATCCTGAAGTTGTCAAGTTTGATTCATTATGCACATTGCTATTGCAAGAGTCACTTTCTAAAAAAATAGGACAAGGCAGCGTGCCGTTGAACATGCTTTTATTGCTTCTCAAAGAAAGGGTGGTAACAACAATGCAACCATTTCTTATAGTTCTGCTGCGAGTGGCAAAAATTCTGTTTCTAATGCTTCTGTTGGCAGCAATTCGTCTGGAAATTCTAGTGATAAGGACAAAAAGAAAATGTGTTGCCATTATTGCAAAACTAATGGTCACTTGATCAAGTAGTGTCCTAGGTGGTTCCATTGCAAATGTTGGTTCCACTACAAATGCAGCCATTGTTGAGCCTTCTGTGAAAGGAGACTTGATGCTGATGTTGATGTAGAATGGGCTTTTAGTGCAGAATGCACTTACAATCCTGTTGTCCATGATGCATGCATGTCAGTTGCTGCAGACTCACATGTGTGGTATTTTGACAGTGGTGCTACAAAGCACATTACCTCACATCATGAATTGTTCACCTCTCTCGAGTCTGTCCATCATGGGAATTCATTCACTTGTGCCAACAATGCCTCTTATCCGGTTTAGGGGGTTAGAAAGATTGTGCTTACTGCTGAAAATGGCAGTTCTTTCACACTTGTTGATGCACTTTATGTACCTGGAATCAAGAAGAATCTTTTGTCTATATCTGCACTTGCTAGACTTGGACTTGTAGTCAAATTTGTGGATGACAGATGTACAGTTCATGATCTCAGTTTTGGTGATGAAATTGTTGCATCTTGCCTTTTGTGCCGTGGGATGTATAAGCTCACTTTGTATGACAAGTGTGGACAAAATTTTGCAAATGTAGTTGCAGATTCAAGGGTTATTTCAGATGCAAAACATTGGCATGCACGTTTTGGTCATCTGAATTTTGCCAGTTTGCTGTGTTTGCAAAAATCTGATATGGTTGCTTCTTTGCCGTCTCTTGAAGCACATGTCAAACATGTTTGTGAAGGCTGTATTTTGGGCAAAATGCAGTGTTCTAAGCTTCCAAAGGATGGTTCAGTTAGGGCCACATGCAGGTTGCAGCACATAGTGATGTTTCTGGGCCCATGCAAACTCCGTCCTTGGGAAATTACCTTTACTTCATGACTTTCATTGATGATTACTCCAGGCATGCATGGGTATTTCCGCTTAAAGCGAAGTCCAATGTTTTTATGTTCTTCAAACAATTTCTGGCTATGGCTAAAAATGTCTCGAAATGTACTATGGGCACCCTCCATTCCAATCGAGGGGGGGAGTATATGTCTCATGAATTTAATGCATTTTTGGATAGTCGTGGGATAAAACACCAATGTACAATGCCTTATACGCCTCAACAAAATGGTTTTGCTGAGAGGAAAAACAGGTCACTTACGAAAATGGCACGATGTATGGTCAAAAGTCAAGCTTTGCCGCATTCTTTTTGGCTTGAGGCCATCATGTGTGCCACTTATGTACTTAACAGGTTTCCTACAAAAGTTGCAGTCTATTACTCCATATGAAGCATGGCATGATAGAAAGCCTTCTATTGAGAACATGCGTATTTTTGGCTACTTTGCATATGCTTTAGTGCCACAAATAGAGCGCAAAAAATTGGATGATAAGGCTGTCAAATGTATTTTTGTTGGTTATAGTGCTGAAAGCAAAGGTTACAGGTTGTATCATCCATAAACAAAGTGTATTTTGGTTTCACGGGATGCAGTGTTTGTGGAAGATTCTGTTCAAGCCTTGCCGTCATGTAAACAATAATGTAAGCTGACAGGAAATTTATGACGCTTTCTTGCCTCTTTTTAGTGGTGGAAGCTCGAATGCAAATTTCGATGAGGCAAATGTACAGCCTATGGGGGTTTCCGAAAATGTTACAGTTAAGCCTATTATACTGATGCAGATGTACAGGATGTACTTGATGAGGAAAGGGTTGAAAATGAGTAGGCTAGAGGTATGCCAAAATGGGTGGTGCATACATTGCGTGATAGTAAATTGGATGCACCTTTGGCTAGTCGTACTCGTTCAGGCTTTGTCCATGCATCTTATGTATCAGATTATTACGCTTTGGATGTGTCTAGCTTACATGATGTTGAGGAACCTCTGTCTTTTGATGAAGCACAAAATTCAAAAAATTGGATGGCTGCCATGCAATCAGAATATGATGCACTTATAAAAAATGACACATGGACTTTATGTGATTTGCCTCTTGGCAAAAAGGCCATTGGTACGAAGTGGGTTTACAAGTTGAAACACAAGCTGGATGGTGAGATCGATCGCCATAAGGCTCGACTTGTTGCAAAGGGTTATGCACAACAAAAAGAAATAGATTATGAAGAGAATTTTGCTCCCACTTGTCGTATGACTACTGTGCGTTTTCTATGTGCATTGGCAGCTGATTTTGGTTGGGATGTACATCAATCAGACATTGTTATTGGTTTCTTGAATGGTGACATATTTGAGGAAGTTTATCTAACACAGCCTCATGGTTTTGTCAAGAAAGGACAAGAGGACAAAGTGTGCAGATGTAAGAAGGCTTTGTATGGATTGAAGCAATCTCCTTGTGCTTGGTATGAGAAAGATGACACTCATTTGGTGAAACAAGGCTTTCATAACAGTATAACAAGAAGCACATTGTATGTAAAGCGTGAGGGTGATGTACTTCTCATTGTGGTTCTTTATGTAGATGATTTGCTGATCAATGGACCAAATGAGAGACATATTGCGGAATTTAAGACCAATTTGAATGCTACTTTCAAGATGAAAGATTTGGGACTGTTGCATCGTTACTTAAATATACAGTTTAAGCAGTGTGATGGTGGTATTGCCTTGTGTCAGAAAAGTTACATAGAGACATTGCTATGTAAGTTTGGACTTGAGGATTGAAAACCTATTGCCTGTCCCATGGAAATAGGTTTGAAGTTGAGTCTACATGATGCTGGCGATCCCGCTGATGTCACTCTTTACTAAATTGTTGTTGGATGCCTCATTTATGTATGCAACACAAGGCCGCACATTCAGTTTACAGTCTCAGAGGTCAGCAGATTTATGCATAGCCCAGGGTTTAAGCATTGGCAGGCTGTCAAGAAGATTTTTCACTACCTTAGTGGCACTTTACATTGGCTTGTTTTATCCCGGGGGGGATCATTGCCGCCGGGCTTACATGCTTTTTCAAACTCAAATTGGGTTGGTTGTTTTGACACACGAGTGTCCACAAGTGGTTTTTGTTTCATGCTTGGTAGTTCATGTATATCATGGTTGAGCAAGAAGCAACCTACTGTGGCCACTTCTAGTTGTGAAGCTGAGTACAGGGTAGTCTTCACAGCTACGGTTGAGTGTGTATGGCTCAAACGCCTTATGGCTGATTTGGGTGTTGGATAGGACACTGCCAACACTATCTACACTGACATTCAAAGTGCATTGGCAGTTGCGAGGAACCCATTTTTTCATGCTCGCACAAAGCACATTGAGGTGCATTACCACTATGTCAGGGAGAGGCTCCTAGCAGGAGAGATCAGCTTGGCTTATGTGCCAACACAGGACAACCTTGCAGATCTTTTCACATAGGCATTGTCTCATGAGAAGATCAAATCTTTCCACAAATCTTTGGGCTTACTCCCCTTTGTGGACTGATCATGTACTCAAGGCATGACACTTCCCTTTACTCATGTGCAAACTCTCGTTCACCGCATCACTCCAGGGGGGATTTGTTACCATATACAAGTGGTAGTGATGTGTGTGAACAATCTAGGTCTATCTATCTTTCCATTGCACACTAAGTAATACACTCTCACTTGTGTGCCTTGGGCTTCCTTCTTCTTCTCCAAGCTGTGTGCGTTTTTGTGCAGCCCTAATTCCAACAAGAGAGAGAGAGAGAGAGAGAGAGAGAGAGAGAGAGAGAGAGAGAGAGAGAGAGAGAGAGAGAGAGAGAGAGAGAGAGAGAGAGAGAGAGAGAGAGAGAGAGAGGTCATTCTTAAAGGTCAGATTGACCTATGGGACTGAGTAAAACATCTAACATGCTTGAAGACTATGGATATAAGGGGTGGCCACTGGCAAGTTGAATCCATGAGGTGGCTAGGAGAGAAAGGTATGTAGGCCATGGTATGGGCTAAAATGTGGGTAAAGCAAGTTTGATGTGATCAAAATCTGAGCACTCATGTAGGGTATGATGATCGCACTCTCAAATTGTTAAGGGATATAATGTGCTTACAAAAAGAGACTCTCCTCCATGTAGTGCCTCAATGCTCTGTCTCACATTTAAGGGAGTGGGAGCTAATCCAAATGGATGCTATGGTATAAAATATGGGTAAGGAAAATCATGTGAATGGTTGAATACAGTCCTCTTTCTCAATGAAGAACGTGCATGTGTGCTCCATGTGTGTATGTATTTTACAGCACGCCCTTTCTTTTAGCATGATGCCCAAAACTCTTGTAAAGAGAAACAATTGAGTGAACTTTTTTTCTTTCATTGCCCTCACATTTTAAGGTGCCAATGGTGCCCAAATGTACACACACAAACAATTTTCAACTTACATTACTAGCCTGCTTATGGTCAACTGCAAGAGAACTCAACATCCATGCGACGAGTCTTGGTAGATGCAAGTGTACATGCTAGCTAGATTGAGTGCAATCCAACCTGTAAATTTTGAAATTTATCCACATATAAAAACAAAGTTTCTATAGCCATGCAATCACCCCCACGTCACACACCCATCATGAATACTACCTTTGAGAAGCAAACAACACACTGCTCACCAAATCAGTTGTGCATACCAATGCCAAATTTTCTTTCACTACTATGTGGTGTAATGTTGGAATGTTGGGTCATGGCTGGTACATGCATCCTAAGTGCCAACAAATAACATTTGATGCTTTATTTGACTGTGATGCGCCAAATGCAAGACCAAAACTACACGAGAGAAGCATGGGAGAGTTTCTATCATGACCAATGCCTTGATTAGTAAGGATGGTGAGAGTGGATGCTAATGCATCTAAAGAATTTCTCTTTCAATGCAAACACTATATCCAACGAAGGATACCAGCTCTCTAGTCTATTTAGAGGGCCACTACCACTCACCAAGGTCCCATATCAATTGCGTGAGGGGGACGTCTCTAGCCTAATCACAAATTTTCCGCCTCCTTAGAGAGTAACATAGAATGTTAAGACAAGACATCATACATAGGGAGCCCATTACTTAATTCATTCCCAAGAGACCTCAAATTGACTTGAACTCAACACACACACACACACACACACACACACACATACATAGAGACAAAAGGGGGGGGGGGGGTAGGGGGGGAAGGAAAAACTTGCCATGATTAGGAGGAGTATGTTGGAGCTTGGCATGACCAACTAGAAGGAGAATTGTCCTTGGTCAATCCACAAGAATGTGGAGAGTAACTACACTTCATTAGTTGTTCAATCTTACACTCAAAAAGGTAGACATATTGTTGATTCAAAAGATAGATTTGTGCTTGGTTGATGTGAGTGTGGAGGGCACTTAGACCTTGTGTGTTGTCGTACATTGTCATCTAGAAGTAGTTATAGTGGTGGTTGATGCACAAGTGTATTAAAGAGCTATAAAATCTCACATGAAAATCATAGTCATTTGCCCACATTTTCCCTCCCTGTGAAGGGAAGGAGAACAATGTACGTGCATCAGTGCACTGCCTCCCTTACAACTGGTATTGTTAAAATTGGGGTGCACAGATGCACACACAACTTGGATATCATGTAACAATAAAGGTAACACACACTACTTCTTCCTTAGTGTGTTGATTCCCCAATTACTCTCATCTTTTTCTTCTCCTTCTTGCACACATGCACACCAGATAAGGAAGAGTTATAAGAGGAGGTACTCAGTACACTAGCCACTATTACCCTTCTCATAACTTCTACCATGTAGCTGTGCATGACCTTGTTACTTGTATCAAACAAGTTGTGCAGCACTATTGTGCAACCAGAAAAAACCCTTGGTTTGATTCCAAAACTAATATGCTTAAACAACTAGGTAGATGATTACCATCGTAGGCGACCTTACTCCCATGAGTGGTTGTAAGCAGATTGGTAGAGTGGACTTATCTACTACCTCTTGGCAATTGAGAACTTCTTTCCTTGAAAGATGGAGTGTGAAGATCCCAACAAGTGATCATCAACACCTATTGAGATTTTTTGGGTCGTACCCAAAAAATGGTGCTCCTTTAGACACGAACAGTTTTGTAGACTAAGCATGAGATCCTTTTAAATTGAAATCTTATTCACAATTGGATTTTCTAAACGATCATATCTCCCAATTGAGGGAAATATTCTCAAGACCCAAAAGAAAGTAGTCATACTAGGTATTCTTTGGTTTTTTATTTAAGATACACATTGCATAGATTGAAGAGAGAGTGTTAAGTATGGAGCCTAATTTACCCTTGTAATTATCTATTCTAGAACAATACATTTGTAAGAGCCCCCATTATGAAAAGAAGCTAGCGTGCGTGAGAAAAATCACCCATCAAAAAATTACTTTTTTCCAAAATATCTTCGCCAGGATGGTAGTTAGAAAGTGACCAAAAAACGGCTGACTGGTGGCCGGTGGTCTATGGCTGATGGCCGAGTTTCAATGACCGTTGCCTGAGTTCTAGGTGGAGTCGTCTACACATGGGCGGCTACACAAGGGGGCATCTACACATGGATGGCTACCTCTAATGAGAGAGGACAACCCAAAGAGGCTCCTTTGCATCTATAAAAGGAGGAGTTTTCTACACATGAAAATAGAGTGAACCTAAGAGGAGTAAAGCAAGGTAGAAAGGGAATCGGGCAGGAGCACCATAAAAGGTTTCTAACCCTTTGTATCTTACTTCAAGTTTGAAGTGCAAAGCCATTGAGTGGCTACTTTCCCATGGACATAGCCCGCACTTGGGTGAACCACATATATTGTATGCTCTCTTTCTCTCTCTCTCTCATATGATTTATCCATCTACATTAAGTACATTATCCTAATCTCTATTTGGCTTCTCAACAATTATAACAACAACTGGTATTAGAGTGTGAGGTTTACTAGTAGATTAAATATCTAAAGGAAACTATTCCTTGAATTAAGTGGGAGTGATGGTAGAGGAAGGTATGTTCAAGATTGAGAAGCTCAACGACAACAACTACCAACATTAGAAGATGCAAATCAAAGACTATCTCTACCTCAAGGATCTCTATTTACCATTAGGAGGTCTTGTAAAGAAGCATGCAACAACGGCAAATGAAGCTTGGAATGTCCTTGATCAAAAGGCATTGAGAGCAATGAAACTTTTCTTGCCGCCGTCAAGGGTGGCATTCAACGTTTCAAAGATAAAGAACATGGAAGACTTGATGAAGTCCCTTGACGGGCTCTACGAGAAACCATCCACATCCCATGAAGGGATTATTCAATATAAAAATGTCAGAGTGGGTATTATCTTAAGAGAGGAAATGCAAAGGAGAAGCACAAAAGAATCATCAAGTGTTGCACTATTAGTTGATATGTGAGGAAGACCAAAGAAGAGGTTTAAGAATCAAATGAGTCAACTCTAGAATTCTACAATTATGGTAAGGGCCGCGTCAAAAAGGATTGTTGGTTCAAGAAGGAGTCAGAGTCTCAAGAAAGAGTTCCAACATCGGAGGCCAATGTGACAAATAAAGTAGAGCAAGATTCTCTAATTCTTTTATTTGACAATGTGTCTAATTCTTAGATAGTAGACTCTGAGGCTTCATTCCATGCAACACCCCACAAGATGTATCTTCAAGATTACACCAGAGGTAACTTTGGGTATGTATACTTGGAGATGATGAAGCTTGTGAAAATATTGGCAATTGTAGAGTTTTTGTTAAGACTAAAAATGGAAATGAATGGAAGCTTAAAGATGTTAGACATGTTCCTTCTTTTTGCAAAAAAATAATCTCTACAGGTCAATTAAACAATCAAGATCACAATGTTGCATTTGAAAACAAATGATGAAAGGTCTCAAAAGGATCTTTGGTGGTTACAAATGGAGAAAAGGTGAGTACACTCTACTTGTGTACGATTAATGCACAATCTTCCATTTGTGCCACATCTACAAAATTTGATGGTGTGGTATGGTACTATTGACTTGGGCACATGAGTGGAAAAGGAATGCAAATACTATAATCAAAGAATCTTTTCATAGGTTTGAAGGAAGTAGACTTGGAGTTCTATGAGGAGGCTTAAATTTATTAAAGTAGGAAATGAAATAAAAAGCAACAAGCTTGAATCGGTTCATTTTGATGTGATGGGGTGGTCTTGCTAGTACACCATCCCTTGGTGGATCATTGTATTATGTGACATTAATAGATGATGCAGCTAGGAAGACATAGGGTTTATCCAATGAAAATTAAATCTGATGTGTTTTCTATATCTCAAAGGTGGGAAGCCTTTGTGGAAAATGAAGGAGGTTCCAATTGTCAAGATATGGCCAATTTAAGTTTCATCTGGGGCCAGTTCCGTACCACTCTGTTCGCCTCGGCCTGCCAGTTCTTCATCTGGGAATTTTTTAGCTTCAGCCACGTTTTGGAAAATGGAATCTTGTTTGGAATTTCATATATTGCAGTGCAGTGTTACTTGTTGCTTCAATTGAATTGTATTTCATGACCAGCTAATGAAGACACGATTGATGTGCTTAGTAGTGCCTTGGATGATAAATATGCTAAGTGGATCAAGCTCGAGAAGCATTAAGATAATTGAAGAACATTGATTGGGTGATATGCCATGCAAAGTAGTGCTTTGGCTGATATACCTACATGCGATGCTTTGCCTGATATGCATGCCAAATGTGGTGCCCTTTTGAATCAAAAGCCAAAATGTTTTAGATTTGACAATGGAGGAGAGTATTGCAACCAAGGTTTTGAAAGCCTTTGTGTTAGCAATGGCATCCAAAGGCAAAACAAAACCCTAAGGCCACCTCAACAAAATGGAGTTTTAGAAAGGATGAATAGGAAAATCATGGAGTGAGCAAGAAGCATGAGGCTACCTTCAGGTTTTTCGCTTAAACTTTGGGCAAAAGCAATAAGTACATCCATCTACTTGATAAACTGGTCATTCTCAATGGCACTTGATGGAGGAATTTTAGAAGAGGAATGGACAACTAAGAAGGTGAACTATGCATTTCTCAAAGTATTTGGATGTGAGGCCTTCATGCACATACACAGAAGGCTAAGGTCTAAGTTAAATGCAAAGTCCAATAAATATTTTTTTGTTGGCTATTGAGAAGCAAACTTTGGGTACTGCCTATGGCATCCTGAAGATGGTAAAATCTTTAGGAGTAGGGATGTTATTTTCAACAAACATAATACGTACAAATATTACTCAGACAGGAAACAAACAAAGAATGCATGTGGTGAGACGACAATGAATGCCAATAAGACGAGGAACCTCAATAGGTACCCCAAAGATCTACAAGAGTTAGTACGTCCAAAGAGTTTCATCCTTCCTTTAACCGTCTCATGGTCTCAAATTCTAGAGAGGCAGAGTCATATGAAGAAGCCATGCAACATGAATCCAAAGAGGAGTGGGTGAAGATCGTGCAAGCACAAATGGACTCATTGCATCAAAATCAAACATGGAAATTGGTTGATTTACCTAAAGGTAAATGGGAACTACAAAACAAATGGATGTACGAGTTGAAAAAGGAAGAAGGCGGGAAAAAGAAACACGATTCTAGGCTTCTATTGATTTTAATGAAATATTTTCTCATGTTGTAAAAATGAATTCCATTTAGAATTTTTTTCAAGTCTTATGGTTGCTCAAGACTTGATCTAGGGAAAATGGATGTAAACACGGCATTCCCTCATGGCAACTTGGAGGAGGAGATTTACATGCTTCAACCTTAGGGGTATGAAGAAAACGGTATGCAAGTTAAGAAAAGTCTTTTATGGTTTAAAGCAAGCATCAAGACATTGGTACCTAAAACTTGATCGATGGATGCTAGATCATGGATTCAAATGATGCAACTCAGATCACTATGTATACACAAAGAATTTGGGGGATGGAAATATATTATCCTAATGCTATATGTTGATGACATGCTAATTGCACATGTTAACATGCAGGATATAAGAGATCTAAAAGAAGATTTTTCTAAATCTTTTTCAATGAAAGATTTAGGTGCTGCAAAATGAATATTTGGCATGAAAATATCAAGGGATAGATTGTTTAAAAGGGACAACCACAAATGCTTTCTATTTAAAAGCACTGCTACGTCTTCACCATTGCAGGCACATCGGTAAGTTCGGCTTCAAAGTTGCAGAAAGTGGTCTCACTATCTACTATGGAAGTAGAATATGTAGCTCTTATAGAGGCTAGCAAAGAGACTTTGCGGCTTCATAGATTTTTGGAGGAGCTTGGATACAAGAAAGACAATTTATCTTGTACAGTGATAGTCAAAGCATCATTCACCTTGCAAAGAATTCAATTTCTCACTCAAGGAAAAAGCATATAGAATTGAGATATCTTTTTGTACGTACTCTTTTGGAAGAGGGAAAACTAAATCTTGGAAAGATGCACACAAACCAAAATTATGTAAACACGTTAGAAAAAGTGGTTAACAAGGAGAAGTTAAGATTTTGGTCATCTTCAAATGGTATTCAAGGATAAGAATTCAGAATGAAAAGCAGACACGGGTTTGGTGAAGAGAGGGTAAAGATCAGTCTCCAAGTGGGAGATTGTTAAGTATGGAGCTTGATTTACGCTTGTAATTTTTTACTCTAGAAACAAAAATTTGTAAGGTCCTCATAATGAACAGAAGCCATTGTGCATGAGAAAAATGACTCACCGGGATATTTCTTTCTGCCGGAATATATTGGACAAATGGGGGCTAAAAAGTGATCCAAAACAACTTGTCGGCGGCCAATGGCCAAAATTCAATGGCCAGTGGCCGGTGTTCAATGGCTGGGGGACCGTGTTCTAGGTGGACTTGCCTACACATGGATGGCTACCTCTCATGAGAGACAATGGCCCATAGAGGCTTCTTTGCATCTATAGAAGGAGGCCTCTTTTACACATAAAAGTAGAGTGAAGCTAAGAGGAGTGAAGCAATGTAGAGAGAGAATCATGTACAAGGACCATAAAGGGTTTCTAATGCCTTTGTAACTTACTTCAAGTTTGAAGTGCAAGACCATTGAGTTGCTACTTTCTTGTGGACATAGCTCACACTTGGGTAAACCACGTATATCATGTGCTCTCTCTCTCTCTCTCTCTCTCTCTCTCTCTCTCTCTCTCTCTCACTTTCACTTCTCGATTATCTCACTTGTGTATGATTTATCGCTCTCCATTAAGTACATCACCCTAATCTCTATTTAGCTGCTCATCAATCCGAACATGTTGCTTATTCATTCTTGAAAATATTTTTCCATCTAAGTTTGTAGAATGGGAGCCAATAGCATCCTTTGTAGGGACCTTTGAAGCCAGCCACGTGGAACTTGGCAATTATCAGATGTTGGTTGTCCATCCCTTGATCTTGTCTGAAAAGACATATTTTTTTATAGCCATAGTTATGTCATGCATAATAAAATGGGTATGGTAATCTATCTCCCTGTGAGACCTAGGAGAGTGAGATGTCGGGTCCACCACCCTACCATCCTATATATAGGCCAGATCCTAGCCCTAGACATAATACATATCCCCAGTCCACACTGGTCCATTCCAAGCCCTTGGCTCAGGTCCTTGACCCCCTAGGCCAAGCCGTGCTCCTTAGGATCCATGTCTTGACATTACTCCCCCCTTGGAGAAGCGTTTTTATCCTTGAAAACAAGAGTAATGATACACTAATGTTTTCCACTGTGCATCCTTCATGGATCCATCTGTTTGCTTGACCAGAACACGGTTCAATAGAAGGTTCAATGAAACCAAGAGTAACATATTGATTTAGTGGTGATACACTAATGTTTTCCACCGTGCATCCTTCATGGATCCATCTGTTCGCTTGACCAGAACACAGTTCAATAGGAGGTTCAATGAAACCAAGAGTAACATTTTGATTTTCCATGTTGCTGTCCATTTGCAATTGTCGTGTTACTGGCTCCTATCCAACATAGTGTGTAGCATACGAATATGCTAAACGAGTTATCACAACAAAGGTGTACCCAAAAGAGTGCCTCTTTTCACTTTCCATGAAAGTAACTTGCTGACGTAACTCATCAACCAAGTTCAAGTCCTTGACTTGTTCTCAATTTTCATTAATAAACAACCCCACCATAACTAGTGTTCAAGGTTGAGAACTTGACTTAAACAGGAAGAGACTAGACCTAGTTGCAAACATGCTTTAACTTATGGTAAGCAAACTCCAACTAGAGCCATAAATGCTTTCTAATTGGATTGCTTGGTGCTAACATACGCACTTCACATATCCTTTAGCATGAGATTACACTTTGTAATTTGCCTATCCCTTTGGATACTAACAGTATTGAGATGTGTTTCCCCACAGTTTACAGACAATCTTCCAAAATGACTGGTAAACAGGGATCATAGTGTCATACAATATTGCTGAGGAATCAACAATGACATGCATAACCATCTTGGTTAACCTCAAAGATCCACAAGCACCCAAACCGAGCCATGACCTCTATTGGTGATTGGTATATCCAAAGTAATCTCATAGAGATACTGCACACAGAGTGCAAAATGATTCATAAGCAACTAGTGCACGCCGTTATAAATTAGCCTTTGCTAAACACTAAGGACCATAACACCTAGTGTGCATGCATTTAGCAAAAATAGATCTGAACCTGTATATCCATGATCATACTTGCCTATACTTATGGAGAATGTGATGCTCCTAGGACACCTTAAAGAGGAGTGTAAATAGTTCTCAAAATAAACTAAATACTTTCTTTTGCAATCATTTGCAAGCCTTGCTAAAATGTTTGAACCATAATAGAAGTTGAAACATTAATCACTTCTAGGTACAAACAATTAAATCTTTTCATTAACAACTCATAAACTTTCTATATGCATAAACAACCATCCATTAATGTTGTTTAGCTGCACTTGTGGGCCTTAACAAGTCGTTATGCATATCCAATAATTTTTTGCCACTGAAATTTTTCCTGATACGATGTTGGTGCGGCCAACACTGTTGACCCAGTGACATGCAAGAAGCACATACATGAGGCTTAGTAGGTGGATGACACAATGTTTGAACAGCTGCTTGATGGAGGATTCAACAAGTCCTAATTTGATTATTATGTCAGATGTGGCATTTAGCAGGGCAAGGATGGCTTTCCACTCTACTAGTCGGGATGCTCAAATGTTTTGGAGTTTGGTGGATAACTCTAGCATATCGTGCCACAGTGTACGTAAAATGATGACTTCATTTTGACAAAGCTCAAAGATCTTTGGGTACTTGAGGGTTGATGGCTAGCAAGTCTCTACCTCGAACCTATGTCAAGCAATGGAAGCTTAATTTGATCAACAATCATAGCGGTCGTCGTCTCTCTTGGCTAAAAATTCAGGACATTCGAGGTCCACTTTTATGAGTTCCACTATGTCCATAGGTACTGTGGTGTCTTGGCACAAGTGTAAGTAGGTCTTGATATCGCTATGACATGCATGACTGGTTGCAAGCAGTCAGCAAGGTGATGCCTTTCAAGGAATTTGCTATGAGCTAAGCAATGTGACTATCATACAAGCATTAGATGGGGTTGCAATAGTCATTTTCTGGTGGCGAGGATAAGCACGCTATCTTTGAATTGCAAAAAGCTCTAAAGTGACACACACTCTTGGAATGATACACACACACACACACACACACTCACTATGGGGCCCCACTCGGCCTACACAACCCACCTGGCCGAGACAGGGAACTCATCGATGGAGTGAGAGGAGAGAGACTATCCACTTGCCCACTCCACACAGACACACACACACACACACACACACACACAAAAACTCAGCTCAAAAGAGGAGAATTTCTTATGTTTAGATACAATAAATCTTCGGCCAACACCAATGGGGAAAATAGCTCACACAGTATGGGTAAAATAAGCCAGATACAATCACAACCTAGAGCAGAAGCTTCGCTCACATAGGAGAAACTTACACAGCCAAAACAGCAAAAAAAAAAAAGAGGAATTTGGAAAAATGGACAGCGCCATCGTGTCTGGAACGGCCCAAAACCCCAATCTACAACGTCAAAGTGCTCAAATCCGACCTCGGATGAGCAATTTACGACCAAAACAGGCTCCAAAATGAGCAAAAACACAATTGCGGCTGTTCCTCCTCTTTTCTCCACTCTTTTTCTGGTTTTCTCTCTGTTTTTTCAGTTCCCGCACTTAACTTTATTACGCTCACATTACCGCAAAAAAAACAAACAAACTTGAAATATAAAAATTCCCGTAGGCGGCAAATACTGCGGCAAAGCTGGCGGTAATGTTCTAGCGGGAACTGATGCGGTAATGGATGCGGCAATATTTCCGTAAATATTACCGCGTGCTTTGCTGCAACAGTACCCTCACATATTACCGCGTCAGGCTTATCCGAGCATTACCGCGAAGGGATTTATTATAAAAAAACAGATGACCGTTTGGATTGTCCTTTGTAGGACCATCCAAAAGGTCATCTATTTTTTTATTTATTTTAGTTATTTTACAAAATTATTATTAATTACAACAAAATATCACAATTGGACAATACATTGAGCCAAAAAAAGATTGATAATTTCATTTACATAAGTGGAATTACAATTGGGGGAGGTATTGAGCCAAAAAATGATAGGTATTGCATTTACATAAAGGGCAAAAAAAGCCCGCGTGTACAAAATAGAGTATGGTCATGTGGGATAGGGCAAACGGGGCCCGCGTATACAAAATAGAGGATGCTCATGGGGGAGTTGGCGGCATTTCACGTGGAACTCCTTGACTCTGCAAAACCATAAAAAAGAAACAATTAACACTTTGTTATTTAATATTTGATATAAAATCAACAATTTGATTATTTAGATAAGATTAAACTTACATGTTGCAGACTTCTGCATGCATTTTCGAACTCCTCTCGAGAAATCATTTGATTTTCAAACAACCAACACCAAGTTTGATACTTGGTATGGTTCTCTCTATATCTCTGCACTTCTCTGGTCGGGCGACTCATGGTAATGTTATACTGACAAAAAATAGCAACCAATTAATTAAATGAAAAACATTAGATTTTTTACAATAAAACTAATATTTTTACTTACATATTTGTCTTTCCAAGCCGTTTTTCCTCCCGAACCATAATGCGTAGGAGTCTGATGGGATCTGGCCTCAACTTGACGCGTATACATCCTCGCACCGGTTGCCCTTTTGTCCTCTTTCTCACCCATAGCGGTCTCCCACTCCACATCATGGACATTTCCTGGCCGATAGCTATGCTCTGGAGACTCCATTGTCTTCTTTGCCGCTCTCCTCACACTAGATTTTTTGTTCTTCAGAAATGTTTTGACATGCTCTTGCAACCATTGCCTTGAGAATTGTTGCCCCTCAGGGTTGGGGAAACGCATGTGCATGGTTGTCTCTATATATGTGAGGTTGTAGGGATCTTGCTGATCAAATTTGAGAAAACAATTGATATATGTGGAGTGGATTAATTGGTTGACGTGTGTGCGGAATCTCCTGCCTTGTGCTGTCCCGAGATCCACCATACCTCCTCTATGAACCTGGTAGTATAACTCGCGAGCATCTGGTGAAGGCATGTCATGGTCCTCATCTTCTGCTGGAGCAGGGAGCGCTGACTGTGGAGGAGAATCTGTAGTACTTCCCCCCCCCCCAAAAGAGCAACTAGCTCCGCTCCCTCGTCGAGATCGACCGTCGCTAGCGCGCGAGCTGCCTTGACGCTGACTGCCAGAAGAGCGCCAACGTGAATCTGGGACAGAAGGTGGGATAGGTGATGGATAGGTGGACGCCTGTGGCGTCGGACCCTGTGGCGTCGCACCCAATAGCGTCGGACCCTGGGGCGTTGGACCCTGTGAAGGAAAAGTTGAACCTGGAGCTCTAGCTGGAAAGCTCTGCAGGTATGGAGTGTCACCAGTCGGAGTAGAGACCTCTGATAATCCAAAAGCTGCTAGCTGCGCCGGTGAATAGCGCTGTGTAAGGGTCTGTTGTGAACCTAACCACCCAGCCCGAAGACGCAATGCCCTCTCCACATCTGGATCAGTCACAGGTACGATAGTGGACCCACCTAGAGCGTCCCGAAACCAACCGAACCCTGATGATGACTGCTGAGGCGACGACTGTGAATGATAGGCAGAGAGAGCGTCGGGATATGACATCCCGTCTGCCATGAAATCCTCAATGCTGCGAAAGCGTGGTGTGGAAGAAGAAGACATGGTCTGCATTTATTACGACAAAGATTAAACTAGGGTATAAAATTTGAATATATGATTAAAAATTTACACATTGATTTTTTTCAAACATTGGATTTTTTAACATTGGATTCTCTATAGTATCCAATGTTGAAAGAATCCAATGTGTGTCTACAACCTATAAAAGAGTCTTGCAAAGCCTCGAGGGCTAATAAGATATTAATGTGTGTATTGACTAATAAGAGATTATTGTGTTTATGATTAGTGTGATCGATTGCGTGATCACTTGGACGGTCATTGGGGCCTAATACGTCACCTACGACTTAATCATGGAGGTATGTTTCTGTTTTTGTGTTGATTGTTGTTTAATTTAACATAATTAGTGTGTGTTTTAGTGTTGGCTTGTGTAATTGGCTTGTGCACACACTAATTAGTGTGTGTTAACATACACTAATTAGTGTGTGCATTAGCTTGTGTAATTGGCTTGTGCACACACTAATTAGTGTGTTTTAACATACACTAATTAGTGTGTGTATTAGATTGTGCACACACTAATTAGTGTGTGTTAACATACACTAATTAGTGTGTGCATTGGCTTGTGTAATTGGACTAATCACACACTAATAACACACTAAATAGTGTGTGTATTGACCAATCACATTGGCCAATGCACACACTAATCACATACACTAAATAATGTGTGTATTGGCCAATCCAATTGACCAATGCACACACTAATCCAAAACTAATTAATGTGTGCATTGACCAATCACATTGGCCAATGCACACTGTGCTATTAGTGTGTACATTGACCAATCACATTGGTCAATGCACACACTAATCACACACAAATTAGTGTGTGTTAATGAGCACTAATTAGTGTGTGCATTGACCAATCACATTGGCCAATGCACACACTAATCACACAATAATTAGTGTGTGCATTGACCAATCACATTGGCCAATGCACACACTAATAGCACACTAATTAGTGTGTGAATTGGCCAAACCCATTGGCCAATGCACACACTAATAACACACTAATTAGTGTGTGCATTGACCAATCACATTGGCCAATGCACACACTAATAACACACTAATTAGTGTGTGCATTGACCAATCACATTGGCCAATGCACACTCTAATAGCACACTAATTAGTGTGTACATTGACCAATCACATTGGTCAATGCACACACTAATCACACACAAATTAGTGTGTTAATGAGCACTAATTAGTGTGTGCATTGACCAATCACATTGGCCAATGCACACACTAATCACACACTAATTAGTGTGTGCATTGACCAATCAAATTGGCCAATGCACACACTAATAACACACTAAATAGTGTGTGTATTGACCAATCACATTGGCCAATGCACACACTAATCACATACACTAAATAATGTGTGTATTGGCCAATCCAATTGACCAATGCACACACTAATCACACACTAATTAGTGTGTGCATGGGCAATTCTAAATTTAACATATTAGGTTATGCAAGTAATAAAATCTAACAAGTTTAGATTTTGCAAGTAACTAATAATTAACAAATTTAAGTTTTGGTGTGTCTTTACTAATTAGTGTGTGTAAAGAACACATGCACTAATTAGTGTGTAAATAACATACACATGCACTAATTAGTGTGTAAAGAACGTACACATGCACTAATTAGTGTGTGTAATTAGTGTGTGTGTATGCATGTGTATGCATGTGTGTGCATGCGTGTGTATGAGTGTATGCATGTGTGTATGCGTGTGTGTGTATGCATGTGTGTGTATGCGTGTGAAAAAATAAAAAAACATAACAACAAAACTTACATGGAATTGAAGCGCTTGTTGGGAGAGGGTAGGAGAGTGGAAGAGTAGAGATGGTGGAGAGTAGAAGAGTAGAGATGGAGGTAGAGCTCAAGGTTGTGAGGTTCGCGCTCTCGGCTTCTGTGGAGAAGACGATGAAATTCGAATTTTAGGGCTTTGAACTTCGCGGGGCACGCGAGTGCCCCTATTTATAAAAAAATTTGAAATTTGATTTTCCGCTCCTATTACCGCGATCATTACTGCAAACATTGCCGCGTATATTATTGCGGCACAAATTCGGGCCAAATAAACAGATGGCCACGTTCTGACATTATTACTATTAATCCTCACAATCTATTGGTACTATGTTTTTTATAAAATATATATAAAATGAAAGTATTTATAGTACTTTGAAATTGACATTTTTACCTAAATGGTTAATTTTTACTTTTTACTGATATTTTATTAACATTCTTTGGTAATTTGATTTTAATTAGTGTATGTAATTTATTAATGTAGGTTGCTTGGGATGCTTTGGGCCCGTCCACTGAACCGGATAGATCACGGTGGTTGGCCGAACGATTACCATGCCCATGCGTGCAGTGCAAATGCGCCATTGCTCGACTTCGACGGATATGCTTGAGCCATGTAGAAGATTATGGACTATGGGACGATCATCGCAAGCATGCACGGATGGAATTGATCCGTGAATTGTTGCGGCTATTGACGTCACCCCACATTGGCTTGTGGTTGGTGGAGGAGGGGAAAGGAGAGTGGAAGAGAGCATGCGCCAGGAATCCATTAGAGAGGGAGGAAGCACATCAAATTAGCCAAGTTACTGCTGCTCCCTCTTATCCGAGTGACCACATCCCATCTCCTTACGTGGATGCAGAAGACGACCATTTGCATAGAATGGTTGAGGATCTCTTTGCACGAGAGGAGGAGCATGAACCAGAGTGTGCATGCGAAGAAGCTTCCGAGCGAACGAGGAGTGAGCTACTCAATTCCGCACACACCGCACTATATGATAGATGCTCTTACTCCATTTTAAGGGCTTCTCTCGAAGTCCTTAACCTTCAGGTGATGTTTGGATGGAGCAATTCTAGTGTCGACGCACTTTTGAGGTATGTTTACAGACTGTGAAGGATGCTTGTGGAGTGCATAAATTAGCTTCTAATGTAATTTCTTCTTGTGATAGGTTGCTAGGAAAGATGCTACCAGCTGGCAATCACATGCCAGAAAACAAACGAAAAGCCCGCGAAGTGGTGACTACATTAGGGATGGATTATGATCGCATTTATGCTTGCGTGAACGATTGTGTGCTCTTTCGTAATGAGCATGCCGATTGTGACACATGTCCATCCTGCGGGGAGCCTAGGTTCAAAGAAGGAATGCAGAGCAACAGAATTCCACGTAAAGTTTTGAGGCATTTTCCACTCATCCCTCGCATCCAACACATGTTTAGATCGAAGGGTATGAGCGAGCTTTTGAGTTGGCATGCAAAAAACCGCTCCACAGATGGTATTATGAGAGTGCCAGCTGACTCACCAGCGTGGAAGCACATAGAGGACACATGGCCAGAGTTCAGGGATGAGCCTCGTCACTTGAGGATTGGGTTAGCTAGTGATGGAGTGAATCCATTTGGGCACCGCTCTACTTCATGGAGCACTTGGCCGGTGGTTGTTGTAAACTACAATATTCCGCCTTGGGAGGCAACAAAAAAGGGAAACATTTTACTATCACTTCTCATTCCAGGAAAGCACAAGGTAAAAAACATGGATGTATATCTGCAGCCTCTTATTGATGAGCTTCAAGAACTATGGAGAGGCATAGATGTCATTGACATTTCACGGCCACCACGAGACCGCAATGCCGTCATCAAGTGCATCCTCATGTGGGCCATGCATGATTACCCAGGATTTGGAGAGGTATCTGGTAAGTATGCACATGTTAATTGTACTCTTTGCTTTAGGTTTATCGTCTCATGTGTAACGTTTGTTTACCTCTTGGCAGGATTGGCAACATCTGGACATAGTGCGTGTCCCACTTGTGGCCCTTCCCTTGTGACAGAGAGACCTCCTCTTCTTGGGAAGGTGATCTATCCCAACAACCATCGCTTCCTACCTCCTTCACATCGTAGATATGCTCCCCCTATCAATGGAGTGCAACCGTTCCATTGGAACATGGCTGATTGGGCGAAGCATTGGGAGGAGCATCATGGTACCTCACCGCCTCCCAATTGGTTGCCAAAGGGTATGTCGAGGTACTCAATCTTCTTGTCGCTCCCCTATTGGGCTTCGTTGAAAATTCAGCACTTATTGGATCCTATGCATGTATTCAAAAATGTTGGGCAAGCTATATGGGATCACATAATTGGCAAGAAGGATTCATTGGGTGCTAGGGAAGATTTAAGAGCCATTAGACGTCTCCCCCCTTTAGCCACGCCCCGCATGGGGGAGCGGGGAAAGATGATTCTCCCAAAAGCACCGTGGATAATGTCAAAGGCAGACCAAGAGCGGACAAAGAAAGTTATTGCATCCATCAGAACTCCAACGGGATATATGCGGTCACTCAAAGGTGCTTTCACAAAAACCAAAAAGGGTGGCTCCACTCAATTGTATGGATTGAAATCCCATGATTGGCATAAAATCCTTCAGGTAAGAGTAGAAAAATTTGTGGTGTCTATGTGTCCTTATATATAGGTTGACATTCACTAAGATGTTTTAGTGCTTGTAGTTTGTACTTCCCATAACTATTAGTGGTTATGGGGACACTAAGGAGAAGGCTGCAATATTCAAAGTGGGTGAGATTGTGAGGTAATGGGTTTTTTTCAAGTACTATATCATGTTGTGCATGCATGAACTTTGGAATTTTTTTTCATCTACTATATAACGTTTGCCCTGTAGATTTGTGAGCTCCAAGGAGATAGAAGTAGAAGCCATACCAGTAGCCCATCAGCTAGCAGTAGAGGCAGTGTGTGCTATTGAGGATGCATTCCCACGTACAATCCTTGTTAGCCAAATACACCTATTGCTTCACCTTGTTGAGGAGATTGCCATTTGTGGGGTGGTTCACTCTAGATGGATGTTCTTCTTGGAGAGATTCTTGAAGACTTTAAAGGATTTTGTTAGATTGAGGTCACAACCGGAGGTATGCAAAATAAATACAATATAGATAGCATTTAAACGCTATGGAGTTACTAATAAAAATATGTGGTTTTAATGTTTTCAGGCGAGCATGGCAGAAGGTTGGGTGGTGCAAGAGGCATTTGTGTATGTCTCACAGTATCTCATCACAGTGGATCCATCGTTGCCTCGTCTGTGGAGTGAAGAAGAGGATCCTAGGAAGCACTCAACCATTCCTAGTGGAAAAGGCTCACTCTTGGTCATGGATAGAGAGTTTCATGCCATAGTCAACAACTACTCTTTACTCAATGCCACTATCATGACCAAACGGGTCAATATGTACTTGGAAGCCCGCGTAGCTAGAGAAAGGGATAGAGATGCATGGAAGAGGTCCCATGGAGGTAGACGTGCACCTCCTTTTCCTAAAGAGCTTGAAAAATATCCTGACTTGATTCAAGTAGAGTGGATCCATAATGCCATGACCAATGCCAAAGCACAAGGAGAAAAAATAAGCCCTAAAGAATGGGAGTATGCACGAGGATGCTTGCGCAAGGTGAGTGTGTATATGTTATTTATGCATGTATGCAAATCAATGAAATGCGATGTAACCTCTTATGCATTGTGATTGTAGGGTCTCATTTTCAACTCCATTTGGTCCGAAGGCCGACATTTTCGCACCCGCAAGATAGATGAGCGTCGGACCACTAATGATTGTGGCGTGATGGGAAACTTTGACACAACAACAGATGAGGTCAGATATTGTGGTACTATAGAGAGAATAATCAAAGTGGATTTCAGATCTTTTCACAAAATCCTCTTTGAGTGTCGATGGTTTGCGGGTGAGGTCAAAAGACATGAAAATGGGCTCATTATGGTGGATTCCACCCAATTCCATCGGGGAAAAACTGACAACTTGGTGTATCCTAGTAGTTGCGAGCAGGTAATTTAGGCTATGTGCAATTAACTTAAATTAAACATTTAATTTATGTATATCAGCTTATTCTTAGTGTGTGACGTACAGGTCTTTTATGTGCCATGTATATTTCAAAGAAGACTTTGGTATGTCATTCCAGTCACGCCGCGGGGTAGATCTATCTTTGCAGAGACGGACATTGAGCCAGTAATTGATCCCATCATACCATCACCACAAGATGCAGAGTAAGATGTAGTAGAAGTTGAAGAAGGTCAGCCAAGCCTTGCAAATAGTTGTCTTGAGGAGGAGGAAGAGGGAGAAAGCGATGATGATTCTACAGGAGGTGATGGAGAGGAGGAAGAATCTCTAAATTTGTTTATTGATTTGAATACTATGGGTCTAAATATGGATCCTAGTGCTTGTAGAGATCTTATAAAAGATGAGAATTAAAAAAACTCTCCATTCTTTTACTTGGTGTAGTATATGATTAATTTGCAAATGTTTCCTTATGTGCTTATGAATAGTATTTGTAATTGTTTTGTTGTGAGTTCAATGATTTATGTATAGAATTTTTAGAGTGAAAGAGAGATTAAGGGAAGTGAGAAAGCATTCACGAGAGTGTAGGAGTTGTATTGGATTTAAATGGAAACCCGCGGGAGAGGGAGGGGGAAGGGGGTCCAACCTGTCTTAGCGGTAATGTTTGCGGCAATAATCGCGGATATTTACGCGGTAATATGTGCGGTAAAGTGCTGATTCTGCATCAAAAAGATTCTCTCTCCTCATTTTGAATTCCTCTCTCTTATTTTGCGGTAATGGCCCGCGGTAAACACCACGATCTCTTATAGTGCTCTCTCTCTCTCTCGTTCTCTCAAGCCCGAAGGCGCCATATCAGCCTCTCTCTCTCTTATCCACACCCACAGACCCCACTCCCTCACCTTCTCCCTCCCTCGCCACCTCACCTCGCCCTGTCTCTCTCTCTCTCTCTCTCACTGTGTCACCATAGCCCGCAGGCAGCCTCTCTCCCTCCATTTACTCTCTCTCTCTCTCGCTCTCTGTGCTCAAGCCCACAGGCACCAAGTCTCTCTCTCTCTCTCTCTCTCTCTCTCTCTCTCTCTCTCTCTCTCTCTCTCTCTCTCTCTCTCTCTCTCTCTCTCTCTAAACACACACACACACACACACACCGCCTCACACACTCCCCTTTCCTCGCGAACCATCCCACTCTCTCTCTCCGCCCATGCGGGCGCAGTATACAAGACCGCTCACTCTCTCTATTCACACACACACACACACACACACTCACTCTCTCTATTCACACACACACACACACACACACACACACACTCACCTCAATTCCTTGCCATTCCCCCACCCGCTCGCTCACGTCCTCTCCCACCCTCGTTCTAGTAAACGAATAGGCCAAGCATGCACATTAAAAAAAAATTATATATAAATAAACTAATATCCCTCTTATACCTCGGTTACCACACACACACACACTCACGTATACGAACACACACATTCACCTACACACATACACACACACACACCTCCTCATCTCATGCTCGCTCACCATCTCTCTCTCGACTCAGTAATTGACATCTCTCTCTCTTACCATACACAAACACATATACCCATACATATATGCACTCACAAGCACATACACATATATACACAAGTACACAACATGCGCACCCACACAATCAAACAACACGCACGTATATACGTACACATCAAAAAAAATAAAAAAAACAAACAATCGACATCGACGACAAAAAGAAAGGATGGCCAAGTCGCGTGCCGCCGACACCGAAACAAGAAAGGACGCCGAAGGCATGCCCCGGCCGGCCGACCTCGAAAATGACGAATGCGGTACACCAACGCACCAGCTAACACCGTCGTTCACTGACATCGCATCCACGAAAGCCTCTTCAATAAAATCCGTAGGTTGTCATCATTTTTCCCAGTTTTAAACCAAATCTTGTAAAATATCGCAATTTGTAAATTATCACCTCTCTCTAGGTGATGGCCACAAAGTCCCACCTAGGAGTTTTCCTTTATAGTATTCCCCAAGCAAAGCAAGGGTCAACCATCCAGAACCCACCACCTTGCTTTGTCTCCCCTGATTAGAACCCTTAATCTAATCAGATTACCCTAATCTAAAGCAGCCAGCACCTATAAAAAGGCACTCAGAGGTCATTATGGGGGGTGTGAAATTTCATCAGAGGTCAGCACTTGGTAGTATTTTGGTGGGAGTGATTGGCAACATTTGTATCACAAGAGAGGGGACTCAGTGTAGCGACTTTCTTTGGGAACTTGCACTGTGTAAAGAAGCCATGTCTACATCTCGACTCGAATGGTCGACACACACACACTCATGTTAGCAAGGTCTCCATGTGTGCGAGTCATCTCTAGAGAACGAACTAGTAGGCTCACTATCTCTCCCTCTATCTCTCTATCACCATGATTGCCACCTCGTCGGAAATAAGGTTGTTGTAAATATTGCAAGAAAATAGTTTTCCCTCACACCACGAGGGTTTTCATCACCTGTCTTATTCTCTCTCTCTCTCTCTCTCTCTCTCTCTCTCTCTCTCTCTCTCTCTCTCTCTCAGTTTGTAGAGTATGTGATTTTTCCAATCACCGTTGTCTGTGTCCTAGCCGCTCAAAGGTAGGTGGTGTGCCCTTTGTTCGCTTCATTGTGGCCGGCTTGCGGCATGTATCGGCTCCTAGCGTTTTCAAGGCTCTCGGGGTCTGTGTCACGCTTTTCGCTCGTCATTTGGTGCCCCCACGGAGGAGGGCTTCTTGAAAACCTCTAGTTTACAATGTTGAAGATAGCGCACATCATCAACCATGGACGAATGGCTGAAAGAATTTGCCAACTGGAGAACGGAGGAGGAGGAGACTAAAGAGGCAGTGACCGTCTTCATTGAAGTACTAATGCCAGGTTGTAGTGTCGTCAGTATTCAAGAGGTAAGCTTCCCATCTTGTTTGATCATTCTAATCGCAAATTGAGAGCATCAGGTGGGAAGGCTATGAAGTGCCATCACTGCTGTCAACCAATGAATTCTGTCAATGAGTGCCGACAAAAGAAGTGAAGAAAGAATGGTAAGTTTTGGTTTTGAAATTTGCAGCACTCTCACGACAGTCAGATTTTTTGTAGCACCAAGTGTTTTCTCTCTAATGTCCGAGAAGAGTTGTCAACTACATCAACCACAACGTCTAAGCCCGAAAGCCTAAAGCATTTGGTGGACGCAAGTGGTCATATGCTCTCTCTAGGCCTAGAGAGTTCAAATGAAGTTCGGCCACCCAAGCGCCGTCGCCGCATGCAAAATGGAAGGCCGATTGAGGTAGACTCTTCTCGCCTAGTCTGTTTTGAACCAAATGTGGAGGATTGTATGGACTTCTACAAGAGGTAGAAGCATGTGGTGAAGGTGTCACCTCATCAACACCTGAGGTACGCAGCCCTAGTGGTCAAATCCTTGCCCTACACCCGACATGGATAATAACAATAGGCCAGAAGTCTTTCCTTTCCGTTTCTTGCAACACATGCATGTAAACGTGTATATTGATAGGAAGATATTCTACCAGCAAAAGATTGTTTTCCTATTTAGAGCCCAGATGCTTGATGAAATCCTTAGATCCCCACGTCCCATCATTTTGCCCCTTCTGGATTACTACCACTCTTTTGAGGTAAGCATCTTTATTCTATTCTAGCTTTGCGATCCATTTTTATCATGTTTGAAATCTATCCACCCAACCCTGTAAAAAGCCGCTATGAACCTCTAATGTCATTTGTGAAAAAATAAAGTTTGTAATTTCTTGAGTTACTACCATGGCAAGTGTCTCTTTTCCCACGTTCAGTGGAAAGAAGGGAGAAGACGTCACCACCACTGACTTCCTGGATGACTTCGACATCGCTTGTGTGGTTTCCAACAAGGATGATGACACCTCATGGATACGAATGTTTCCTCTACTGATGAAAGTAGAGGCCAAGTCTTGGTACAATGCTTTGCCCCAAGCTACCAAAAATGCATGGGACGTACTACCTGTTGCCTTTGTGAAGAGGTTTGGTGGAGGCACAACCTCAGAAAAGTTATGGTAACTGCTGACGGAATTAAAGCAGGGAGCTATGCTAGAGTATGCCACTTACGAGTCCAAGTTTGTGGATTTGTGGGAGCAATGGGTTGCCTCACTGGAGGAAGGTGAAGGAGCGCCTAATTTCCTGAAGAAGGACCGTTTCATTGTTGGCCTGTGGTCGTAGCTTAAGGAGTAGGTGAAGGGGAGGTTCCCTGCAATGTATGAGTTGGCAGTGGAAGTAGCCCACCTTAAAGACAAGAAGTTGCGTTTGCAAGCAAGAGTCAATGAGTCAAAGGAATCAAGCTCAGTCCGACCAACCCCAGTGACTGCAACAACCTCTCATAGAGCCCAACCACAAGAGGCATCAGAAGAGCAACAAGACCTGCTGAATCGTATCACTACGCAGCTCGAGAGTTTATCCATGCATCTGGTGCAGCAAGGGTATGCACTTGTTAGAAATCCAAAGCAAGGGAGAGGACAATGAAGGAGAAACCAAGAGTACCACTGCTATAATTGCGGGGAAGACGGCCATGGCATGTACTACTGCCAACATCCAAGAAGACAGAATTTCAATAGAGGAGGAAGACATAATCAAATATCTCCACCAAGGGCCAGACCACCGCCGCCTAGGCAACCAATCCCACCTATTCAAATTCCACCACTAGTCGTGCAACCACATCTAGCCCCACGGGTTCAATTCCTATAGCCACCGATGCAACCACCGCCACAATCACCACTTACACTCATCCTACGCCCACCACCAATTGGTACCCGCACACTAAGTGTCATTGGTCTTGCAGAAGAGGTTAAGATGAGGATAACAAAAAAAGGATCAAGCGAGGAGTCTGTTCAAAGGACTGAGGCAGTGGAACAAGAGGTTAAAGAATCAAAAGATGCTACCCCAGTGGGGGAGGTAAGTCAAGAAAATTGTGTTACTAATGTGAGTACATCTTTAATCCTAGATGAAATAGGCACCAAAGCGATCAATCGACAGCATTGGGCAGTAAGGGTAAGAAGGTGTAAAGTGTTGATCAGGCCTCGTCAGAGTAAGAGAATGCAAAGAGCATGGAAGATACCAGAGAAGAGGGAAACCAGCCTGCTAGCAAGGCTTTGCAGAAGATGGAAAACATATTAAGCAAAGGGGAGGGCTTTGAAAACAGAAGCCTGTGCACCAGCATGGACCTAGAATAGTGTAGCGAGCTAAAGGAATCTTGCATCAAGGAAGTTTCACTAGAGGACCATAATGAAGAGGTAAGTATGATTGAAGGTTTGGAGTTGGATATTGCTCCAGAGGCTTGGCAACCGAGCAAGACTTTATTGTGTAGTGTCATAGACTTAGAGATGGGAAATGCCTCTAGTCTACTAAAAGGTGTTAATAACTTGGAGATGGGTAATGCCTCCAGTTTATCCGAGGGTGTTCAGATTAAGTTTGATGATCAACATGTTGCCAACCTTCTAAGGATGTTCCAGACTCCTCCACAACACAACATTGTGTTTGCATGGGATACATTAGACCTATGGTTATGGTTAACCGCTAGAACATATAAAGGTAAGATCAGCATGGAGATAAGAGTTAAGGAGACATGGATAGACAAAAGGCTAATAGAATGCAAGAATGAAGGCCTCGTCCCCAATTTGGTGCAATTTTTTAACAAATAGTGCATCCTCTCTTTGGAGAGAGGTAAGTGGATTACGCTTGTATTTAAGCCACAAGGTAGGTGGTTTAATATCGACATCAAAAAAGACAGATGACATGTTTGAGCACACCCCAGAGATGCATGATATGCTTGCAGGTTTTCCCAATCGCGACAGTAAGCAAGATTTTGAAGAAAATTGGAGCTCACCACACCAACAAGGTGGCCATATATGGTGGATTCTTGGCACACTCTTGGGAATCATAATTTCTAGTTCTGCCTTTGTAGGAGCCAAGATGCTCATTTCTCCTCTCGCTGCTTATGGTTACAAATTTGGTCATTTGGCATGGAAATTTTATTGTTCAGACACTGTAGATAATGATCCTATTCTTCACTTGGGATTCAAGCAAAGTGAGAAAAAATTGTTTCCTTCGCTTAGAACACTCTCAGGCATCGATACCCTGAGTTTGGCTAGAAATGGAGTGCTAAAAGATAATCTAAATCAAGAAGTTGCGTTAAGCTAAGCAAAACCTTGAAAATTAAGGAAATTTGGAAAAGCTGAACTTTTATTTGTCCAAATTCAAAAAGGGGTGAGAATTGGATCAACTAGAAGCTGAGAACCAACATGAAAAAAAATCATGACCATATGTTGTCCAACATGGATCGCGATCCATGTACCTGGTGGACATTGGTAAGGGAAATTTGACGAGTGCACTCTTGAGAACTAAGGGAACAAATTTTCCTAAAAGAGACACAATAAAAAAAGTGAAAAAACTTGATCAAAATACCAAAATAGGAGTTGTTTGCAAAAAATCACAAGCATACACAAAATCTTGCTTTTGACTTGGAAAAAGTGGGTCAAATCCAAAAAGATTTGGGAAAGAGCATCACCATACCCTCTGTCATAAACTCACCGAAGGTCATGCCAAAATCTTGCCAAATATGGATCACAATCCATGTACCTTTTTGGAATTTCAGCTGATAATTGGCAAAGTGATAACATTTTAAATACTTTCTCCCAAAATACTCTTATAAAAAAAGGTCAAAAGGTGGTCCAAAAGGGCAAAAACAGATCAAGGGAGAAACCATTGAAACAGACCCTAAAATTGATGTTTGATTGACCCAAAAAACTCCAAAACACTCAAAGAATAGCATCAGTAGACCAAGAACTAGCTGTGTGTCAAGTTTTAGTACATTTTGGCACTGAGGTACATGGATCGCGATCCATGTTTCTCTGACACAACTTGATACAAAATTTACACCATAGCTAGAGGACATTATAGGGAGTCTAGTGGCATTTTCAAAATTGAATCTAGATATAAAAAACCAGACCAAAGGCCCAAAACTGCCAAGAACTCTGGCAAAGTGTCAGAATTGACCTAATTTTTAATCTAGAGGTTCATTTTCAAAAATTCGATGCCATAGTACCTCCTAATCATGTTGAATCTTATGGTACCAAGAAAAGTCAATTTGGCTTCCGAACATGGATCGCAATCCATGTTTCTCTGAGTCAAAATAAAAGCAAAATTTGACCACACAGAGAGGTAGTCCACAAGAACCTGGTCATATTTTGAAAGTTGAAATTGGACCTCAATTGTTGATGTTGTGAGGAAAATTGTGTGCTATTGAAAAACGTTGTTAAATTTTGTCGATATTGAAAGCTAGAACTAATAGGAACGGTTCTAAATTCAGAGCTATCAACCATTTTTTGACAAATTGCAGGTACTAGAGAATACTACCTAGCAAGTATGATCAAAATGGGGAATTCAGGCTAGCTAATGAGGTAACCCGGTTTGGATTTTGCAATATCAATTCTTCATTAATTTGTGATCAAGAAGATTGTACTAAAATAGAAATCGCAGTATCATAGACCAACTGAGGAATCACTCAGTTGAAGGTAGCATGAATCAAAGACCACTGCATCCTTTAGAACCCATTGTAGAGGAAAGCTTTTCTGACACATCGTCAGAGAGATCATACAGCCTAATGACTGAGGACTTTAGCAAGTTAAACCCTAAGGAAACAACTTCCATGGGGGCGAGTCAACCTGCATCTAATGTAAAATTGTTGTACCTGAAGTTTTAATCTGAAAATTTGCTTAAGACCAAAATCTATAAGGATGGAATGGACCGCTACTGTGTTAAAATAAGCCAAGCGAGTTCAGAGACCTTGTAGATGTGGATTATGACAGGGATAGATATTTTGACATAGAGGGAATGATGTACTTAGTGGTTCATAGCCCCTTTATTGTGGACAAAAGGGGGACGACTGGCACCAAGGACAAGGGAGATGAAGAGCTAGTAGATGAACCACCCAAAATGGATAAGCAAAATGTGGTGCTCAGAGGCAGCAATGAGATAGAGCATCTTAATATAGACGATACTTACGTGAGGATATATAAATTCAATAATGGATAACAAACACTCTATTATAAATGTGATGAGCCCCACACCAAGGAGCTGAGTGGCCGCAAAAAACTATACGTTTTTACTTACACACAGAGGAGAAGCATTCAGGTGGTCATAATGGATAAGTATGGCCAAAAATAATCTCCTATGGACTGTAAAGAGTTAGACCGATATACATGTTTTGGGGGACCACTCCACCAATACTATGTAAATTGAGAAGAAGTGAAAACCATGACTACTCACACACGACCAAAAACTGGGCATGTATGTCTAGTAAGAACTAGAGTGGAAGATTATTTTGGACATCAATGGTTTTCAAAAACAAGGTGTATGGGATCAACGGGGTCTAGGGCTTCTATGAACACACATAGGGGTAGTGCGGCACTTGACATAACTTACACAACTAGAATCCCCTCTACTATTACACGAGATCAACTTGATGAAGATATGACGGATAGGATACCAATTATAGTGCCAAGGGGAGAATATGAACCTAGAGATACCACACCAAGAGGACTAGGGGTGGTGAGGATAATTGCAAAATCCAGATGCATGCAACCATCTCAAGTGGGGAAGTGTGTACCCAAAATGTATAGTGGATTGGGAGATCCATATGCCCATGTTTTGAACTTCAAACAAGTGTTGAGGAAGGAACATGTAACTGATATACATACTCAATATGAAGGTTTTGTGTTGACTTTAGAAGGAGCTACTTTGACTTGGTTTCAACCCTTCATCAAATTAGAATTCCCAAGTATTGAGAAACTTCTTTGAGAATTCACCGAGGAATTTTCAAAGAGAGGAATTAAGCATAATACTGTCTCCCAGATCTATGCATTTACACAAAAGGAGAAGGGGTGAAGGAAGCCTCACTTCGATTCAAGCATTACATAGAAAGATACCCTATTAGAGAACTACCCCATGATGAGAGACTGTCAGTCCTTTTCATAGAAGGATTGCAAAATGATACTCTCAAAAAAGAGTTGCACTTAAAGGCATGTGTTACTTTTGAGCAAGTCACAAAAGAGATGTTATATCTGGTAGACGTTGCAAGGCATATGGAGAGGTGACAGAAGACACATAACAAGGGATGGGTAGCACCTCTTCAACCACTAGTGAGTCCACAATGAAACCGGGCGGGTAAAACCCAATTGTGTCGGACGTTGATCAAATGATCAAGGAAGTGATAAGAAGGATGAACCAAGGAAACACGACAAACCGAAACACACGACAAATATCCACCCAAAAATGTGACACATGTGGAGGAGATCATCCAACTCAGTGGTACAACCTTCAACAAAGGCCAGGAGTAAACATACCGCGTGTACTTAAGTGGTGTGCTACTGAAAAATATGTTAGAGAGAGACAATACGGGCCACATGGAGGGTAGAAATTTCCACCCCCTCCAAGATACCAAGTAGGGAAAAATAACACAATCCAAAGGCAGGAGAAACCTCAACCTGTGTTGGAGCATCATCCTCCTTTATCCTAGGAAAACAAGGCCGTTGTAAGGATTTTGCTACCAATAGAAGCACCTTTTGATCAGACTATGGTCCAGGTAGTTTCGTACCAAGAAGATTTAGACAATACCTATAAGAGATGGTTTGATGGAAATGCATATGCTTCAAAGGGACAAATTCCATGGATGGTCTCGGAAGAGATGGGAGAGCCCTCATACATAGCTCAACCAACAAAAAACCATTACTTGGTCGGTGAAAATATGCTTATGTTCATGGCAAACCAGAACTACAAACCTAGGGGATATCCTCCTAGAACAAGAAAACCAATGGGGGATCCACAAGCTTCTCTACCACTTGTACGACCATGCTATGAATGCGGTGGTGATCATTGGGCAAGGATTTGTCCACACAAAGGAGAACAAATCAAAATTTTTGGGTTCTATGAGGGGTGTACGAATGACCATCTCATTCCACATTGTCCAAAACACCTTGATAACAAAGGGAAAGCAACCATGAACAAAATCAGGATAGTGACAAGTTGAAGTGGATCAAGATCAGAACCAACCATTCCGATAAACGCGATAACAAGAGCCCAAGCACATGAGGCTGCAAGGAACACCCCAGCCAGCCAAACTGAGATACAAATTTTTTCTGTCAGAACCCCTAAGAAATCCTGGAAGTCAGAACGAGACAAGATAAAAGACAAAAGAGAGAAAGGAAAAACGGCTTTGGAAACCAAATTACTGCAAACAAAGGAACAGTTGAGGATGGAAAGAGACCTTAAGGAAAAAGGCGATGTAGCAAAACCATTAGTAATACCGTCGGGAGGATTTGTCTTGATGGACAAGCTCCTTGAACCCTTGGATGCAATTTTTAAAGCTTACGATGCTAGGTTAAAGCCTAACCAAACCCAGGATGATAGGTGGCTACCGTACCCTCACCCAGGGTATGAAAAAGAGAGGTTAAATATGTGCAAGGAGCTCATCCAAGCCACTCAAGCACTTATGGAACCACCACTTTCGATTGCTCCAAAATTGAGGTGTTAATCCATGAAAAAATTCAAGAGTTAAAGGAGAGTGGAATTAGAGATGGAGACCAAAAAAATTCTGTAAAGGAAACGCCCTTGGATACATAAGTAGCAACCAATACAATAGATGGAATGTATTTGCAAGAACCTCTGCCAATTCTTGAGGTGGAAGGACAATGGCCACAGGATTTGTGGGAGCATATAAAAAATAATAAAGATGGACGTGCAACGCTTTAGTCATCCCTTATCATGTAGATCCACCTTGAACATGAGCTCTATCCAAATGATATTTGATCACTGTATGGTGATGCAGGTATGGATATATCGGAAGACAGCAAACCTCAGTCATTAAAGACTTTACCTACATTGATTGGCAGCCATGAAACTAGATCAGAGGTAAAGAAAGTACCATCTCAATGGAAGGCTAATCCTAAGATGATGGATACCAAAACTCTTCATGACTTGAATCTGTCATCCCCTATCCGTTGTATGCTAACTCTATCAGAGTTACTGTATATAAGAACTCATCTTTGGACAAAGGTGGATTTTTTTTTGGAGAAAATAGGGTTGGTAATTCCGTTGGAGAGGCGGAAAGGGGAACGCATCCATCACACAACACAATGCCTCACTATAGCCCAAGGTATACACAACACCCAAATCCACTAGAGTTCACCTTCAAAACTCAACACTACCCGCAAGAAAACCACCATTTGCACACAACCATATGCACACATGCCTTCAATGAACCAGACATACCCAGTCACTCTGCTCCACTCAATTCACAGCCTTCCACACACACACAGAGAGTCTCTCTCTATCTCTCTTTGCATACCAAACTTCGGGGGACAGACACGCCGACACACGTCCACAAACACACGCACACAAGCCGAGAAGAGAAGGGGGAATGACTCCAAGAGACAACAATGAATGGAATTCTTGCATATACAACCATGTACAACCAACCCTTTTCCGGCACAACCCTCGGCACCAAGACAATGACTCAAAAACCTTGGCAAAAAAGCATCATGGCCAAAGAGCCCCTATGGCCCAAAGACTGCACCTCGCACCTCCTTCTCCTGTTCCCCAAATTATCCCCTCTTGGAGCCTTCCTTGGCCTATAAACTCCATCAGCCATACATTTTTGCTGCTATCTGTCAGTCCATGATCTTCTTAGCTGCTCTAGTCTTTTGCCATGTTTCTGCTAGCCTGAACATGCCTGCCCATGCCATCTTCTATGGTCGACACATTTTGGTTGTACCATCATTGCCCACCCCCTAGTTGAGCATTTATGCTCAACCAAAAAAGAGTTTTATTCTACTTCTAGCTACAAAGCCTAGCACACACTATGAGAAAACCAAAACCATATGTACACAGTTTTATTGCATCCTACTGCCAAACCTTCAAGTGGGTTGCCCCACCCCCTACATCACATAGCTTCCGCCTGGATCAAACACATGCCTTGGATATATTTCAACCATTTTTAACTACTCACCATAGTGTCGTACCCCAGCACATAGAATATTATGTATGTAGGCTGCCACTAGCCTACCTTCAACACTCCATGCATCCCTCTGCAAACTTTCTACTCCATACCAAGCAGCATCAAGCATATCTTCCAAAAAACATGTACGTGAGACCAAGCTCCAACACATGTCTGACCCTCCCTCCAAACCTCCTCTTTGGCAACACAACCTCCTCGTTGGCCGCACACTCAATTCCAGCATCATCGGCCCCTTCCTCGTCAACCGGCCCTTCAAGGTTGCTCAACACCATAAGCATGTCCATTAACATGGCACCACGTACCACCTTTACCTGCATATCATCATCGGTAGGCCTAGACCGTTGCACTGGGTCTTCATCATGCACCTGAGCTTGCTGTGTTACCTGCTCTTCTTGCACATGGGCTACTCTCATATCATCAAACACATATAATAAGGCAGCTTTACCTTTATCAACTCAGGTTCATCAGACTCCTTCTCCTCGTCATAGGATGTGGACTCATTCATGATATCCTCCTCACTTCTCTCCCAACAACTTGAACTTGTATCTTCATCATCATTGGCATCATATACCAACTCCATAGGTACATCTTCATCCGCTTCATGCTCCACAAAGTTTGACCCTCTTCATGACATTGCTCACTTTATTCATCTGCTTCCAAACCCTCGGTATCTACATCCTGATTGCATGCTGCTACCTTTTCATGTAAACTTTCCACAAGAACAAGCTTTACCTCCTCAATCCACATTGGAACCTCCATATCTGCTACCGCTTTTGCACCTTGGTTCGCTTCAATATGGAGCTTCGCCTCGTGACAAGCTCATCCACCCTCGGCACATACACATCACAAACCAAAAATCTCCAAGGAACATAACCAACAGTAGGCCTTACCTCAACGGGCTCTGCACTTTGAACAATTGGATCCACCTTTGGTCGTACCAAAGAACACTTTGCTACCTTTGCAAACAGGAATATAACCTGTCGACTTCAACACGCCTAGGTCCAGCTTCTACTTTACCTTCCTACTCTTCATCTTTGCCAGATAGACCATGTCTTCATAGGTATTTGCACCATCTTTCACCTTTTGTCTAATCCTCGGATGCAAGCACTCTAGCAGCTTCGACAACTTCAAATACTGGTTGCTTTTGACCCTAGTAGCAACCTCTAACTGCTTCCAGTAGTCTTGAAACTGCTCAATGAAAATAGAAAAATCCTTACTCACATCTTGGAGTACCGCCTTTAGCGTTGCAACAGCTTCCTCCGCCGTAATCACCTCTCAAAACCTCTCCAAAAAATGATTTTTCAATCTTTGCCATGATTCTTGATCACTACTCTTTAAATCATCTAACCACACCTTGGCTCATTCTTGCATCAAACAAGCGGCACTGTCTGTAGCCTTTTTGCATCCATCAACAACAGTCATACCTTGAAATCTGCTCACCAGTCCTTGGGATCTTCAACGCCCGTAAATATGAGGCCAAAACCTGGCTCCACAGTCTCTGCTAGCTTTAAACTCGACCATCCAACACTTTGACCATCAGCCAATTTCTTTTTCGGCTAAAAAATACCGCTTCCAACCACATATCAGAGCATGAAAGAGCTCCTCAAAGGGGGAACCAAAAGATGGAGAGGAGAATAGAGAACACACCTAGCAAACAACACAATGACTCACTATAGAGGGTGTACACAGCGCCCCAATCCACTAGAGTTCACCTTCGAAACTCAACACTACCCGCAAGCAAACCATCACTTGCGCACAACCATACACACACACACACCTTTCAATGCACCAGAGAGACCCAATCACTCCACTCCTCTCAATTCCCAACCTTCCACACACACACAGTCTCTCTCTATCTATCTTTGTATACCAAACTTCGGGAGGGCACACACGCTCGAAACACACGCACACAAGCAGAGAAGAGAAGAGGGAAGGGGGAATGACTCCAAGAGACAACAATGAATGGCCTTCTTGCATATACAACCATGTACAACCAACCTCTACCCCGGCACAACCCTCGACAGCAAGACAATGACTCAAAAACCTTGGCAAAAAAGAATCATGGCCAAAGAGCCCCTATGGCCCAGACATTGCACCTCACACCTCCTTCACCTGTTCCCCAAATTATCCCCTCTTGGAGCCTTCCTTGGCCTAAAAACCACATCAGCCATAAATTTCTGCTGCTATCTGTTAGTCCATGATCTTCTTAGCCGCTCCAGCCTTTTGCCATGCTTCTACTAGCCTGCACATACCTGCCCATGCCATCTTCTATGGTCAACACACTGTGGCTGTACCACTACCACCAAATGCTTCTCCAAAACACTGAATACCCAAACCTCTCAAAACAAGCTAAAAATGAGCTAGTGCCAATGAACAAGGTTGGCGATTATTGTGAAGGAGAAGAAGGATGTACTACCCGGTCTCGTGGAGTACAAAGACATAAAGTCGATAGAAATATTGGATAGTGGAGCGGGAATAGCCACCAAAGCAATGTGGGAAAACCTGCTCTTTGGAAAACTAGAATGAAAGTTCAATTAGCAGATGGGTATCTAGAGAAACCTATTGGAATTTTGGAGAAAATCGTACTAACCTCTTGTGGAATTGCATATGAACACACATTTGCCATTATGAACTTGGATGAGAGCAACAATTTCAATATCATATTGGGCAAACCATTTATGCATCAGCTCAAAATGGTACAAGATTGGGGTTACAACTACATCTACCTAAGAAACAAGGGTGTCAGTACGAAGCTCAGTGTCACAGACCATAGCTATAGAGATGTGGAACAAACCCCAGGAGAGGAAATAAACTCCACAACTAACCAAGAAGGACAAATACCGGTTTGACTGTAAAACAAAGCTCACAGTTGGACAAGAGAAGCTTCTGAAGGTGATAGTTTAAAAAAAGAGGACTGCATTCATGATAGGTCAACACAAGATGAGGCATATGTACCAAATCCGTCTCTAGAAGAGATGTTCGGACTGCATTCATGATAGGTCAACACAAGATGAGGCATATGTACCAAATCCGTCTCTAGAAGAGATGTTCGGACCTTTCGGATGGTAGCAGATACTAGCCCCTCTTGATGTATGCATGAATGAGGTGACTCTGACCAAATTCTGTGATGAGGAAGGATATGATATCATTCCATTCTAGATGATGAGTGTCAATCTAAATCCAAAATCAGAATTGGAAGTCCCTGACAGGGAAGGGGTTGCAAATTGTCGTCGAGAACTCAGTAAGGGACCTTGACCAAAACGGATGAAGAAGCTTTCCAGGACTTTACGGATAAGCTGTTAGAGGACAACACAGATGGAGAGCTTTCTAGTAGCTCAAATAAGAGCATCAAATGAAAGGATCGACAAGTGATCTACTATGATTTTTCAAACCCAAATCCTTGAAGATAGTGTAGATATTGGAATAGACGCACGAACAAACAAAACAAGGCAAAAGAATACTCAATACCTCTGTTAATTAACAAAACACAATACTTAAGGTTGGTTGAAGCAACCGATTGCATTAAAGATGGGATATCAAAGAGGTACATGAAACTTGACTCAAACAAAACAAAAATGAAAAAGAACAAACAAAAACCACTAACGGAGATGATTTTTGAAAAAGTAACAAAGTTGTTCAAAATCGAGCGCAAAAACAAGTACAATGAATTGAAACGAGCTTTGAAGGAAGTTTGGACAACAGAGTTGGAAATTGATGAGGTATCAAACGATGATAAATTTGATGCACCTTCCCACTACAAGAAGTACACTACTCAAGACAGAAAAAAGGTACAGAAATACGAACGAGACCCAAAAGAGCCTGGAACTTCATATGATGGGCCTGAAAAAGCCAAATGCATAAACCTAGTAGAAACGGGTGACGAACCTAAACCGGCATACATTGCCATAGACCTCACCGAAGAAGAAGAGCGGCTTCTGATAGATACACTCAGGCAGTATGAAGGTGTGTTTGCTTGGTGATACTTAAAGGGGATGGATCCAGAGATTTGTCAGCACACGATACCCCTTAAAAATGATGCCAGACCATGTAGACAACGTCCTTATACATACAATGAGACTTTTGCCAAGAAAATAAAGGAAGAGATAGACAGATTGAAGGATGTGGAGTTTATCTACGAGATTGAACTCACCAATTGGGTGTCCCCGATTGTGGTAGTACCCAAAAAGAATGGCAAATTGCATGTTTGTGTAAACCTCAAATAGGTAAATGCTACCATCCGGGACAACTACCCACTACCAATAACATATCATGTTATTGAGAGAGTTAAGGGGAAGAGGCCTATAGTTTTTTAGATGGGTTCTCCGGCTACAACCAATTAACCATCAAAATAGAAGATCAACATAAAACAGTTTTTGCAACAAAGTGGGACATATTTTCATAAAAGGTAATGCCTTTTGGCCTAACCAATACACATGCCACTTTTCAAAGACTAATGAGTCATGCATTCAAGGAATATCGCAGATAATGTTTAGAGATATACACGGATGATCGTTGTGTTCATTCTCACACGAGAAGTGATCACGTAACAATACATCTAGGAAAAGTCTTTGAAAAGTGTAGAATTTATTGTATTTGCTTAAACCCTAAAAAATGTGCCTTCATGGTAAGACAAGATAAAATTTTGGGCCACATTGTGTCCAAAAATGGGATTTCCACAGATCAAGAAAAGATACAAATAATTGTTGCACTACCGATACCAACAAAAATGAAAGAACTGTAGGCATTTATGGGACATTGTGGGTACTACAAGCGCTTCATATACATGTATGTTGTAATATCTAAGCCGTTGTATGCCCTCATTGCTAAATTTGAATGGACAGAAAAATGCAAGCAGGCTTTTCACAAATTGAAGCAACAATTAATTTTTGCTCCAATTTTGCAAGCCCTTGACTGGAGCAAGATCTTTCATGTACACGTTGATGCATTAGCCTATGCCATAGGATGCATATTAGCCCAGTCAGGAGAGAAGAAAATGGATTTTGCCATTTTCTACTCTAGTAGATAGTTGAATAACACGAAGAAAATTATACCACTACGGAAAGAGAAGGTCTAGGAATGATATATGTTGTCAAAAAATTTAGACACAAACTTCTTGCAAACAAGTTCATTTTATTCATAGATCAACAAGCATTGTTATATCTGGTACACTAACCTTGCCACACTGAAAGGATTGTTCGTTGATTTATACTATTGCTTGAGTTTGATTTCACAGTAGTCGTAAAAAAGGGGACTACACACACAAGCAAATCATCTTTCTAGACTGTTCCATGGGGAAGCACCGGAAGGTATTGATGATGATCTTCCAGATTTGTACCTGTTTAACATTGAAATGGTTTCGAGGTGGAGTGAAGAGGTCATTCCTCTACTCACAATCATATCATTACAGGTGGAAAGGCAACCATCAATAATACATCAAACAAGAAATCTCCAGCTTTAAGCAGGACGACTATACAAGCACGGCAAGGATGGGATTTTGAGACTATGTGTATATCCAGAAGAATATGAATACTACCTCAAACAGGCTCATATACAACTTATGGGGTTTCATAGTGGAGAAACACAAACCTACCAAAGACTAAAGAGACTAGGAGTCTACTAGCAAAAAATTGAAAACAACATCCATACTTCTGTAAAATCATGTGATATCTATAAAAAGCAACCTCCAATGGAACATGCCACCATATTTAGAGTAGTACAAGCACCCAAACGGAGTACTCACAAAACCGAGTATAGATTCTTGTAGGTCACGGCTATACTCATCGGCGGCGAAGATCTTCGCATGTACTTTGAGTAGCAAGGGACTTTTAGGTCTTCCCTCAATGATCTCAAAAGGTGATTTTCCCATAGAAGTATGTACAGTATTATTGTAGGCATACTCTAAAAGATGTAAGTACTTTTCCCATGGGGAGCATTGATCTACTTTTTTACATAAGTCTTTAGTAGATCAAGTATCATAAGATTGGCTATCTCACTTTGGCCATCCTTTTGTGGGTGATAGGCCGAAGAGAAATTCAATCTTGTTCCTAGATTTTCAAAGAGACCTTTTCAAAAATTACTGCTCATTCTTGGATCTCTATCTGACACAATGGATGTGGGTAATCCATGGTGTTTGAAAATATGTGATATGAAGAGAGTTGCCATTTGATGTGACTTAATAGTTTTTTGACAGGACTAAAATGTGCTTGCTTGCTAAACCTGTCGACTATTGTCCATATTCTCATATTCCCATGGACTTGTGTAATCCAAAGATGAAATCCATGGATATAATCTCCCCTGGTGAATTGGGGATAGGCAATGGCTGGAGTAATTTAGGTTGCTTCCCTCTGTCATATTTGGTCTTTTGGCATACTATATATTTTGAAACATACTCTTGTATGTCCACTTTCATGGTCGGCCAATAGAAATACGTCTCTACTCCTTGGAGAGTAGGTTGAATACCTCTATGCCCCACATATGGAGGAGCATGGGATTCATACATAACTTTCTTACAAAGGGAACGTGTAACACATGGCCTATTTCCGTGGAGAAGATAACCATCCTGCAAGGTGAATGGTTCCTCTTTCTTCCCCAAAGAAAGGGCTGACATTATGTCTCTATAGTCAGGGTCAGTAGCATACTCATCTATCATAGAAGATAGATTATTGTGAGTAGCTCTTGAAGGAAAAATTCACTTTTCTTTTGGTTGAGAAAAATCTTATTCTCCCTCAATGCTTGAAAAATCATTTGGAGATTTTGCTTATGTTCCTCCAAAGACTTGGAGTAGATGATGATATCATCAAAGTACACTCCAGTGAATTTACAATAAGGTCTAAAATTTTTCTCCATTAGACGATTGATCGTAGCTGGTGCATTAGTCAAGCCAAAGGCATGACTAGATATTCATAAAGACCAAACATTGTGCGAAACATGGTCTTTAGGATATCTTAATCCACTATCCTTATTTGATGATAGCCACTCTTAAGGTCAATCCTACTCAAGTAGGTAGAGCCTTGTAGCTTATCAAATAGATATTCTACCGAGGCACGGGAAGTCTGGTTTTGATAGTGATACGGTTTAGTGCTCGAGATTCCACACACATACAATATGTACCAGCTTTCGTTTTCACTAAAAGGACTGGAGAACAAAAGGGAGAGGAACTAGGCCTCACCATCCTTTTTTCTACCAATTCCTGTACTTGCCTCATGATCTAGCTTGGGAGACTTGATAAGGAGGCTTGTTAGGCGGCGAGCTTCCTGGAAGGAGCTCAATGCGATGGTCATCATCCCCTCACTTTGGAAGTAAGTCCATAGGGATATCATCGATGAACACATTTTGGAATCCTTTAAGAAAATTAGACAAGTCTAACTCTTCTTGATTCTTATCATTTACATTTGATGAAACATTAGGATCTTTTAGAGACTCTTTGACAAAAATCATGTACGCAGAAACTAAGCTCTTCATTGACTTATCAAAGCAAGAGGATTTACAAGTGGAATAGTGCAACCACACTCACTAGCATGTTCTTTCCCTTGTAGGTGAAGTAGATTCTCCTTTCAGGGAACTTCATATTGGCAGCCATGCGATCAAACCATGTTGGCCCTAGGATAGCATCCTCATGTTGGAGAGGAGAGATTTCTCTCTCATCCCCCCTCTCCCCTTTGTGGACTGATCCTGTCCTGATGGCATGGCACTTCCCTTTACTCATGTGCCAGCTCTCGTTCACCGCATCACTCTAGGGGGGATTTGTTACCATATACATGTGGTAGTGATGTGTGTGAACACACTAGGACCGCCAGGGCATTTTTTCCCTCTTTAGGAGGTTTTTTCCCCGTGCATTGTATATACGCCCATCACTCTAGGGCTATCTATCTTTCCATTGCACACTAAGTAACACACTCTCTATTGTGTGCCTTGAGCTTCCTTTGTCTTCTCCAAGCTGTGTGTGTTTCTTTGCAACACAAATTCCAACAATTGGTATCAGAGCAGGTCACGTCCTCCCGGGCTTAGTCGCCAGCTGCTCCAGCACACGCCTGCTCACCTTCTCCGATTTCAATGAGCTTTGGCGAGCATTCGCAGGTCGACAAATTTTTTGATTTGGGCTCATTTTGGCCTCCGTTTCCACTACAGGCAGTAAGTACTACACAGGCTATTTCGTCGTTTTGTGCAGAACTTCTGTCAGTGCCATTTTCTGCATAAGAGGTGCCTTACAGTCTTCTACGGTTTGTGCTATATAGCACAGGTTGTGACCGCTCCGTTTCTCCTATTTTTGGGAAGTTTTCACATCAAGTGCAGCATTTACCATGGCTGACAACAACAACACAAATGTGTTCAAGATGTTTGCTGTTGAGGACAGGTTGGATGGGGACAACTACCCTATGTGGGCTTATATGATGCAACATGTTCTTGTGTCAAAGGGTGTCTGGAACATTGTGCAGGGCATTGATGCACATCATGGTTCTGAGGATGTAGGCGATGTTGAGGATGTTGCAGGTCTTGCTGCAAGGATTGCAGTTGTTAGAGTTGTTTTGCCTACGGCAGAACAAGCTCGTTGGGATGTTAAGGATGCGCAGGCTCATGCATTGATTGCGTTGTCTGTGAAGCGCACCATTGTTCCTCACATCTGTTCTGCAAAATCTGCAAAACAGGCTTGGGATATTCTAGCAGGTCTTTATGCAAGCCGCAATGAGGCTAAAATTTCTTTGCTGCGTAAAGAGTTGGAGTCGAAGATTATGCATGAGGAAGATGATATGGACACTTTCCTTGCTAGTGTCAAGGATATCAATGAGCAGCTTATTTCTGCAGGTGAAGTCATTTCAGACAGTTCCCTTGTGCAGATGGTTCTTGATGCCTTACCAGATTCTTACCAGACATTTGCTAGTACTTGGAGACTGATGACCTAAGGAAATCCTGAAGTTGTCAAGTTTGATGCATTATGCACATTGCTGTTGCAAGAGTCACTTTCTAGAAAAAACAGGACTAGGCAGCGTGCAGTTGAATAGGCCTTTATTGCTTCTCAAAGAAAGGGTGGTAACAATAATGCAGCCACTTCTTATGGTTCTGCTGCGAGTGGAAAAAATTATGTTCCTAATGCTTCTGCTGGTAGTATTTCATCTGGCAATTCTTGTGATAAGGAAAAAAAGAAGATGCGTTTCCATTATTGTAAAGCCAATGATCACCTTTAGGGCTCGCCCCCTCCCATGTAGGGATGTGCAAAGAATTTTAAGGCACACACAAAGCATCCAATTTTCCCTAGGGTTGACCTTAGGACACAACCTTTGAATTTTGGAACCTTAGCATTTTGGAAGTCTTAATGGGCTGAACCTTAGGTTCTTTTTAGCCCATTGTAGCACATGGCTCTTTTGCAGATGGCCCCCACTTTGGATCCCTATTTTCCCTCCTTTGGATCCCTACTGTGGCCGGTCTGCTAGCTTAACCAATATTCTAGCTTTTTCTCCCCTGGCCTTCCCCACATTAAATGATCAGTTTAATATGAGAAAATCATTTAGTAGAATTACATATTGATTATTATGACAAATGCATTAAATTCATGAGACATATACTCCCCCCCTCGATCTGAACGGAGTGTGCCCATAGTACATTTCGAGACATTTTCAGCCATAGCCAAAAATTGTTTGAAGCACATAAAGACTTCGGACTTCGCTTTAAGCGGAAATACCCATGCATGCTTGGAGTAATCATCAATGAAAGTCACAAAGTACAGGTAATTGCCCAAGGACGGAGTTTGCATGGACCCACAAACATCACTATGCACAAGTTGCAACCTGCATGTGGCCCAAACTGAACCATCCTTTGGAAACTTAGAACGCTGCATCTTACCCAAAATACAGCCTTCACAAACATGTTTGACAGGTGCTTCAAGAGGCGGCAAAGAAGCAACCATATCAGATTTCTGCAAACGCAGCAAACTGGCAAAATTCAGATGACCAAAACGTGCATGCCAAAGTTTTGCATCTGAAATGGCCCTTGAATCTACAACAGCTTGCAAAATTTTTTCCACACTTGTCATACAAAGTGAGCTTATACGGTCCACGGCACAGAAGCCCAGATGCAACAATTTCATCACCAAAACTGAGATCATGAACTGTACATCTGTCATCCACAAATTTGACTACAAGTCCAAGTCTAGCAAGTGCGGATACAGATAAGAGATTCTTCTTGATCCCAGGTACATAAAGTGCATCAACAAGTGTGAAGGAACTGCCATTAGCAGCAGTGAACACAATCTTTCTAACTCCCTGAACTGGATAAGAGGCGTTGTTGGCACAAGTGACTGAATTCCCATGAGGGATAGACTCGAGAGAGGTAAACAATTCACGATGTGAGGTAATGTGCTTTGTAGCACCACTATCGAAATACCACACATGTGAATCTGCAGCAACTGACAAGCATGCATCATGGACAACAAGATTGTAAGTGCACTCTGCGCTAAAAGCCCATTCTGCATCAACATCAGCAACACAGTCTCCTTTCACAGAAGACTCAACAATGGCTGCACTTGTAGTGGAACCAGCATTTGTAGTGGAACCACCCTCTTTCTTCTTAGCCTCTTTGGCCTTCAACTTAGGACACGTCCCTAGGCCAGATGCCCACAAGGTGTGCCCAATTTCTACTGGATGACCCTTGAAGTGGACCAATGAGAATTAAGCTAGAGTAAATCTAGTTTAATTAATTTAAAAACATTTAATAAAAGAAACCAATGAGAATTAAGTCTCCTAGAAGACTATTGGGCAATCTCCCAAGGGGTCCAATGAGCATTCAGGAGCCCCATGGCTTGCCTGATTCCTATTGGCCAGGAGGCAAAGGGGTCCAATGAGAGTTTAGTTTAATTATTTAATTACCTAAAGCTCTCACAAAAGGGGAAAGGGGGACACATGTTAGAAGGCTATCACTTGTGCTCCTTAATTGTAATTGGCTTGACTTGGGGAGGGCCAATGAGGCTTCAGCAAGAGCAATTAGCAAGAGGGCTCGCCCAAGAGAGAGAGGGGGCTGATTTTTGCAAGGCATTATCACACACACACTCACACAAGCTCATGTGTGAAGAAAGAGAAGACTATCTCTTCCCAAGCTTTAATGGAGAACTCAGCACCTACTCCAAGCTTGTGAGATATAAGCCTACATCAACACTCTCTTGGCATGTGGATGCAAATCCAACCAAGAGCCAAGCTTCAATGCATGCTCATCTCCTCTACCAAGCTAATTATTAAGCTAAGCTATGCTACATATGAGTGATTATGTGAGGAGATGTACATCTTTCTCGTAAGATACTCCTTCTTCCTCTCAATCTACTCTCATACCCTGCTAGCTCTCACCATCTTCGAAGGTGTGTGAGGTCTTGGGTCTGAGAACGGGGATAATTCAAGTTGTGTTTGTTAAGTGTTTTGCTTAGTGCATGAAGTTTCCATCTTCATTGCACTAGCTAGTCTTGAAGGAACACAAAGAATTGTATTGTACAATGTCTCTCTTGATGGGAGAAACCATAATACAAAGCCTTTTGGAGGGGGGACCGGCTCCATGCAAATCCGGTCCTCAACTATTGTCAATAGCTTAATTTCTTTCTCTTTTGAAAGTATTGTCGATGCTATCTAACTAGGTGTTATGCTTTTTGTTGCTCTCTCTCCACCCAAGCACTCTTGTAATTCTCATTAGGAATCTATTCTAATGAAATGCCCACTATGTTCATGCTAATTTCCGCTACACATAAGATATTATGCCATTAAATGTTACATAGTATCAGAGCTCAAGGTTTCTCTTTCCTTGATCAAAAAGGAAGGTCCTCAAGCTAGCTACAAATGGTTGGTATTATTAATTGCCTGTGAGTAAGTAGAATAGGGATTTTTCAGCCTTGCAGTGCACCTACCTTTGTGCAGTTAATGGGGCATCACCGTCGAGAGCTATGGACTTAATAGTGGAGTCCTACGGGGCTTGCCTACGGCTTAACCACTATTGAGCTATTAGAAGCTTGACAGAAGCCGGTGCTGTTTTGGTGTTGAAATACCCTCTCTTCTATTCCTTGCAATTAATGGTATTCGAGCCGCGTTGAGTGCTTTTTCTAAAGGGGTAAAGAGGAGTAGCAACTAGGGCTTGAAGTGCCAAAGTACACCTAAAAAGTTTACACCTAAAAGTTGTTAGAATGGCTGACAATAGTAAAGAGAGTGAAATTAATGTTGATAACTTTGATTTTGCTCATGAGCAAGCTACTAATGATTCTTCAATGCTTGTTAACTATCTTGTTACTAGGCTTCAACAAGCCATGGGCAATCCATCTCTCCAAAGTGAAGTGCAACGGCAGCTCCGTGCTCACGGGATTCTCCAAGCGCATCACCATGATGAGAGAACACCTAGGAAGCCTCCTTGTGAGACTCCCAAAAGAGGTCTCTCTCCGATTCTAGAAGAAGAAGAGAATCCTTATGAAGGGCTCAAGAATTTACTTATTGATGATGCATCTCCTTCCCAAAGGAGAACTCAAGAGCCTCCACCGAAGGAACGAGAAGGAAGCGAGTCTCCTGCCACCTCGGCGGAGATGGCTCCACGAAGACGGTGGGCTAAACACTCTCCATCACCACCAAAGCGGAGAAGACCATCGTATTCTTCTCCTCACCACAATTCGAAGAGGGATGAAAAAGGCGAGAAAGAGGACACCCTCTTCTCCATCTTCTTCATCCTCTTCCTCTTATGAAAGCTATGGTGAAGATGACAAAGATCAGGACAAGAAAAAGGCGAGAAAGAGGTCACCCTCTTCTCCACCTTCTTCAAATTCTTCACCTTCTGAAGAAAGTGATGGTGCAACTTTTGAACCATCAAAAAGAAGAGGCCATAGGAAATCGTATGCCGCATGGAAGAGGTCGTCCAAGCTGAAGAAATTCAAAGAGGGAGGGAAGAGCATCTCTTTCCTTACCTATGATGGTACCTTTGGTGCCACGGACAAAGTCTTGGCCTTTATCCAGCAATTCGATGCGGCGTTTGGAGATGAGGGCTTCACGCAGTCCTCTAAGCTACGCCATGTAGCTATGCACTTTCAAAAGTCCGCCAGACAATGGTGGTCTAGCCTACGAGCCAATGGTGAAGCTCCACGAACATGGAAAGCTTTAAGAGCTTCCATTATGAAGCAGTTTTTGGCCACCGATGCCAAAGACAAAGTACTCACCGAATGGCGAAGCTTAAAGCTCTCTCCCAATGAATCTATCCACAAATATGTAGACAAGTTTTGGGACCTACAACTCAAAGCCACAGTCTTCAAAAAGTTGGATTTGGAGAGCAAAAGCAACAATTTTTTGCGGGCTTAACCGAAGAAATGGCGGAGTATGTCAACTCCCAAAGACCACGTACCATATAGGCGGTAATACACCACACTATGGTGGCCTCTCGAATCAATTTCCAAACGGGGGCAAAAAGAAATAATAAGCCCCCGGAAAACAAGGTTTCCAATGAGCCTAAGGGGAAGGACAATGTCCAAAAGTCTCCTAAGGGAAACTCCAACAAAGCTAAGGAGAAAGGAGTTTACAAAGGTAAGAATAAACGCTCTCCTGAAGAGCTTGAGCGTTATCGAAAAGATAACCGATGTTTCAAGTGTGGCAAACAAGGGCATGCGTACCGTGCTTGTCTCCAAAAGAACAACCGCCAAGATCCTCCTAGAGCTTCCTTGGTTGAAATCCAAGAGGAGGAAATTCACCAAACTCATCACAAAGGATCTCCTCTATGCCATGCTTGGGGAAAGGTAAGAGAACATGATTCTTTTATTCTCTTTGACCCTGGTTCTACTCACAATTTTATATCTATGGAGTTAGCCACCAAGCTAGGGATACAATCCTACGAGATGGGAGATGTCCTACCCTCAGACAGTGCCTTCAAGGGGCAAGAATCTTCAGTCACTCCCTTAATCGGGAAATTGAGGCTTCATGTCCAAGGCTATGTGGACAAAGAGGAATTCTTTATCTCTCCTCTCAAGCATGAGGATGTAATCCTAGGGGCACCATGGTTTGACCGCCTGAATGCCGATGTTAAATTTCCTGAAAGGAGAATCTCCTTTAAGTTCAGGGAAAAAGACATGTATATAAATGCTAAGGAAATGGGTAACACCATCCCCATTGTACATACACCAGCTTTCAACAAGTCAATAAAGAGCTCTATTTCCGTGTACATGATTTTTGTTAAAGATTCTCAAAATGAACCTAATGCTTTAACAAAAGAAAATAAAAGCAACCAAAAGGCATTAGAGTTATCCAATTTTCTCAAGGGTTTTCAAGATGTTTTTATTGATGACATCCCTTGTGAGCTACCTCCTAAACGAGGTAATGATGACCATGCAATTGAACTTCTTCCAGGAAGTTCACCGCCTAATAAACCTCCTTATAGAGTTTCTCAAGCTCAACAAGAGGAGATTATGCGGCAAGTGCATGAGTTAGTTGAGAAGGGTATGGCTAGGCCAGCTCATGTCCATTTTGCTCACTTGTGCTATTAGTGCAAAAGAAAGACGGCACATATCGTATGTGTGTTGACTATAGAGCACTAAATAGGATCACTATCAAGAATAGGTTTCCCGTTCCACGGGTAGAAGACCTATTTGATAAGCTACAAGGATCGACCTACTTCAGTAGGATTGACCTAAAAAGTGGCTATCATCAAATAAGGATAGTTGATCAAGACATTGTAAAGACCGCATTTCGTACTACATTTGGTCTTTACGAATACATTGTCATGCCTTTTGGCTTGACCAATGCACCAGTGACATTCAACCGCTTGATGGAGAAGTTGTTCAGGCCTCATCGAACCTTCACTGGAGTGTTCTTTGATGATATTATCATCTACTCTAATTCATTGGAGGAACACAAGCAACACCTCTAGGTAATATTTCAAGTTTTAAGAGAGAATAAACTTTATGTTAATCGAAAGAAAAGTGAATTTTTATTGCAAGAGATTCAGTATTTAGGTCACATTATCTCTCAAGCTGGCATCCAAATGGATCCATCCAAGTTAGAGGTAATAAAAGGATGGCCTAAACCAAGGAATCTTCATGAACTAAGAAGCTTTATAGGTATGTGTGCATACTATAGACGCTTCATAGAAAAGTTCTCACAAATTGCGGGACCATTACATGACCTAACAAAGAAAAGCGTTAGGTATACATAGTATGCTAAGGAGAACAATGCTTTCGAAAATCTTAAAGAAAAGCTTATCTCTCAACCTGTTCTTACACTATCGGATCTCTCAAAACCATTTGAGGTCCAATGTGATGCTTGTGGTGATTGCCTTGGAGCTGTTTTGCTCCAAGAAGGGCACGCCATAGGCTATGAGAGTCGAAGGCTCGACCCTGTTGAGCAAGCTCTAGGCATATACGAAAAGGAACTCCTTGCAGTTCTACATGCCTTAGACTCATGGAAGCACTATTTATTGGGGACTCCTTTCATTCTGCGAACGGATCACCAAAGTCTTAAGTACTTCATGACGCAGACCAAGCTCTCTGACAAACAAATGAGGTGGGAAAATTTCCTTTCGCAATTTCATTTTCATATTGCTCACATTGCTAGCAAGCATAATCAAGTAGCTGATGCACTCTCAAGACGGCCGAGAGTGAATGCGGTTTCCATAGCAACTCACAATGATCTATCTTCAATGATAGATGAGTATGCTATTGATCCCGATTTTAGAGATGTGATTTCAGCCCTTGCATTAGGGAAGAAAGAAGAACCATTTACTTTACAAGATGGTTATCTTCTCTATGGCAATAGACTATGCATTACTAACTCACTACGTGAGAAAGTAATGTATGAATCTCATGCTCCACCTTATGCGGGGCATAGAGGGATTCAGTCTACCTTAAAGGGAATTGAAACATATTTCTATTGGCCTACCATGAAAGTGAACATACAAGAGTATGTTTCCAAATGTGTGGTATGCCAAAAGACAAAATTTGATACAGGGAAGCCACTTGGATTGCTTCAACCCTTGCCAATCCCTAATTCACCATGGGAGAGCATATCCATGGATTTTATCTTTGGATTGCCTAAGTCTATCTATGGGAATACAGGAATATGGACGATAGTAGACAGGTTTAGTAAACAAGTTCATTTTATACCTGTCAAAAAGACTATCAAAGCCCATCAAATGGCAACCCTCTTTATTTCACAAATTTTCAAGTACCATGGCTTGCCCATGTCCATAGTGTTGGATAGAGATTCTAGAATGACTAGTAATTTCTGGAAGGGTCTCTTTGAAAATTTAGGAACAAGGCTAAACTTCTCTTCGGCCTATCATCCACAAACTAATTGCCAAAGTGAAATAGCTAACCTAACCATTCTCGATCTACTAAAAGCCTATGTAACGGAAGTAGATCAAAGATCCCAATGGGAGAAGTACTTACCCTTAGTGGAGTATGCTTACAATAACACTATACATACTTCCACGGGAAAAGCACCTTTCGAGGTAATTCAGGGAAGATCAAAAAGTCCCTTGATACTTAAGGTACATGGGAAGATCTTCGCTGTAGATGAGTATAGCCGAAACCTACAAGAATCTTTTCAAAAGATTAAGGATGCTATCTCTATCTCACAGCAAAGGCAAAAGGCTACTGCTGACAAGCACAGAAGAGCCCAAGCCTTTAAAGAAAACGATTGGGTCTTGTTAAAGTTTCCCAAGGCTCGATTAAGGCACACAACGGGCAAGAATCCTACGGGTCACCAAAAGTACTATGCTAAACTAGCAAAAAGGTACTATGGTCCCTTTTAGATTCTTATGCCAATCAATGAGATGGCCTATCAACTCAAGTTGCCCAATCATTGGCTCATACACAATGCTTTTCATGTGAGCCTATTAAAGCCTTACAAAGGAGAGCCACCTCAAGAACCAACTATTGAAGACCCATCGGAGATCAAGGACCAAGAAGAGGTTCTGCAGCTCGAGTCCATTCTCCGACATGAAGACAAGGTACTAAGAGGTGGTAAGACTATCCGACGATATCTTATTAAGTTTAAGAATTATCCTTTTGAATGTGCTAGATGGATGCAAGGCATACAATTAAAGGATAACCTAAACCTTGTCAATGCTTACAATGCTTCCCAAGAGTAAGAAAATGTACAAAATGTTAAAAATGAACAAATTTTTTGTCTTATAAGACTCTCTTTTTCTTTATTTGTGCACAAAAATGAAGTAGTATGCATGCTTAGATCAAGTTTGCGGGGACGACCTCTCCCAAACACCAAGTAGAGCTTGTCACTCTACTATGGAAGACTGATAGGACTAATGTGTAGACATGCTTGCGGCAGCCTCAGGCTCTCAAGCGCCAAATGGACTAGTCATCCATTGTGGAATGATGTCGTAGGGTAACATAGGGATCCTCTACCCGCTAAGAAAAGGACTCATGAATATACTTTATCTTCTCTACACCATAGTCGAGGACGACTATGATTTCAAGAGAGAGGTAATGTCATAATAATCAATATCTAATTCTCCTAAATGATTTTCTCATATTAAACTGATCATTTAATGTGGGGAAGGCCAGGGGAGAAAAAGCTAGAATATTGGTTAAGCTAGCAGACCGGCCACAGTAGGGATCCAAAGGAGGGAAAATAGGGATCCAAAGGGGGGGCCATCTGCAAAAGAGCCATGTGCTACAATGGGCTAAAAAGACCCTAAGGTTCAGCCCATTAAAACTTCCAAAATGCTAAGGTTCCAAAATTCAAAGGTTGTGTCCAAAGGTCAACCCTAGGAAAAATTGGATGCTTTGTGTGTGCCTTAAAAGTCTTTGCACATCCCTACATGGGAGGGGGCGAGCCCTAAAGGTAGGGGATGAGAGAGAAAGCCACACACACACACACACACACACACACACACACATAGGCTCCCTTTACACAAAGGGAATGAGGGACACATGTCAGCTCCCTAGGCCAGATGCCCACAAGGTGTGCCCAATTTCTATTGGATGACCCTTGAAGTGGACCAATGAGAATTAAGCTAGAGTAAATCTAGTTTAATTAATTTAAAAACATTTAATAAAAGAAACCAATGAGAATTAAGTCTCCTAGAAGACTATTGGGCAATCTCCCAAGGGGTCCAATGAGCATTCAGGAGCCCCATGGCTTGCCTGATTCCTATTGGCCAGGAGGCAAAGGGGCCCAATGAGAGTTTAGTTTAATTATTTAATTACCTAAAGCTCTCACAAAAGGGGAAAGGGGGACACATGTCAGAAGGCTATCACTTATGCTGCTTAATTGTAATTGTCTTGACTTGGGGAGGGCCAATGAGGCTTCAGCAAGAGCAATTAGCAAGAGGGCTCGCCCAAGAGAGAGAGGGGGCTGATTTTTGCAAGGCATTATCACACACACACTCACACAAGCTCATGTGTGAAGAAAGAGAAGACTATCTCTTCCCAAGCTTTAATGGAGAACTCATCACCTACTCCAAGCTTGTGAGATAGAAGCCTACATCAACACTCTCTTGGCATGTATATGCAAATCCAACCAAGAGCCAAGCTTCAATGCATGCTCATCTCCTCTACCAAGCTAATTACTAAGCTAAGCTATGCTACATATGAGTGATTATGTGAGGAGATGTACATCTTTCTCGTAAGATACTCCTTCTTCCACTCAATCTACTCTCATATCCTGCTAGCTCTCACCATCTTCGAAGGTGTGTGAGGTCTTGGGTCTGAGAACGGGGATAATTCAAGTTGTGTTTGTTAAGTGTTTTGCTTAGTGCATGAAGTTTCCATCTTCATTGCACTAGCTAGTCTTGAAGGAACACAAAGAATTGTATTGTACAATGTCTCTCTTGATGGGAGAAACCATAATACAAAGCCTTTTGGAGGGGGGACCGACTCCTTGCAAATCCAGTCCTCAAATTTTGTCAATAGCTTAATTTCTTTCTCTTTTGAAAGTATTGTCGATGCTATCTAACTAGGTGTTATGCTTTTTGTTGATCTCTCCACCCAAGCACTCTTGTAATTCTCATTAGGAATCTATTCTAATGAAATTCCCACTATGTTCATGCTAATTTCCGCTACACATAAGTTATTAGGCCATTAAATGTGACAGCATTTCTGGCTAGTCGTGGGATAAAACACAAATATACAGTGCCTTATACACCTCAGCAAAATGGTGTTGCTGAGAGGAAAAACAGGTCACTGACGGAAATGGCACGATGTATGGTCAAAAGTCAAGCTTTACCGCATTCTTTTTGGCTTGAGGCCATCATGTGTGCCAATTATGTACTTAACAGGTGTCCTACGAAAGCTTTGCAGTCTATTACTCCATATGAAGCATGGCATGATAGAAAACCTTCTATTGAGCACATGCGTGTTTTTGGCTGTTTGGCATATGCTTTGGTGCCACAAGTGCAGCACAGAAAATTGGATGATAAGGCTGTCAAATGTATTTTTTTTGGTTATAGTGCTGAAAGCAAAGGTTACAGGTTGTATCATCCACAAACAAAACGTATTCTGGTTTCTCGGGATGTAGTGTTTGTGGAAGATTCTGTTCAGCCCTTACTGTCATGTACTAGAGACAGTAATGTAAGCTCACAGGACATTTATGACACTTTGTTGCCTCTTTTTAGTGGTGGCAATACGAATGTAAGTTCCAATGAGGCAAATGTACAGCCTATGGCGGTTTCTGAAAATGTTTTAGATTAGCCTATTACTGATGTAGATGTACATGATGTACTTGATGAGGAAAGGGCTGAAAATTAGCAGGCTAGAGGTATGCCAAAATGGCTGGTGCACACTTTGCGTGACAGTAAATTGGATTCACCTTTGTCTAGTCGTACTCGTTCAGGATCTCGCCATGCATCTTATGCATCAGATTGTTATGCTTTGGCTGTGTCTAGTTTACATGATGTTGAGGAGCCTCTATCTTTTGATGAAGCACAGAATTCAGAAAATTGGATGGCTGCCATGCAATCAGAATATGATGCACTTATAGAAAATGACACATGGACTTTATGTGATTTGCCTCCTGGCAAAAAGGCCATTGGTACAAAGTGGGTTTACAAGTTGAAACGCAAATCGGATGGTGAGATCGATCGCCATAAGGCTCGACTTGTTGCAAAGGGTTATGCACAACAAAAAGGCATAGATTATGAAGAGACTTTTGCTCCCACTTGTCGTATGAATACTGTGCGTTTTCTATGTGCATTGGCAGCTCATTTTGGTTGGGATGTACATCAATCAGACATTGTTACTGCTTTCTTGAATGGTGACATATTTGAGGAAGTTTATGTAACGCAGCCTCGCGGTTTTGTCATAAAAGGACAAGAGGACAAAGTGTGCAAATGTAACAAGGCTTTGTATGGGTTGAAGCAATCTCCTCGTGCTTGGTATGAGAAAGCTGACACTCATTTGGTCAAACAAGGCTTTCATAACAGCCTTATCACTGGACCAAATGAGAGACATATTGCTGAATTTAAGGCTGATTTGAATGCTACTTTCAAGATGAAAGATTTGGGGCTGTTGCATCATTACTTGGGTATACAGTTTAAGCAGTGTGATGGTGGTATTGCCTTGTGTTAGAAAACTTACATAGAGACATTGCTATGTAAGTTTGGACTTGAGGATTGCAAACCTATTGCCACTCCCATGGAAACAGGTTTGAAGTTGAGTCTACATGATGCTGGCGATCCTGCTGATGTCACTCTTTACCAAACTGCTATTGGCTGCCTCATTTATGTATGCAACACGAGGCCGGATATTCAGTTTGCAGTCTCACAGGTCAGCAGATTTATGCATAGCCCAGGGTCTAAGCATTGGCAGGCTGTCAAGAGGATTTTCCTCTACCTTAGTGGAACTTTACATCTTGGCTTGTTTTATCCCAAGGGGGGATCATTGCCGCCAAACATACATGCTTTTTCGGACTCAGATTGGGCTGGTTGTTTTGACATGCGAGTGTCCACAAGTGGTTTTTGTTTCATGCTTGGCAGTTCATGTATATCATGGTTGAGAAAGAAGCAACCTACTGTGGCCACTTCGAGTTGTGAGGCTGAGTACAGGGCAGTCTTCACAGCTACGGTTGAGTGTGTATGGCTCAGACGCCTTATGGATGATTTGGGTGTTGGACAAGACACTGCCAACACTATCTACACTAACAGTCAGAGAGCATTGGCAGTTGCGAGGAACCCAGTTTTTCATGCTCGCACAAAGCACATTGAGGTGCATTACCACTATGTCAGGGAGAGACTCTCAGCAGGAGAGATAAGCTTGGCTTATGTACCAACTCAGGACAACCTTGCAGATATTTTCACAAAGGCATTGTCTCGTGAGAAGCTTGAAGCTTTTCGCAAAGCTTTGGGCTTACTCCCCTTTGTGGACTGATCCTGTCCTCAGGGCATGGCACTTCCCTTTACTCATGTGCCAGCTCTCGTTCACCGCATCACTCCAGGGGGGATTTGTTACCATATACATGTGGTAGTGATGTGTGTGAACACACTAGGACCACCGGGGCATTTTTTCCCTCTTTAGGAGGTTTTTTCCCCCGTGCATTGTATATACACCCATCACTCTAGGGCTATCTATCTTTCCATTGCACACTAAGTAACACACTCTCTATTGTGTGCCTTGAGCTTCCTTTGTCTTCTCCAAGCTGTGTGTGTTTCTCTGCAACCCTAATTCCAACAATCCCCTCCTTGTAGAGATTGAATATTTGACTTTTTGACACCTCAAGCCCCTTATGCATAGGCCTAGTTCCCACCACAAGCTTGGTCCTTAAGTACTTAAAGCTTGGGCTGGGTTCTCACCTCAAGTACAACCCTAGCATCTCAAGCACCTAAAGCATCTCAATCATCAAGAACCTCAAGCATCTCAAGCACCTCAAAACCTAGTCATAAAGCAGGACAAGCACCTTGAGCTGGGTCGGGTTCCCACGTCAAGCTCAACCTTAGCTTGCCTAAGGTCAAAGTACTTTTACACAAATTATTGGAGGTCTTCATGGAAGCTTACCCTTAGGTCTTATTCTCCATTGGTTAGCCTTGCTCTTTGATAGACCATCTCTCATTTGGGCCCCTTTTCTATTGGCCCCGTGTTGAGATAGATTTATAAGCACATCTCAATATCTTAACCCTTGTTCCCGGTTTATTCTCCCACATTAAGTGATCAATTTAGTATGAGAAAATCATTTTGGTTGGTTAGATATTAGTTTTTATGACATCTATGTTGCTACCATCAATTAAGTTCACCAGCTATGCTCACAAAGTAATCTCACAAAAGTGTTTCATCTAATTTCCTAATTCCGCTACTCTCAAAATTCATAGGCCATTTCCATTACATTGGTATCAAAGCATTTGGTTTCTATTATCTTGGTTAAGAAGAGAGGTCCTTATGTAGCCTATTAATGGGGCTGATTTTTTTAATTATATTAGGGTAAGTGGGACTGGGATCTATTATCGGTTTGCTAAGCCCACTTTGTGGGATATGGTGCACACCTCGAGAGCTTTGGTCTTAATAATGGATTCTTTTTAGAATTGCCTACGGCTTTACCATTATTGAGCCATAATAAGTCCGAAAGGAGCTATCCCTCGGCAACTTTGCTATGTTAGACTCACTCCACTACTCTCTATAATTAACTAATTTGAGCCGTGGGTGTAGATACTTAAGTGCCTATTTTCAAAGGCTAAGAGGAGTAGCAACTAAGGTTTTTAATTGCCAAAGCATACACTAAGTGAACACATAAGTTTTATTAACACGTCTGACAATAACCAAGAGAGTAGAATGAACATTGACAACTTTGATTTTGCACATGAAGATGCTAATGATGATGCCCCTATGTTTGTTAATTATCTTGTTAGTAGGTTGCAACAAGCTATGGGCAACTTTGCAAGATGAAGTTACTCAACAACCTTGTGCTTATGGGATTTCCTTTCCTATCCAAGAGGGGAGAGAGATTAGGAGGCCTCTTGATGAGACCCCCAAAAGAAGACTCTCTCCCATACGAGAGGAGGAATCCAAAGAACAAGAAAGTAATGAATCCGTAAGTTCCTCCAAAGATGTGGTTCCATGAATACGGCATACTAAACAATTTCCAACTCCTCTCAAGAGGAAACGGTTAACCCATAGTCCTTCTCCTCGTCACTCCAAAAGGGAAGAGAGGAAACAAAGGAAGAAAGGGCAAGAAAGAGGTCACCCTCTTCTGCTTCTTCTTCACCTTCCTTCTCTACCGATGAGATCTGTGGCTATTCTCTTAGAGAAAACAAGAGGGGAGGACATCAAAAATATTACCTTGCATGGCGAAGGTCACAAAAGCTCAAGAAGCTCAAAGAGGGACGAACGAGTATCTCTTTTTTCACCTATGATTGCACCTTTGGTGCTACTGACAAAGTATTGGCCTTCATCCAACAATTTGACGGGCCTTTGGCAACGAGGGCTTCACGGAGTCCTCCAAGCTATACCATGTAGCTATGCACTTCCAAGAATCGGCTCGTCAATGGTGGGCTAGCCTTTGTGGCAACAGTGAAGCCCCAAAGACATGGAAAACTCTACGAGTTTCCATCATGAAGCAATTCCTTGCAAGTGATGTAAAGAAAAATGTGCTTACCAAATGACGAAGTTTAAATCTTCTCTCTCATGAGTCTATCCACAAATATGTGGACAAGTTTTGGGATTTACATCTCAAGGCTACTATCTTTCAAAAAATAGACTTTGCCGAGCAAAAGAAACAATTATGTGTGGGATTTCCCAAAGAGATGGCCGAGTATGTCAACTCTCAACGGCCTGGTTCTATTAGTGAACTAATCCACCACTACCATGGTTGCTTCGCGCATCAATTTCCAACAAGGGGCTAGACGGAATATCAAGCCCATGGAAAATAAAGACAAAAGTGATGCCAAGAGAAAAACCAATGCCCAAAATTCTTACCAAGGCTACTCCAACAACAACAACAATTGATCCAAGGAGAAGGGAGTTTACAAAGGTAAATATAAACTCTCTCCTAAATAGCTAGAAGATTTTAGTAAGGACCACAAATGTTTTGTGGGGAGCAAGGACATGGTTATCATCCTTACCCCAAGAGAATTGCCCGCAATGAGACTCCTAGAGCCTCTGTGTTTGAAGCTCCAAAAGAGGATGCTCATTGCCAAGGATTTCTCCTTTCCTATGCTTGGGAAAAGATGCAAGAGCATGATGCCTTTATTTTGTTTGACCTAGTTCAACTCACAACTTCATATCCATGGAGTTGACCACTAAGCTAGGCCTACAAGCCCACAAGATGGAAGATGCATTGAAAGCCAATGGAGATATCAAGGGACAAGACATCTCAATTACTTCCTTAATTGGAAAATTAAGGCTTCATGTCCAAAGCTATGTGGACAAAAAGTATTTCTTCATCCCCCCTCTCAAACATGAGAATGTTAATCATTGGGGCACCATGGTTTAACTGCATGGCTTCCAACATGAAGTTCCCTAAAAGGAGAATCTACTTCACCTACAGGGAAAAGAGCATGTACATAGATTCTAATGAGTTGGGGAACACCATATCCCTGCAACAATAAAGGGAATCAAGAGGAATTAGAGTTGATTAATTTCCAAAATGGATTCCAAGATGTTTTCATTGATGACATCCCTAGTGAGATACCTCTAAAATAAGGGATGATGACCATGCAATTGAGCTCCTACCAAGAAGCTCACCGCGTAACAAGCCTCCTTATCGAGTTTCACAAGCTCAACAAGAGGAGATCATGAGGCAAGTGCATGAATCGGTGGAAAAAGGGATGGTGAGGTCTAGCTCCTCTCTATTTTGTTCACCATTGATTTTAGTGCAAAACAAAGATGACACATATCACATGTGTGTCTACTATAGAGCACTAAATAAGATCACTATAAAAAATAGTTTTCCTCTGCAATGGGTAGAAGATCTATTTGATATTTACAAGTTTTGGTATGAAAAATGCCCCAGACGCATTCAAACTCATGATGGACAAAAATATTCATGCCATTCAAATTCTCTTGAGGAGTACAAGCGACACCTCCAGGTAATCTTTCAAGTTGTGAGAGAGAATAAGCTTTTCATTAATTTAAAAAAAAGTTATTTTTTCCTACAAGAGACTCAATATTTAGGTCACGTTATCTCTAAAGATGGCACCCGTATGGATCCAGCAAAGTTCGAGATAATAAAAGGATGGCCTAATCCAAGGAATCTACAGGAGGTACAAAGCTTCAAAGGTATGTGTGCATACTCTAGATGCTTCATAGAAAAAATTCTCGCTAATAGCAAGTCTACTACATGACTTAGCAAAAAAGAACGTTAAGTATCCATGGACTACAAAAGTGCAAGAAGCTTTTGAAGAAGCTTATCTCTCAATGTGTGCTCACACTACTAGATCTCTCAAAGACATTTGAGGTCCAATGTGGTAATTGCCTTGGAGCTATTTTGCTTCAAGAAGGGCATGACATAGCATATGAGAATCAAAGACTCAACTTCCATTAGTGAGTATTGGGAACATACAAAAAAGAGCTACTAGCTATTCTATATGCCCTAAACACGTGGAAACACTATCTCTTGGGGACTCCATTCATCCTACGAATGGATCACAAAGCCTCAAGAACATCATGACACAAACCAAGCTCTCCGACAAAAAAATGAGGTGGGCCAATTTTCTTTTTCAATTTAAATTTCATATTGCTCACATTGCTAACAAGCACAATCAAGTGGTCGATGCAATTTCACAGCGACCAAGGGTAAATGTAGTGTCTATAGCAACTCACAACGATCCATATTTTATGATATATGAGTATAGTATGCTACTGACCAAGACTTTAAGTACGTAATTACATCCTTTACAATAGGGAAGAAAAAAGAACCATTCACCTTGAAGGATGGTTATCTTCCAAACGGCACTAGGCTATGTGTTAGTCACCCATACAATAAGAAAGTCATGTATGAATCCCATACTTCTCCTTATGTGGGGCAAAGAGGGATTGCATAGTCTACTCTTTGAGGAGAAGAAATGTATTTCTGTTGGTCTACCATGAAAAGTAAACATACAAGAGTATGTTTCAAAATGCGTGGTATACCAAAAGTTGAAATTTGATCAAGGGAAGCAGCCTCAATTGTTTCAGTCGTCGATAGGCTTAACAAGAAAACACACTCTATGCCTGTCAAAAAGAATATTAAGGCACATCAATTGGCAACCCTCTTCAGATCTCAAATTTTCAAGCACCACGGATTTCCAACACCCATAGTGTCGGACAAAGATCCTAGAATGACTTGTAATTTCTAGAAGGGTCTCTTGAGAATCTAGGAAGTAGATTAAATTTCTCTTTCGGCCTATTATCCACAAACGGATGACCAAAGTGAAAATAACTAATCTAATGATTCTTGATATACTAAAAGCCTATGTCATGGAAGTAGATCAATGTTCTCAATGATAGAAGTACCTATCTCTTATAGAGTATGCGTACAATGATATTGTACATACTTGTAGGGGGAAAGTACCTTTTGAGATTAAAGAAGGAAGATCCAAAAGTCCCTTACTACTTCATAGGAAAGGCAAAAAGGGTTGCTGCTAATAAGCAGAGAAGAGCCTTAGCCTTTAAGGAAAATGATTGGGTCTTGCTAAAGTTTCTCAAGGCTCATCTGAGACATACAACGGGCAAGAGTCCTATGGACCACCAAGAATATGATGCTAAACTAGCAAAAAGATATTATGATCCTTTTAAAATTCTTAAGCTAATCAATGAGATGGCTTATCAATTAATGTTGCCCAACCATTGGCTCATGCACCATGTTTTCCATGAGAGCTTACGTAAGCCTTACAAAGGAGCGTCATCAAAAGAAGAAATAGTTTTTGCAAATCCTCCAAAAATCAAACATCAAGAAGAAGTACTTTAACCTGAGTCCATCCTATGACATGAAGACAAGGTATTAAGAAAGGGTAAGATTATCTGATGATATCTTATTAAGTTAAAGAATTATCATTTTAAAGATGCTAAATGGATGCAAGGGACCTAGCTTAAGGATAATATGAACCTTGTTAATGCTTACAATGTTGCACTAGTGTAATTATATGAAAATGCATTTTAAATGAAAAATGTTTTTGTATTATAAGACTAGTTCTCTTTTTATTGTTAAGAAATTTAAGAAGTATGTATGCTTAAAATCATGTTTGTGGTGACAACCTCTCCCAAAAACCAAGTAGAACTTGTCACTCTACTTTGGAAGTATGACATGAACTAAAGAGCAGACATGCTTGCGGCAGCTACGTCTCCCAAGCACCAAATGGATTAGTCATCCATCTTGTAATGACTGTCAAAGGGTAAAAAGGGATCCTCTACCCGCTAAGTAACATGGAATAATTAATGACTAGGCTTTATCTTCTCTACCTCATAGTCAAGGATGACTATGATTTCAAGAGAGAGGTAATGTGACAAAATATAATATCTAACTTTACCAAATGATTTTCTCATATTAAACCGATCACATAATGTGGGAGAATAAACGGGAACAAGTGTTAGAATAGAGACATGTGCTGCTAGACCTCTCTCAACACGGGACCAAAAGGAGAGATGGTTGCATCTCAATCGGGGTCCAAAAGGAGATGGTCTATCAAAGAGAAATGTGCAATAAGTGCTTCTAGACTTACCTTAGTAGGTGACCAAGAAGAGAGATGGCTACATCTCAATAAGGGTCCAAAAGGAGGTAGTCTATCAAAGACCAATGTGCATCTAATGGAGATTAAAAGACCTTAGGGTTAGCTTCATTAAATACCTCCAATGGTTAGTGTTAAAAGTCCTTTGACCGTAGTCTTGAGGTGGGAACCCGACCTAAGCTTGAGGTGCTTATCGTGCTTGATGACTAAGGTGCTTGTGGTGCTTGTCATGATTGATGACTAAGGTACTTGAGGTGCTTATCATACTTAATGGGGGGTAAGCTGCTTGAGTAAAAAAGAGACCCTACAAACTCAATGAGGAAGGTGCTTGAGAAACTTCCTATGCATGAAAATCCCAAAGTTAGGGTAATCTTTGAATTAACTTTCCACTCACCCAAAGGGCACCCCTTCTCTCAAAGGGCACATGGGACACATGTCAGATTCTCCTTACGCTTAACCACATGGTGTGTTTGAATGATATTGTTTGGGCTAGAGAGATACGGGTCCAATAAGCTTGCAGCATGGGGAAAGGTTGCAAGTACCCCAAGCAAGAAAGGGGGGTGCTAGGGGGATATACACCACACACACAATCATTTTGTGGATTCATTCTCACTTTGTGAAAGTTGAGGAACTCCACCTCCTTCTCCAAGCTTGTGAGAAGTGAGAGCCTACACCAACACTCTTGGCTATGGAATGAAAATCCAGCCAAGAGCCATGCTTCAATGCTTAAGCTAGCCATCTTCTCCATCTTCATTACTATTCTATTATGTATGCTAGCAAGAAGAGTGATGATAAGTGAGGAGCTATTTCTTTCTCCTATGAAATGTTTATTCTTCCTCTTCCCTATTCTCATTCCTCGCTAGCTCTCTCCACCTTCAAAGGTGTTTGAGGCCTTGGGACTGAGGCTTGGGATAGTTAATGATTTCTAAAAAGTTCATGTTATGCTTGTGATGCATGAATCTTTCCATTTTCATTGCATCACCTAGGTCACAAGGAACACAAAGATTGTATTGTACCAAGTCTTTCTTGATGGGATAAACTATAATTCAAATGCCTATTGGAGGGGGGACCGGCTCCATATGAATCTGGTTCTCAACTATTGTCATGTTCTCTAAACTGTCTCTCTCTTGCAAAAGTATTGTTCATGACAAGTTAACTAAGTACCATGTTTATCTTGCTACTAGCAATTAAGTTCACTTGCTATGCTCACAAAGTAATGTCACAAACGTGTTTCATGTAATTTCCTAATTCCGCTACTCTCAAAATTCATAGGCCATTTCCATTACATCAGTAAGTGGTGGAGCCCTAAAGGCTTGGGCGCTCGGACATTGCATACTTTTACCCTAAGTATATAAGTCAGTGTTAAAGGAAATTAGGGTTCTCAAGCTCATTTCTTGAGAGCACTCTTTGGTGAAAGCTCTTGAGGTGTGTGGCTATGGATTTGGTTAACACTAATCAATGCTTAATTCTCTTTCACTATGCCTCTCTCATGTTTCTTATGATTTATAATGATTGTTTGATCAGATAAGCCGTAACCATTCGTGTTGCCATGATTAGCTCATAATCGTGTGAGTGTTTCCATGCACTATCCGGGTAGCTCATCCCTCCGGATTGATAATTTTTTTGGTCATTGGAGCTATGCAACCATGGAACCCCCAACATTTGGCACCGTTGCTGAGGATGATGGCCTACGCTAGTGTAATTGTGGAATAATTGGATGTGTTTTCTCGCTAATTTCACTTGTGTGTTTATGTTTTTGTGGATTTTGGATGTGTGTGCATGAAGCAATGTGTTCTTTTTTTCCTAATTTGTCACCGTACCTTGCCAATTGTGTGTTTACACACTCTAATTTCACACTAACCCCTTGCTAATTTCACTAATTTTTACTAATTTTCTACTGAGGATTGGAGCTTTCAACCGTTCAATCGATCTTCATTCGCAAGGTAATCAAAGTGGTATTCTCAACCTCCCTATAATCTAAACATGTGTAGAGATTCCATGATGATGCAATGTCAATGCTATGCTAATTAACACCATGTCTATGCTATGATAATTACAATGCCATGTTCATGCCAATGCAATGTTATGGTTTGAAAACGTTTGAATTGTTCGTTTTCATGCTGTCCTAATGCCGAAATTTTCTAGATTTGGTGGCATATGAAATTGACAAGCTCAATTGCTAATTGGTGAATGTGCATTGCTAATTGTGTGTCTAATTGGTCTAATTGCATGCTTGAATGGTCAATTACAAGTGTGTGTGCACTAAAATGAAGCGTGCGTGCATTCTAATTGACTGTATGTATGCCTAATTTTGAGTGCATTTGTGTCCTCCTAGGTTGAGTTTTGAGCGTTTTTCTATTTCCTAGGGCCGGGTTAATGATTTTGTCAAATTTGGCATTTTTGATAAAAACTACTATTTTTGGTGTGCTTATGTGTGTCGAAAGTGCTTGATTGTTGATGATTGTTGTTGATTTTCTAAGATTTTTAGACATTTTTAGAAAAATTTTGGATTTTTTTTGTAATTTTTGGGATTTTCGGGTGATTCTCGACCTAATTTTGGTATTTTTGGACGTTCAAAAATAATTAAAAAAACGATTTTTAAGCTTCGGTGCGAACCGGTGGGTTTTTTCGAATCTTGACGTGTGGTTCAATACGGCGTCGACGTTTGTGGCAAACTCGACGGTGATTTTTTATTTTTTGCCGGCTGGCGTTGCCGCACTGAAAAGTGTTAACTCTCTCTCTCGCTCCCTTATCACTTCCTCCTGCACACCAACTACAACATGCCACATGAGCGATGACAAGTATCTCTCTCTCTCTCTCTCTCTCTCTCTCTCTCTCTCTCTCTCTCTCTCTCTCTCTCATCACATGTAACTTTGGTCCCATAGGTCATATTTGACCTCCGAGGACGATAATAAAATCTATCTATCTATCTATCTCGTCCTGTATTGGGCCTCAGGTCACTGTCATTCTCCCTCTCTCTAACTTTCTCTCTCTCGTCTCCCTGCTCTATACGCGTGAACGCCCTCAACTACCACACACACACACATGTGTGAACACACCTCTACACACACAATTCATTAAGCTACAAAAACACCAAAAAAAGGGGATCTCTCTTTCCTTATGGTTGGAGCCTTGTCTTTTTTTTTTTGTCATCGACTTTTTTATTGTATTCATTTCATGTTGTTTCTTTTCAATTTCATTTTAATTTCATTTCATTTCATTTTCATTCCCTTTAAATTTCATTTCATTTTAATTCAATTTCGTTTTCTTTTCTCACTTTCATTTCATTTATTTGTATATTAGTCAAAAATAAGAAAACAAAAAGAAAACTTTAAAAAAATCGTTAGAAACCTTTTAATATCACCAAAAACAAGAAAAAAATCCAAAGTTCCAATAAAAAATGAAAAAAAGGTTTAAAAATTACATAAACTAAAAAGACTCATCAAAATCCTGTAAAAAAATGTACTACCTTATAGAAAATTCATAATAAAAACAAAAAAATGATTTGATCATTCAGAAAAAATGTAAAAGAAATCATAAACACCCACAAAAAATTCATAAAATATCATAGAAAAAATCGCAATAAAACGAAAAAATGATTTGATAATTTTAAAAAAATGTAAAAGAAATCATAAAAACCCACAAAAACTCATAAAATATCATAGAGAAAAGGGAAAATTACCAAAATACCCCTCTAATTTGAGGAAATTCCCAAAATACCCCTCAAATTTAAAAAATTCCCAAAATACCCTTGTACCTATTTTGGTTGGATTGTTCAAGATTTTCTAATCTTCATTCGTTTCTGACAATTGAGATGCGTTTTTGAGTGCTCAGAATGTAATTTGTCACCAGTTACCATCGCAAAAAAGGCAATTATGCCTAAAAATAATGAAGCAATTCATCTCCAAAGCCTACATAACCAACTCAAATTTTAGTTTTAGTATCTTGTACGATTGATAATCACTCTTCTTGTGAAGACCTACAAAAAAAATTATTTTTCGAGAAATTTACTCTCACAACCAGGGGTTATTTTGGGAATTTTGGTAAATTTGAAGGGCATTTTGGGAATTTATGACAAAATATCGGGGGTATTTTGGGAATTTCCTCAAATTAGAGGGGTATTTTGGTAATTTTCCCTAGAAAAAATCACAATAAAACAAACAATTCAAAAAACCCTTAAAATTATAAAAAGAAGAAAACATTCATAGAAAAATCCCTATTTTTCAACGTAAAAACCAAAAAATATAAAAAATTCAAAATTTCACAAAAAAATACTAAAAATAAAAAGAGAGGAGTCTGAAAAGAAAAAGAAAAGGGGGACAAAAAAACAAGCAAAAAAAAGTAAGGCCGGTGAAGAGCACCGCAAAGCGAGAAAAAGTCGAGAAGAGCAGCCAGGAATCGCGAAAAAGCAAGAAACATTAGAAAAACGGCCAAAAAAAGCAAGAAAACAGCCAACTCAAAGCTGTGAGCAGTAAAAAAAAGAAAACAAAGTGTGCTCAGTTCTAGACAGTGTTCTCACAGTTGAGACAAAGAACGTCAGGGACTAGTAGTCATTGTGCAAGCAATTGCATTGCAAATTAAGCTTCCAATCAGACGAACAAGGGCACAAATGACGATGGATTGCATATTAGGCTGTTCAAGGCCCAGGTTTTCACCGTTTCCAAAGGTTACAATCAATTCTGAAACTTTCAAGCTAGAGCTGATCAACTCTTGTGAGTCTAAAGAGTAGTCAACTGCAAAAGTGCTTTGTCTAAAGCAGTTAATCAAAATTGAGCAGGAGAAATTTTGCTAATCAGCACCAAAATTTGCTAGGAGATAGTTTTGGTAGAGCAAGTCGACATGGACGCAAATTGAGCTGAGAGTTCAAGTACAGCAAAGCAAGCCAATAGTAGTGGCAACACATGCACAACTACAATAGAGAAGATTTTACGACTATATGGCTACAATGGAGATAAAGTCTTATATGCAGATTCAAAAGTCCATAGATACTTGATGAGCAGCAAAAGTAACACAGCAGCCACGATCCTATTGATAAGGGTAAAGCCAGATTCAGAGAACTCCCAGATGTGAACAGAATTCAGTGGATCCAGGTATTGTAAGCTCAAAGATAAAGTGAAGATAGAAGTTCAAATATTCAAACCAAATGTTTATCCAAGAATCTGCACAAGCCAGTAAAACATATAGTTGGTGCATATGTAATCAAGGTCATTGTACATGGATTACAGTGGTTAGATCTAAAGTCGAGAACCAAAATTGCAAGATCCAATAGATGAACCAATAAGAGCCAATCTAATTGGAGAACCAAGCCAAAGACAGTATAAAGGTCAAGATGGAGTAGACTATAGCTTGATGCTCAATGTTTCAAAATAAAATGTTGACAACTTGGTAAACACAGAAATAGAAACTTCTCAGTTAAAGCTTGACATGACAAAACCAATGAAATACCACCAATCAGGGCGTACTACTCAGATTGTGGACGAAAATGTGGAGATTTTTTTGAATATTGTCTAGGAAATCCACTCAATAAGGACACATCAACTGCCAAGCAAGGCACAAAGCAAATTAGAAATGTGAATCTCGATGTAAGTGCATTTAACTTGTCACTTTAATGCAATCAGATGATTCTGCACTACCATTAGAAGCACCAGTAAAAGCACTGCAAGTTCAAAATCAGCATAAGGATGCACATGCACCTAAAAAAATTAAAATTGATTCTTTGAATAACAATTCCTGCATGAAATTGGTCAAGGTGTCCAAATATCACAAAGGTTGAAAAGGCTGTTAGGTTTGCAAATGATTTTGCATCCATTACCACAAGTGTGCAATCACTCATGAGTCTAAGGGACACATCAAACAGAATGATGTTAGCTTTGTATTGTACACATAATTTGTGAGGTCCCCACCCCGTCGTATCAAACAACGGATCTGATGGTAAACTTGGTGGCCACTAGATCTATAGCGGAAGCAAACAAAATGGTTCAGGGTTCAACTAGCGGACGATCTCTCATCACAAAGTGAGTCGAGTTCGAGCCTACTAGCAACGAGATCTAGCTCCACCTCGCAGGGGAAGCGTACTTAACTATCTAGCGATCCTATGACCCACCTTCCAAGAGAAGAGAAACCCCGAGTGCCTTTTTCCCCATGTTTCAGAGGCACGTACTCTCGAGGATTCGCCGCTCTAGGGGCAATGAGTAATACCAATATCGAGTAAGCACTATGGGGACAAAGAGTTCCCGACCAATCGGGACCACCCATCTCGTAGGCATTGGCAACCTGAGCCAAGCCCCCACTTTCCACCCCCACACTCACACTTCCTCGTGTGACCTAATTACTACCACAAAGGTTGTTCAACATAGATATTCATTGTTTAATTCCGAATCACATGGTTCGTTAAGACAGCCCTTCAACCAATATTGCAAACAACACCAAGACAGAATTCTAGTAAAAATTCTACTCAAACTTATTCATAAAAGTTCCAATGTTCTGGAGGTACAACATCCCCCCTCCAGCGAGAGTTCACTCCTCCCGTTGTCGCCTAGCTGCCCATACAACTAGGTATGTCCACCGCATAGAAAGCACGTCATGGACACTCCCACCGCATAGAAAGCAAGACGTGGGTTCCCACCGCATAGAAAGCAAGTCGTGGGTATCCACCACATAGAATGCATGTCGTGGATTCAAGAGCCCTAACGAGGAACTCTGCCCCCTGTGATCAGTAGGGGGGTCAGGATTGATTCAACATTGGAAATAAAATGAACATGTCGAGCTAAATTTTCCCTAGCAAACATTCTTTCCTCTTGCAAACAGCATACCCATCAATCATTTCTTTCCTACTTTATACTTAAATGTACTATGCATTCGATGCCGAGGTTTCTGTCAGATTTCTCCAACATGTTCGGGGATATGTTCATTCCTAACTAATCGTATGCAATGTTAATTAAACAACTTGAATAGAAATTGGGACCTACCTCTTCCATTTCCTCATCAATAGCCCGTGAGATGGCCGGTATTTGCTCGTCCATGGGAGCTTTCCCCTTCCCGTTGACATTGCTCATTCCTGCTTCGCGATCATGGGCACCACCGAAGCGCGTCCTCTTAACCGGGGCCATTTCTCACTACTTTAAATGATTAGCTTGAAGAAAGATCTAAGGTTCACAAGCATCATAACAGTCCAATGGGTAGATTAGCGACATCAATTAATCCCTCCTATATGAGAGTCTAGATTTCTTTCATAAATCAATCATTAGGGATGGCACATAATCCTATGGGAACCGGCTCTAAGATAACTATTCGGCTTACATGATCAAGAATAATTTGGGATTTCACTATTGGAATTACCAGAGAATTGGATTAAGTATGATTAAACTATTTCCTAGCAATTAGATGGTGCAGATTTACCCTATGTATATGTGTGAGGAAAAACCAATTCTTAGAGACTTATTGACGGATTAATTCTCTCCATAATTACTTCTTAATGCATAAGAGAATTGAATTCAATTAAGCTACAATGTTACTGAGTGATTACAATAGTGATTCTCTTCAATCTGCACAAATACTAGCTTACCGATTAATTACTATGCTATCTAGAGAGAGAAGATTCTGATAATTATGCTCTAATCAATAATCGAGAGTGAAGAATGGCTGATAATTCAGCTATGGAATGATGATTACATAATAGAGTACGTATAAGGAGAATTTAGAGAGTAGTCATACAAATTTTCAGCTAGGAATAGGCATAATGTACGAGAAATTTTGATGGTAGAGAAAGAGATTTTTAGATGGCATTAATTAAACTGTCGTTACCGTGATTAAGAGCTGGTAATATTCTCGATTTTCTGATCTAATCGAGCTTCTTGAGATGAAAATTCGGCAGCACCTCCCTCCTAGCTTCTTCTTCAATAGGTGTGTGATTCGGCAGCACCTCCCCAATGTATGTGGGTGTGTGTGTATGCACTGTGTGTGTGTGATCATATGTGTGTGTGTGTGTGTGTGTATGCAGGTCTTTAAATAGGCTCCTACAGGCTGAAAATTGATCTGGGTTGCTAAATGCATCTGGGAGCTTCTCTAGTTAAGCATGGCAAGTCCAGTTCTCTGCCCACCAAGTGTCAGGTTGGCTTGGTTAACTGGTTCTGAGACTGAGTTGCAGGCTTGGCAGCTTTCCCAAGACTCCCACAAAGCAAGAGGGTGCCCCCTAGCTGCTAAAGCTGATCTGGAGTGGCCTGGGACCTGTTCCCACACAGTCCCGGGCCCCCGGTACCTCCCCGGACAATTTTTAGGAAAATTGGTTCTAGGCTAAAACGGGTCATACGGATCGGATTTTGATGTCGAAAGTTGCTATACAAAGCTCTAACTAAGACGTACTGGCTCGAGTACCTGCCATATTTAGCAGCCCCCGGGGTCCGAAAATGCATTTTTCTCAAATTCGGGGTACGGGTGCAGTTTTTTGAGACGATCAAAACTAGACGGGTCGGGTGACCAAAAACTTACTATTTTTGGAATTTTTTTACAAAAATTATTTTTATTCATATTTCGAAGCTTTAAAACATTCTAAACATCATGGCACTGACAGAATCTGGAAAACTGCTAAAAATAGTAACTTATTCCATTGTATTCATTTCGTGGTACAAGGGTGCTCTTGTGATCGGGTCAGAGACCTTACATAATTCATATGCACACTATGTAGAACAAAAAGGGAAACTGTACAAAAAGGATCAACCAATGTTTGAAGGACCCACATACCCAGGGTCTTCACTAAGGATTACCGTATGGTGTCACATGAGTGTACAATAGGGAGGTTTTATGAGGCCAAAAAGGTAGATTTTACAAAGGAGGGTACAGTATATAGGGGGTAAAATGGAAGTTTTGGTGCACGCAGGTGATGCCTTCTTATCCCACATACCAACTTATGAAGTGCGTCCAGTGATAGATAAGAAAGGATGGTTCATTTTAGAGGAAAGAATCTATTATAGCCCATCCTCTCAAGAGCTACAGGATATTAATGGAGTGAACACAAAAATCTATTTAGAGCCAAACTCTCCTCCATAAAAAATCAAGCGCCAACGTTGTAACCAAACAAGCATATAATTTGACCAAAACAATCATAGATATAGACGAGAGTCTAGCATCTATGATGCCTTGGGTCTTGAAACCACAGAAGCTCATATCATAGGAGACCCATTGTCAAATAATTAATATCTAATTCTCCTAAATGATTTTCTCATGTTAAACTGATCATTTAATAAGGGGAAGTGTCAGGGGAGAAAAAGCTAGAATATTGTTTAAGCTAGCAGACCGGCCACAATAGGTATCCAAAGGAGGAAAATAGGGATCCAAAGGGGGGTCCATCTGCAAAAGAGCCATGTGCAACAATGGGCTTTAAAGACCCTAAGGTTCAGCCCATTAAGACTTCCAAAATGCTAAGGTTCCAAAATTCAAAGTTTGTGTCCAAAGGTCAAACTTGGGGGGAATTGGATGCTTTGTGGGTGTCCCAGAAGTCTTTAGCAATCCCTACATAGTAGGGGGCGAGCCTTGCAAGTAGGGGATGAGAGAGAAACTCTCTCACACACACAAGCTCCCTTTACACAAAGGGACTGAGGGACACATGTCAGCTCCCTAGCCCAGATGCCCACAAGGTGTACCCAATTCCTATTGGATGGCCTTGGAGGTGGACCAATGAGAATTAGGCTAGAGTAATTCTAGTTTAATTAATTTAAAAACACTTAATAAAAGAAACAATAAGAATTAAGCTCTCTAGAAGACTATTGGACAGTCTCCCAAGGGGACCAATGAGCATTCAGCAGCTCCAATGGCTTGCCTGATTCCTATTGGCAAGCAGGCAAAGGGGTCCAATGAGAGTTTAATTGAATTAAATAATTACCTAAATCTTTCACAAAAGGGAAAGGGGGACACATGTCAGAAGGCTATCACTTATGTTGCTTAATTACCATTGGCAAAGCCTGGGGAGGTCCAATAGGATGCTAGCAAGAGCAAATAGCAAGAGGGATTGACCAAGAGAGATAGGGGGCTGATTTTTCAAAGGCATTATCACCTACACACTCACACTAGCTCATGTGTGAAGTAAAGAAGATTCTCTCTCCTTCTCAAGATTTAATGGAAAGCTTATCACCTACTCCAAGCTTGTGAGAAGGGATGCCTACACCAACAACTCTTGGCTTTGTGATGCAAATCCAACCGAGATCCAAGCTTCAATGCATGCTCATCTCGTCTACCATGCTAACTACTAAGCTAAACTATTCTAATATGAGTGATTATGTGAGAAGATGTACATATTTCTCGTAAGAATACTCCTTATTCCTCTCAATCTACTCTCATACCCCGCTAGCTCTCACCATCTTCGAAGGTGTGTGAAGTCTTGGGTCTGAGACCGTGAGGGAATTGATGTTGTGTTTGATAAGTTTTTTGCGTAGTGCATGAAGTTTCCATCTTCATTGCACTAGCTAGTATTGAAGAAACACAAGAAATTGTATTGTAAAATGTCTCTCCTAATGGGAGAAACCATAATACAAAGCCTTTTGGAGGGGGGACCGGCTCCATGAAAAACCCGTCCTCAACTGTTTTCAATTGCTTAATTTATCTCTCTTTTTAAGTATTGTTCATGCTATCTGACTAGGTGTTATGCTTTTTGTTGCTCTCTCCACCCAAGCACTCTTGTTATTCTCATTAGAAATTTATTCTAATGAAATGCTCACTATGTTCATGCTATTTTCCGCTACACACAAGTTACTAGACCATTAAATGTTACACCCATGGGATAGACAATATCAAGGAAAAGATAATGCTATCTATAGCTTGACTTGGGGAATAATTTTTCATGTTTCCCAGAGATACATAGGAAACTATGTAGAAGGTTTACAAATGCCAAACATCAACAATGCTACCCAAAGTGTGCCTTCACAGTCCCAAAAGGTGAGACTAAACGAGAGGCAAAAAATTTTGAAATCTTACAATGAAACAAGCTATAGTGATCACCCTAGGAAGGGGGGAGCTGTAAATCCATCAAGCTCAGCTTATGTACCAGGAAATGCTGCACCAGCTAGAGGCCCTAAATCCTTTAACCAACAAACCCCTTCAAAGCAGAAACCATTGAAAGATCATATGGTTGTTGGAAGTTTCTAATTGACCCAAATTCCATCAGAATTTACAGACAAATGCTTATATGAAGATCATCAAGGATAGAAGTTTCAGCTGATCTCCACAAGGCAAAGTCAAAAGTCGACAAGTACAATAGTGTTCAAACAGTTACATGTGACCAAGATCACATGTGCATATCGAGATGCACATGGTAACAAATATCAACAAGATCATGACCTTGTACAAACCCCTACGGATTGCTCGGCTGAAGTCAAAGACTATCTGAAGATGATGCAAAGCCCCAAGCTTCCAAAATAGGTGATAGAAAAGTCAAAATCAATAAAAGCTAAAGTTCAGAAGGCTACATCAAAGTCACCACCAAAATCTCCACTAAAGAGATAGATTCTGCCAGAAAGTACAATGAATCTTTTAAGGTCAAAGTTTACTCAGATGTAGATGGACAAAGCTCAGCAATTGCAATCAAAAAGTGCAATATTATAGCCAATGGAGTCCACATCGATTGAAGCAGGTGATCAAAGCAAATAAAATGCACATAAAGCTCAACAGAAGGACACAACCACAGTAAAAGCAGTCAATTCAGACACGAATCCTAAGATGATCAAGTGCAACATTATTGGTGAACACAAAGAAAAGCTATCAAGTGAAGTAAAGATATATTTTTAGCTAGACAAGAACCTCACATATTTTTGTACTTGGAAAAGATGTGGCCAACCACAGCTGGAAGATACTCGTGAATTTATGAGGATATCTGGAGACAAATGAGCAGAATGCTGGGAAATCATCTCCACCACCATAGAAGTAAGTTCACAGATCATCATAGCTCAATTCCATGTGATCATAGAAAAAGATATGCTAGACAACATCATAATGGGAATGCCAATGGCCCATAAGATGTCAGAGGTACATAATTCAAACATGACGGAGTCATCACAGACAATAAAGAATGAAGACCAAGACTAGTCACCCGCAGGCGATAGCAGAAAGTCCTCACGCACAATTCAAATGGAAGATCTTATTGAAGATGATTCCTCTCCACCAAACAATCAGAATTTCAGAAGAGCTTGAAGCAAATCAAGCAATAACAAGTGCATATCAAAAAGAGAAAAAAATACCATCAAAGCTAGAAGTAAAGAAGATCGAGGTTGCAGTCAACCTGTAAGCAATAGGAAGTCTTAAGATCAATCACTTGTTGCAAGTCAAATCAGCTGATGCAAGCTAGATTGGAAGACAAAGCCTCAAGTCTCCCTCCATAGAGACACAGCTAGATCAAGATGAGACCATGGCAAAAGCAGGACAGAAATCTTCAATAGAGCCAACAATGAGAATAGTTATAGTTCTTAGGAGTACAAAAAGAGCAAGTGTGAGATGCAATGCTCTACTGTATAAAGAAGCAAAGTGCAATAAGGTTGCAGACAACATTCAGAGCATTCTAGAGATTACTCCAGGCAAGTCAGATAATAGAGAAATCATCTGTAAGGCTACAGGTCAAGAAGAAATGGTTGCTACCATTAGCATCCAAAATCATGAAGAGCAGGTAAAGTTTTAGGTGAAGCCTTCTAAGGAAATGCTTGTAAATGTCATCCTTGGATATCAATGGTTAGATCAACACAAGGCCTACAAAGAAGATACAATTCCAATACCCTCTTTTCAAAGAGGTAGCCAATAGCATTTATAGGTACCAATAATGCTAGATTCAGAGTTGCAGAAGTCACAAGAATCAAACAAAAATCTTGCAGACAAAGGTAAAGCTAAAGTGGACCTTCCACTGATTAGCAAAGAAAGTGTGACAGCATATGACTCTACAAAAAAGAACCCTCATGGATTAGCTTTTTCAAGCAAGTCAGGCTTTCAAAACTTCAAGTCAATTGCTGACCCAATTGAAACCTCTAAGGAGACACCCATAAAAGAAAAGATATATCAACCCAAGTACTCAAGAAATCCAAGGAAAGTAAAGCAAGTGTTTGTTCCAAGCAGTCTAGTCAAAGTCAATGATCCAGTTTGGATTAAGGATGGGAAATCAACACAAAAAGACAAACCCCAGACAAACACATGGGATGGATAGCATCACAATGGAGCTTAAAAGAATAGGAGTACTATGGAGGTAACAGACAGATATGGGTACCAAAACTGCAGGTTAGAGCATATGACGTCAAGTCCCTCCTAAGAAAGAAGGCCCACAAGGTATCAACCTCGACAATATTCCAAGATACCTAAGAAGCATGTATACAATAGAACAACATCAAAAGATGCTACAATCTACCACAACTCTCAAGAGAATACATAACAAAGATGAATCTCAAAGAATCTTCCTCTTAGACATGGATTCTACACAGGTTATACAAAGATTTGTCTACCAGTCAACCACAAGCCAACTACAACTACATCAAACCTGCATGAAGATATCAAGAACTCAACAAGACCTAGAACAAAGCAAAGTCAACAATGGAGAGACAAAGGTCATCAATAGATTTGGATTCCTAAGTCTTCCAATGCTCCTAGTTGAAAGCCAAATGCCAACAGTGGACAGAGGCCTACAAAAACATCAAATACTCCTATCAACATGCCTAATTAGAGAATCACAGATAATGGAGTCTTCACAGTCAAAGAAGGACAACCCAACCAACGTGAATGCAGATTCAAAGATGATAAAATAGGTATGGCAAAAGAAACCTTCAATGCCAACTTGGTCCTTCACTAATCCTCTTTTTGAGGATTCAAGCTTACTTTTTTCTGAAGAAATGTTTGTGGTAAGCACAAGAATGTAAAAATTCAACTCGCCAGGGTGCAAAAAACACTCTTTGGCATAGTCAAAGTCGGGCTGCTAAGCCATAAAATGAGCAAAGCATTAGTCCCGAAGCTTCAAACTTTGTGCTAAGAGTCATGGTTATTAGGCTTACGATCAAGTTGGAAGATTTGAGCATATCTAAATTCATGTCGCTCATGCTAGATGAGATGATCATAAGAGTCAAAGTCTATTAGCTTACAACTGGTGGAGTGTCATAGAGTCCAACAGCCACGCACAGTGCACAATAAGATGAGAGCACATATCCTCGTTAATGAAAAACATTCTTAAAGGGGTGCCATCTTACAAATCCATGTCATATGATTTTATAACTACACCATCTTTCTGAAGAACCCCTCAAAATCCTTCTTGCACAGCATATTGTTTCCCATGCATTTTTGTGTATGCATAAATAGGATGTCCCATTATTGGACATATGCATCAGACACTCTTTTTGATTCCACCTATGCACCTTGAGTGGACTACAAGAAGCAAACCAATGTTCCATCATGCTACCCTCCCATATTTGCTACCTTTTTAATTCCATACCTACCAGAAAAAAATCCCTTTAGTACTTTATTAATATTTTTCATGCTAATAAGTACTCCAATAATGCGCTTATCCCAAAGGAGATTTTTTCCCACTATGTTTTCTCCCTTTGGTCATCCAGGTTTTAGACCCTAAGTTAGAACCTATCATTCTACTTCCCTTGTACATACTTTTCATAAATAAACAACAGCCTCATCATTATGTTATTACAACGAACAAATGCAACATCATCTCTCACAACGGACATATTGGACCAATGAAGATGCTGCAACAAATTGAACCTCATCAACAAATTCAACAACAAATAAAAATGATTAGCCCATCAACAACCAATCAAAACCTTCCACAACCTCCACGCACACTTTTCCATAGTGCTCAAGGACGGGCACTAAAATCAGAAGGGGGAATTGTTAACTGAGTCAATGTCCGTTAACAGGAGCTGCTAAAGACCGAAGACATATGGATATACATCAAGGATGAATACAAAGAAGCAGTACAGATTGGAGCTAAAAAAATTTCACATTTTCCCAAAATAGTCATGTATCATAAATTCTCGATTTATTTTAAGACAATGTAATATTTTTAATGTGTTATGGGCTCAATGGGAGTTCTAACTTGTAAAGAACATATCAGTTAGTGTGCCTAGGTAGCAGATTTAGTAAGTGATGGAGACCTAAAGGCCTTGGGCGCTTGAACATTGCATATTTTTACCCTAGGTATATAAGGCAGCGTTGTCGAGAAATTTGCGGTCTTGCCAGGAAAGCACCGGGCTTATGGCTGTGAGAGTTTGTGAGAGAACTCAAGAAAAACTATATGAAGGAGTTAAACCATAGATGCCATGAAGACTAGGGTTTGGAAAGAAGTGCAATCAAAGAAGACTCACTCTTTCTCTCTTGCATTCACACACACAAAGAAGAACGCAAAAGAGAATGTCAAAACAATACGAAGATGAAAACATCATGGCTATGGTCATATCGTATCATGGGTAATATGAAAGGGTTAATGGATGAGTTAATGGCATTCAATCTTGGCTGACCAAATAGGCTACGAATTATTCTTTGGAATTGTAGTTTTATGCTTACCATAATATATATATTTTGTCTAGTGATTGGGATTAATTGTGTGTACAAATCCTCTTGGTTCATAGCAAGATAACTACGCTTACATCAAAAGAAAAATTATAGTCTATGAGAGGTAGTATGATGGGATCCGGTGATAGAAGTATTTCATTGAGCCTTTCAGGCCAAAGAGAAACACTATACGTTGTTGAAAGTGTATTTTACGGCTAATCCATACGTTAATTCTAATAGATTGTATAGAGTGAAAGCGATAGAAATGATCATCATGTGGGTTATTCATCTAGGATAGTATGTGAGAAATGTAGATATGAGAGAAGTGAAGATATGAGAATTTTCCCTCCCAAGCCCTATTCTTGCCCGTAGACAATAAGGATACTGTGGGGAGAGATGTACCTGTAGCAAAGAGAACCTAAAATTTGTAGAGAGGATGAATTACTAAGAGTGAAAGAGATAGATTTGGTTAAGGAGATAATATTAGATATATATATATATATATGTTGGATTAGAGATGAAAAAGAAAACAACAAGAAATCAAGAAAACATCAATGTAGAACACATCTTACTTGACAAACCCTTTGGCACCATTATTGATGGAGAGAGAAGAAGAGTGGATAATTCCACTTTGATTGATACACCAAGTGCAAGACCTTCTTTGATTAGAGTTGATCTTCCAAGGTTAGCTTGTTGCAAGAATGGCTAGTCTCCCTCTATGAGAAAGTGTAGGCTTGGGCTTATGTTAATGGCTAAGTACAATTAGGCATTACTACTCACTCCCTCAAGAATTCCTCTCATCAATGACTTGAATGCTTGAGTTTTTTCCAAGGAAGAAGAGGTCCCCTTTTATAGGTGAAGGGAACCCACAAGGGTTTACACAAGAAGAGAGGAGCCAGTGTGAACAGGAATTGGAAAAGTTGGAAATGAGTTGTCCCTGCATGATGTGGGCAGACTGGGGTCCAGTATTTTGATCATATCTACGCAACCGTGGCTCCAAATGAAAAAGTAAAAATATGGGCAAAAGCTTCAGCTCATTAGCTACGATTTTCATTTAAAAATCATTTTCCAATTCGGATTGGAACCTTGTGTAAAAAATTCATCAAAATAAGGTCCATTTATGGCAGCAAAAGTCTTCATGTGGTCTCCTTAGCCTAGACTTTCATTTAATTCCAAAGGACACCTCATGCCATATGAAAGCATGACATTGCTTCTTAACAAAGTTTTGTAATCATGCTTGCTATAATGCATTAAAATAAGTGTATCTTTGAAATCATGCCACCTAGTGTCCCACTAGGATTTGATTCTCTCCTAGTAGCTATTTAAAAAGAAATATAAGAAAAGTATAAAAAATACATAGAATATATATATATATTGGATTTTACCCTAGATATAGGATCTAGCTAGGGTGTGAGATGATAATGAAATAGTAGAAATAAAGAATCAATGATTTTTGCCCCAAGTTAAAGAGGCGGAGCTATTGATGCTTTTCCCATAGTATTTTCTGATGGTAAAGTAAGGATAGGTTATCCTTGAGAAAAATAATAGGATGAGATAGAAGGTTTATTATTATACTTAAATATGCATATGTAAACTATATGAAATATAATTATGTATCTAAAAAAATACAAGATAACTCTTGTAGCATGCGTTCCCACTATGTACGTGTCACAACACGACAGCGTGTAAAAGAAATTAGGGTTCTCAAGCTCATTTGTTGAGAGCACTCTTTGGTGAGAGCTCTTGAGGTGTGTGGCTATGGAGTCCTTGAGCTTCTCCTTGGTCTTGTGACTTGTTAGCACTAATCAATGCTTAATTCTCTTTCACTATGTCTCTCTCATGCTTCTTATGATTGCTAATGATGCTTTGATTAGCTCGATCGTAATTAATTAGTGGCTAATCCCTCTCTAATCTTGTGTTATTGCCCTCTTTTTCTTGTGTGTGCATGTAGGCTTGATTGTCGTGTGGTGCTCGATAGATCTATGCATGTGTGCTTGTGATTAGTGTGTTGTATGATAGGATTAGTGTTGTGTGCGTCTTGCAATCATTAGTGTGTGTAATTGGCTTGATTTTAGGTGAAGGGAAGTGGATGTGGAGTCACTATGGCTTAGCTCCTCCATAGGCCAACACTCTCACCTCGTAGAGTCACCATTCTTGTTGCCATGATTAGCTCACTAATCGTGTGAGTGTTTCCTTTACTAAAAAGATAAAAAGGATAACTAATAAACAAAAATTAATAAGTTGAGCGAGGAAAGTTGGAATTGACTTTTGAAAGCAAACACCAAAATTTCAAAGCAAGGGCTTGGAACATGGAAAATATAGAAAGATTTGGCACACAACAGATTTTGTGCCAACTTCTAAAGGATCAAAACTGCAGATTGAAGGCCATTTGTTGATGAATTATCAGAATGAAGAATGGTTCAAACTACAGGTGATATGAACAGCAAGATATGATCAATGGAGGTAAGTATGAATGGGGTAGTCTGGGTAGATTGGGAACATATAGCTAAATGGGGCAACATAAGCTCATTTGCATTCAGAGAGAGAGAGAGAGAGAGAGAGAGAGAGAGAGCCACATAAGCATAGGATTTTTCGCTTTGTTTCTGCTCGCCGCGACCACCTCCATAGCTCTTACTACACTGAATTTGATAGGTATGATCATTAACCCTACAAGAACCTTTGTGTATGTCCCATACTGCACAAACAATACCAAAACAATAGAAGAGCAGATCAAAGTTGCAAAATCTGCAAATTGTCAGGGCCAATGGGGGACTTCAAAACTCACCCAAAACCAAAAACTTTTCATCAGCAGACCCATAGTAATTGGCAGAATCAATGGGTGCAAAAACACTTGCAAAATGTGGTGGAACATGGATTGTGATCCATGTTCCCCAAACAATAAAATGAGAAAAAAATGTATAGTAGCATCCCCATGTAGCGAGGAATAACCTCCACTAGTTGGAATTTCAAAATGCCTCCCAACATTGATTGCGATCCATGTACCTTGATGATAAAATCAGGGTAGGAGTTCTTCACTAGCGGGGGGATGCAAAAGTATATTTGATCATGCAGAAATAGTCAAAAAAAGGGCTTTTAAAATCATCAAACCCTCATGGTTTGTTACCTTCAGTTTGCAAATGGTCATCTCGCATATAATCAAAGGAGAAATGATCTATTTATAGCAAAAAAACTTATGGAGTTGGGTCAAGAGAAGAATATGAAGCTACCCCACTTGCCAGAGCAGCAATTGGAACTTCTTAGGGCTCTATTCCAAAGCCAGCTGAAACAGAAGGGAGTCCAGAATAAGTGAAAGACAAGAATCAAGGAGATGTAACGTTAAAGGTGTAACTATGGTCAAAACAAAGCAAAAGACTACCTACAAAGTTGTGCAAATTTCCTGGACCAATTTCCCCTTCTAGATAGATTCAAAAACTGATGAAAATTGGTGCGGAGCTAGGTAATGTTGTGCTTTTCAGACAACAAATTGTCCAGAATCAAGGCAACAACAGATATTAGTCAAAGGAAGTGCCCAAAAGTGGTTTCAAAAAACCAATATGGTCAAGATGAGAAAAACATGGCCATAAATTGAAAAACTTAGTAATCATAAGAGAAACATGTCCAAATTTGAAAATATATCACCAGTGTGCTAGAAAGATTTATAGGAACATGTGTGCAAGAGGCTGTATCAAAAGCCCTCCCAACATGGATCGCGATCCATGTACCTTTTTGCCCAACCAAAGAAAAATGTATACCATCTAGCCTAGTATATTCAACATAGCCTAGCCATGAAGTTTCAAGTCATATGGATTCCAAAATCCACATCAAAATGACAAATTTTCTTAAGTCTGAGGATGATTTCCAAAAAGTGACCTAAGTACCAAACCAATGATCCAAATCCCAAAAAATTTGGACCAAGGCACCATCTTGATGAGCCCTACCAGCTGGTATCATCAAATCTTCAATATGCTACCAAACATGGATCGTGATCCATGTTCCTCAAACCCTAAAACCATAGAAATTTTCGCAGTAGCATCCCTATGTGGCTAGGAACAACCTCCACTAGTTGAAATTGCAAGATGGTTCCCAACATGGATCACGATCCATGTACTTTTTTGGTAGAATTCAATTGTTACTACCTTATGCCCTTGTGCCTACAATAGTCCTAGATGCACTAGTGAAATTTGGTCAAATTTGAGGTAATTTTGACAAATTTATGCTCATTTTTCATTTCATGGTCAAAGTTTACGTTTTCTTCAACTTTTTGATAGTTTTGATCAATTGGTAAATCCTGTTTCCAATCTAAAACTGACCTCTAGATGCTGTGAAGGAAAGCACAAAGGGAGTGGGGAGAACCACCAAATGAGATCACAAATATATCCTCGAATGAGAAGGTCTATACCGAACTCGTGCTTGAAGAAATACCAGCCAATATATTCATCTAAAGTTTTCAAGCAGCAAATGGAGAGATAGTAAAGACCACCATCTTTCCAACGGAATTGTGGACACTACACCAGAAGTCCAAAGTGCAAGCAGGGGCCAGGTGCCTATAGTTGGACAACCTTCTATGACTATCGCCATGGGGAACAAAATTTTAGAAGGGCTCATGAACTCATAATCTCAATTCATTACAATGGAGAAGCCACCTTGACTCACAAATACGGAGTGATAATGAAAGTTAAAATCACGATAGAATTAATCAATGAAGCTCTCCATCTGTAGCAGGCACACAACATGTTGCAAAAAAAAAAAGCAATAGATAATGACAAAGCCTTTCTGAAGCAAAGAGGACACAAACTGACATATCAATATTTGATCTTCTTGGAAATAGAATTGCCATTGTGCCTCATATCGCAACACTTCAAAGTACAGAAGTCACCGAGATACACTGAACCGATGTTGCACATGACAGTGGTAATGTCAATGGGGTTAGCAGAATGAAGAGTGTTCAATTGTGACTTTGGCAACTATCTCCTTGATGACATAGTAGAAGCAAATCTTAAGGGTAGCCCACAAGAGCAAGACCTACAAGAACGCTGGACCAGTGCTGACTCAAATTACCTACCAAGCATTGGGAATGATTATTGATCTCCCATCTACAGAAGCACAGATAAATCTGATCCACAAATCCAAAAGAGCAGTAAAACTAGTAGCAAGACCATCCACAAGGCCAAAACCAGAGGTCAAATAAAGAAGGAAAAGTGCAACAAGAACTAACATTGATAGCAGTGAGAAGACGGAGTCGGATTCACTGAACAGCGAGGAAGCTAGGTCTAAAGAAAGAGATACCCCTTTTGAATACTAGTGTTCAGATATGGAGCATGGGAGTGAGTTTTCCATGAGATATACAAGATTGAAGAAGAGAACGGCCCAGCCAGTAGAGTCCATCCCAGTTACCCAAGCCAAAAAACAATGGAAGAAGTGTAGGTGCAAAGAGAAAGAATCCACCAACAGAAGAACGAGGAGAAAAGAAGTAAGGAAGCAGAAGCGTGGGATGAAAAAGAATAAGAAGAAGACGTCTCTTTACTACACAGGAAAATAGTAGCTCTTGAATGATCAAACAACACAAAAGATAGGAAGCAAAGGAGAATCTAAATATTGCCAACAACATGCGGCAACGGATTTAGAATGAGCTCAAACAAAATATGGAGCAAAGAGAAAGAGAGGATGCAAAGCGACCACGTGTCAATGATCTCAAATCATCCGACAAATCTACTAAGGCCAAGGAAAAGATGAAAACCAAGAAGAGAAGAGTGAGCAGGACACGCTTGACCAGCAAGAATATGGTTTTGAATCACCAAAATATGAAGAGGTACCTTCAGATGCTGGAACAAGAAAAAGAAAAGAGAGTGTAGACCTTCCAGAACAAGTGGCAGATAAGGTGCTGCCACAAGAGAAGGCATATCAAGAAAAAGACACAGCACCACCCAAAACTATTGAAGTACTTCAAACAAAGGAAAGAATGATTGATGAGGCTAGACCCTTGGATTAGGGCCAGACAAGTTAGAGAAAACCATGATTGCCTCGTTTTCAAGTTATAATAGAGGAGGGAGGACAGATGATCAATTCATTCAACATTGATGCTTATTTAGACTAGATGAAGCTCCAACTCCAATGCCAAAGAGCTCTCTTCAACTTGCACGAGTTAGAGCTGAAAGACACTAAGAAAGAGGCAACTAGAGCAGCTAAAAACAAACTACAACTACAAAACAAAATAGAGGAGTTGCAAAAGGTTTGGCTCCAACTCCCATCAAAGTTGCAAAGGGAACAAGAGAACGTGGCCTATTACGATAAGGAGGTCCAACAGTTCAATGATGCCAACACTACTGTGCAAGTGGAGCAGCAAACGACTAGAGAAGGAGCTAACCAGAGAAAGAGAACAAAGTGAAAAGCTGCAAGAGTCCTACGTGGTGGTCAACAAGACTCTGACCCAGCTTTTATCTTTGCAGGGGATGTCGAGCTCTTCAAGCTTGACAACTAGAACAACCTCACTTAACAAATAGGTCCAAGATCTAAAGGAGGCCCTTGCTCAAGAAAATTACAACAGACAAATCATGAAAGTAGGGCATAGAGCACTGTAGAAATCCAAAGGCAAAGAGATTGAAGATTTGAAAAAGCAGTTGGTAGAGGCACGGGGAGATTTCGAGGCTCTCAAGGCAACACAAGCAAAGCCCAAACAAACAGCCCTAGTGGAATTTGAACAGACAGGAGTAATTGAGCATTTCACCTTTGAAGCTCACCAAACAGATGTATCAAGTACAAGCACAGAAAAGCAATGCAAGACTCTAAAGATCCAGCCATGACATCCATCTTGGATTTGACAAAAGAAGAAATTCAATGCTGGATATCAGAAGTCAAAAACCCCTCACACAAGGAGTACCTGCAATATGAGCTTAGTGTGTTGGAGTCATCTACTCTACTCATGATCACTCCAGATGAAGTAGTGAAAAACCTTGGGTATGAGATGATCACCCTACCACTGATGTGGCAGGAGGCCAGACTATGGAAACAAAAAATGCTACTTGCCCTTGAGCCAAACAACAGAGGGATTACAAAGATATTCATGTCACCATGCTACAAATTCAAATTATCATTGAAATCAGCCCCTCTATCAAAATAAATGGTTTGATCAGTGACCAACAGATGAAACATACTATAGGAATGCTCCGCAGCATCTCATGATCGACCCAACAGTAGATGACGATCCTGAGACAGCTTTTACTCTTGGCAAAGCAAGAGATCGGCAGTGTTGAGCTACCCCGTCATAACAAATCCAAGAAATAAAAACCCCCCATCAGATAAGTATATGGTGAAGGGGATTAGAGAGCACCATAGACGGAGAGTGAGAGAGAGAAGGAGACACACGACACAAAGATATGGGTGGGGAGACTCAAAGAGTGATCAGACCCCTATAAATTTATGCTATGTATAAGGTATACAAGTTAGTGGGCGCTCACACTCTGGGCGGCCGGGCAAGGCACAGGCGCCTATACCCAAAAAACCTCCCACTTAAAGGCGATTGTGCCTTTAAGCAAGGGAACCTAGTCTAAAGACTACAAAAGGCGAGAGAAAATCGCTCTCAACTGATTCCCACTGGCTGGCTGTGATCGTGTGCATCCAGCTGTCCTACTCCCGTGTAAGTCCATACACCACCAGACGTGCCGCACACGCATTGCAATTATGTACACAATACTTGCATATCTCCCTCGTGCACTATGCCATCATTAGTCTGAACAAATGACTGACAACCCCAACTGCAAATGCTCCCACTGCAGCTACAATATCCGGTCTCAAGATCAGCATCTCATACATGAGACCACCGAATACCGATGCAATGCTAGGGGGCCTTGCTAGCTCTACGGAGCATGCATCAACATATATATCCCTGGCAATAGGCATCTTTGACTGACAAGGCGTGTCATCCACATGCATCTCCTGACTATCCGCAAAAGACGCATCAACCTGTTGTGCAACCTCAGATCAAACCTGCTGCTCTAGGTGTTTGTTGGAAAACATATCCTGCACAACTATATCCCCATGCTCAGTGTCGAGCATAGAAAGGAATGACTGCATAATCCCTGACATCTCAGTCTCCTTTTCAATCATCCACTACAAACATGACCACTCAATCTGCTGTGACTCACTAGAGCTGTCATGCTCTAACTCCTTATGCATAGACTCTTGCACAACGTCCTCCTGTCGTGACTCACTAGAGCAAGACCGCTCTACCTGTCTATCCTGCTTACAAGTATCTCACACAACTAACTCTCTGATTTGCTCAGTCACTAGAAAAGCATGCATGTCTGACTCTGTCACCTCTCTGTGTGACTGCTCAAGTCGTGCCCCAACTGTGTGCACAACGATCTCACTACTCTGCACTCCATGCAAAGCACCCTACAATCCATGAGCAAAAGAGACTGTCCGCGTCTCTCGCTCTCTGCATGGCTGTAACAAGATTGAGACTCGACCATCTTGAACCATTACTACGTGCAATGGGTACCATGTGCCAACTCTAGCACCTCTCGCAATCACTAGCAAACCCAAATGCAACGCAAAAGATCTCTCAAGCAGCGATACCCGACATCCACTATCCCATAACTATCTGACTGAGATCAAATCCCGTCTCAGATCTGGCACATAACGCACATGACGCAGGGTAAATCTCATACCACTGGGCAAGGACAAACATACATCTCCTGCACCCTCAATGTCATACACAACACCATCAGCCATGTACACACAACCAAGTCTCCCACTAGAAAACATGCTAAACCACTCAGGATGCGACGTGACATGGAAAGTAGCATCTGAATCTAGTAACCAATGTGAAGACAATGTGAAATCTGATATGCAATCCGTAGACATAAGATCGTCTGAAGACAAGCTAGATGTAAATGTGACATTGCCGTCACAAGCATACTTAGTAACCACCGTACTGATCTCAGTAGCATCTGTCATGCCCAAATCTGCATCACGCATCACCTCCGTTGTCTCAAACGCTTGAAACATCGACGCCTAATGTGCTATCTATGTCCACAATGCCAACATGTCAAGTCTCTATGCTGTCAAGACTTGCGTGTGGGACTAATCTCTCCCATGGACATAGAAGTGGGACTAGACTCCCATGTAGACATGGATGTCTCGTACATAGCATGTAAACTCTACCATAAAGCATGAGTTGTAGTCTCCCTCGAGACCTGCCAGTAAACAGACTCAACCAGATGCAAACGAATCGTAGACATGGCTAACTCATCAAGATCCTACCAATCATCATCACGCATAGACTTGGGCTTTGCCGATAAACCACGCAAGGGTTTATCCTGCCCCAAATCCGCCAATGCAACAAGCATATGCTACTTCCAAGCAACAAAATCTGCACCATCAAAATGTGTCAGACCATAATGCTGGAAGTCAAATGAAAAATCAGCCATAATGCTCGCAAAAGAGAAACCAACAATAAGTAGCAAATGTCAACCAAATCAGCCCTAAACTGGCTCAAATCGCATCAACAAAAGTCTGCAAATATGGCTCAAAACCTGATGCAAAATTGCACCAATAACCGTGCAAAACCTTGCACAAAATCACAAGTTAATATGACTCGAATCCGGCTACCTAGCTCGTAGCCACACAAGCATACATCACAATATTCACTCCTATGAGTGTGCCAAGATAACTGTACGTCTGTCAAACTGTGAGCTAATCACCAAGCCCACACTGTGCGGTATCGATGCATACACACACATAAATCTCCCACGTGCAGAGAACACCGCACGAAAATGCTGAGTGCAATCCTGGGAAAATTTCGCCAGAGTTTCAATGCACAATGGCTATCAACACAAAATAACCATTGTCCTGCAAGCTCAATACAATGAGCAATCAATGCGCATCAAACTACACTCAACATACATGCATAAGCTCTGCAAACATGTGTCCAACAAATGCTCACAGAGAGTACCATAGGTGACTATACATGTCATCCACAACCAACCTCCGTACTTGCTCACAAGATCTATTACTCACCACATAAGCATACATAGAGCATTACCCGCTCAAAGACCATGTATGCAAGCCACAACACTGCAGAAGAACCACTCAACTGCAACTGGCAACACCTGTGGGAGTACTAGACTCAACCTATACCTGGGAGTCAAACCCAATCTTGTAACATATCATATGTGCTTGCTATCTGCAGTGTGCACGGGTAAGCTGTCTGCAACAAAGAAAACAACAGAGCCCAAAACTGTCCTGAAAAACAGTCTCTGTGTTTTTAATTTCAGACCCACTTTCACTCCGAATCCAAAAATGATTCTTTCTACAAAGTCGTAGAGCTTGAAGCTAGCACCGTTTTGAACTAAAAAGTTTTGGAATCGGAGCTTTGTAGCTCAAGTTATGAGCAAAACAGTAGACTGCTGACAAACTGTCAAAAACTGAACGACTTTCTTCTGTGCTTCTTTGAGCTCATAGAAAGGCTCAAACTCACTTCCCACCTCAATGCGTGAGCTGAATGTATCAATCTCACAATGCTTCCATGTCTATGGAAGCTCCAAGCTCCAATTTGTCCACGGATGTAGCCGTTGCAAAGCTTGCCGAGAACAGGGAAAATGCTGTACACAGTGGGCTGATATGTAGAGGAATTGTGGACTGATCTGTGAGCACTAGGAAGCTCTTGAGAGCTCTATTGCAAGCCTTTGTATGGCTATCCACAAGCCTCCTCTATTTCTTTGCTCAGATCTGTGACCTCTCCGCCATAGCCGACGAGTTCATCGCGAAGCTGTCCATCTACGCTCTCACACTTGTCGCTCTGATACCAATTGATATGGGTGGGGAGACTCAAAGAGTGAGCAACCCCCTATACACTTATGCTACGTATAAGGTATACAAGTCAGTGGGCGCCCACACTCTGGGCGGTCGGGCCAGGCACAAGCGCCTATACCCCAACATATGGTTCAGACACTCAGAGGGGTCATCAACATGGTGAAGGAGGTTCAAATCTCGCATGCCAAATGCTCATAAAAACTACCAAGATGCTAATCGCCTGCATAACGACATTCAATGATATAGAGGCAGCGGAGCATCCTTGTTAGGTTTTTGTGGAAGGCACAAGAGGGATCTGCTGGAATATGGAGACAAAAATCCCAAGCAGAAATGTCATCATGGGTTTCTATGCAAGAGTCATGTTCCTGTCCTCCCACTACATTGACTCTGAGAGCTTCTTGCTGCTACACTTTGTAATCCTCTTTTCTCCTTGTCTCGTAACTAGAATTCAATTCTGAATAGCACATTCTGTTCCTTGTCTCTTGCTCTACAATCTAAGTGTAATCGTTCTCGATTCTGTTGTGGCTTGCAACGTCTTGTTTATGAGCTAAATGAATTGATTTGAGGTCTCAAATGGTTGTTCTTTTTATGTTTTGACCTTGGATAAGTGTTTTTATGCTTAAGGGGGACCTTTCCGTGTAGCTATGTTTCAATTTTCTAAACATTTTTTGTGATGGATTGTGATTTATGTACCTTCCCAGATGACCACATAACTTGGTAGGATTGTACACTTAGATGTTGTAACACCTCTCATTAAGTTTCGTTGTATTTTCCAAATTCACTTGGATGCTGAAAAGGCGTGATGACCTAAAGCGGTGAGATCAAACATACATTGATTTCGTGACTAGGAAGTGGTTGATTTTCTTTTGTCGTAGTATGAATAGCCCTCTGAGTTCACTTTGGTGAGATTGACTCTCTATTAAGTCTCAATGCCCCATCACGAGTTTCTTTCTTGCATATAAACATTATATTAATACAAAAACCTATGCTGTAGACGTCTGTCTCATGACGACCCGCTAACACAACCTTAAGTATTGCATTTTTTCTACTAACAAAGGCATGGCATTTTCTTTTCCTTAATTTAGTTGCTAGCACGTCTTTTTTAATACCTTCGTTGGCTTTGTGATTTTTGGTTTGAAAACTCGTAAAAGGTTGCTTGTAGCTCCTTGCGCTTGATGTCAGGATCAAAATAGCTGGAGCGTTCATCCTAATCGTCTTTCTCTAACGGCTTGTCTTGGGAATCTGCAAATACTTGGTCATCGCTCTCACTAAGGTCTCTGATTGATATTTCATCCCTTCTGCATCTACAATCAACAACTCTTTTTTCAAGCTCTTTTAACCTTGGTTCTAAACTCATAACAACACTCATCATCCGGAAGGGAATGAATCCATATCCTTCTTTGTCATAGAATTTCGTTAATGTCACCTCATTCACGGACACTTTGAGAGTGGCAAGAATTTGATGCCATCCAAATGGTTCAAACATTTGTTCCAAAAAAGGTTCTGAAATATAGTATGTGTCCTACACAAGTCGATCAAGAATAAAATCCTCTTTCCGCGGACTTACATTCTCAGAAGCTCTGTACATCCAAATATGTGCTTTGTCTTGTAGCTCAGCTCGTATCTCCTCTTCTTGATCCGTAGTAAAGTTTAGCTCTTCTCCCGGGGTTCATTCAAAAACCCTATAACTATGATCTTTGACACTGATTTTTGTAGTGATTTCCTTGTGTCTTAAGTATATATAGTCATAGACCCAATCTTGTACCATTTTGAGATGCCGCATAATTGGTCTGCCCAGTATGATATCGAAGTTCTTTCTCTTGTCAAAATTCATTATGGCAAAGGTGTGTTCATACGCAATGCCATAAGAAGATACAAAGGCTTGTTCTATTATTCCGATCCGTTTCTTCATGTATCCATCTTCTAATTGCAATGTGATTCAAGTTTTTCTTAGAGCAAACTTTCCCCGTAGGCTTTCCCCATTTTACCCACACTCCAACCTCGCTATCCAATATAGCCATGGTCTTCACCCCTTCGTATTCCACACGGCAAGGTTGTCTTTCCCTCTTCCCCCTCACATTAGTCTCTAGCTTTGTTTACAGTGACGGCCGGTTTTCGAAGCCGCGGCCCGCAAGAACGAACCCCAATCAGGGAGGATCACATCACTAGAAAAAAACGATAAAAATGTTTTTTTAAACATTCACCACCCCCTTTTATGCTTGGCCACAGCGGGCTACCACCAATTTGGCCACATTTCCCTCCATTATCACCAGAAGACAGAGGTCTCTCTCTGTCCTGCTTGGCTCCGCCAACCCACCATCTCTCTCTTATCTGTGCCCCTATGTCATCCAGCCCAAATGGCCCATAAAACAAACCACCACCCCTTACTGGCGGCCCGCCATGCTTTTACAAAGTCTCCCTCTCTCTCTTTCATTATTCATGTTAGCACTCTCTCTCTCTCTCTCTCTCTCTCTCTCTCTCTCTCTCTCTCTCTCTCTCTATATATATATATATATATATATATATATATATATATATATATATAGATAGATAGATATATATATATATATCTTCCCTATTCGCTTTCTCTCTCCCTCCTTCATTCTACCTCTTCCCACTCACTCTCTGTGAGAACGGCCCCCGCTACCATTCTCTCTCTCTCTCTCTCTCTCTCTCTCTCTCTCTCTCTCTCTCTCTCTCTCTCTCTCTCTCTCTCTCTCTCTCTCTCACGTTCTCAACAGGCCCGCAGGTGCAGTACAGTGTTACTTACTCTCTCTCTCAACACACACACACACACACACACACACACACAATCCCCATCCCTCTCACTCCCCAATCCCTCTCATACCCTCACACTCTCTCCTTCCCCCCCTCATTCTCTGTAAACCTGCATGAAAAATCGTTTAAAAAAAGTATATATACATATACATATATATAATAAACCCTCTTTCTCTCTCGTTCCCACACACACATTCACGTACCCACTTACACACACACACACACACACCCTCAGCACTTGTTCTCTCATGAACTCTATCAGTTCGGCCAACTCGCGCGCCACCAACAGCGAAAAAAGAAAAGACGTCGAAGGCATTCCCTGGCCGGCCATGAAACTGGCGATCGCAGTACATCGATGCACCAACAAGGCGTTCCGTTCACCGGTATCTCGTCCACATTGCACCTTTACAGTAATACCCGTAGGTTATCGTTACTTTTCTAGTTTAAAGCCAAATCTTGTATTAAAAAAAACCCAATTGTAAATTGTCACCTCTCTCTAGGTGATGGTCAGAAAGGCCCACCTAGGAGTTTTCATTTTTTTTAATCATTCTGAGACAAAGCAAGGGTCAACCATCCGCGACCCACCACCTTGCTTTGTCTCCCCTGATTAAGGCCCTAACCAAATCAGACTTCCCTAAACCTAAAGCAGCTAGCACCTATAAAAAGGCACTGAGAGGTCACTATTGAGGGGTCAAGACTTGGTAGCATTTTGGTGGGAGGGATTGGCAACACTTGTATCAAGAGAGAGGGGATTTAGTGTAACATTTTGGGAATTAGCACTATGTGAAAATCCCATGTCTACACCTTGACTCCAATGGTCGCCACACACATACTCACACTAGCAGAAATCTCTGCGTTTATGAGTCACCTCTAGAGAAAAAACTATTAGTCTCACTCTCTCTCTCTCTCTATCTCTCTATCACCGTGGTTTCCACCTCGTCGGAAATAAGGTTGCTGTAAATATTGCATGAAAATAGTTCTCCCTCACACCCCGAGGGTTTTCATCACCTGCATCATTCTGTGTGTGTGTGTGTGTGTGTGTGTGTGTGTGTGTGTGTAGAGTTTGTGTTATTTCCAATCACTCTTGTCCACGTCCTAGCCGCTCAAAGGTAGGTGGTGTCCCCTGTTCGCTTCACCGTGGCCGGCTTCGTGTGCATTGGCTCGTGGTGTTTGAGGCCGTCGGGGTCCATGTCGTGCTTTGCGCTTGTCATTTGGCTCCCCCACTGAGGAGAGCTTCTTGAAAACCTCCAGTTTACAATTTTGAAGACAACTCACGTCATCAACCATGGACGAATGACTGAAAGAATTGTCCAACTAGAGAACAAAGGAGGAGGAGACTAAAGAGGCACTGACCGCTTTCTTTGAAGTACTACTGCCTAGGCTGTTGCGTCGTCAGTATTCAAGAGGTAAGCTCCCCATCTCGTATTGCTCGTGCTAACCGCAAATCAAGAACATCAAGTGAAAGGACTACAAAATGTCGTCACTGCTACCAACCAAAGAATTCTATCAATGAGTGTCGATAGGGGAGGTGAAGAAAGAATAGTGATTTTTGCTTCTGAAAACCGCAGCATTCTCACGATAGTCAGAGTTTCTTTAGCACCAAGTTTTTTCTCTCTAATGGTCCGAGAGGAGTCGTCAACTACATCAACACAAAGTCCAAGCCACAAAGCCTAAAGCATTTGGTGTACGCAAGTGGGCCTACGCTCTCTCTAGGCCTAGAGAGTTCAAGTGAAGTGCAACCATCCAAGCGTCACCGCCGCATGCATAATGGAAAGTCGATTGAGGTGGACTCTTCTCACCTAGTCTGTTGTGAACCTAATGTGGAGGATTGTGCGAACTTCAACAGGAAACAAAGGCATGTGGTGGAGGTGTCACCTTCTCAACATTTAAGGTAAGTAACTCTAAGTAATCAGTTCCCTACACCGGACATGGATAATAACAATAGGCCAGATGTCTTTCCTTTCTGTTTCTTGCAACACATGCATGTAAATGTGTATATTGATAGGAAGATATTCTACCAACAAAAGATTGTTTTCCTATTCGAAGCAAAAATGCTTGATGAAATACTGAGATCTCCACGTCCCATCATTTTGCATTACTACCTCTTTTGATGTGAGCATCTTTATTCTGCTCTAGCCTCGTGATCCACTTTTTATCCTGCTTTAAATGTATCCACCCAGTCCTGTAAAAAATCCGCTATGAGATGCTTAGTCATTTGTGATTTTTTTAATTTATTTTTTTAAGTTTGTAATTTCTTGCTCATTGAGTTACTACAATGGCAAGTGTCTCTTTCCCCACATTCACTAGAAAGAAGGGAGAAGACATCACCACCAATTTTCTAGATGACTTCGACATCGCTTGTGTGGTTTCCAACAAAGGATGACAATGCCTCACGGCTACAAATCTTTCCTCTAGTGATGAAAGTAGAGGTTAAGTCTTGGCAGAATGCTTTGCCGAAAGCTAACAAGAATGCATGGGATGTACTACGTGCTACCTTTCTAAAGAGGTTTGGTGGAGACACAACCTCAGAAAATTTATGGCAGCTCTGCTGATGAAATTAAAGCAAGGAGGTCTGCTAGAGTATGCCACTTACAAATCCAAGTTTGTGTATTTGTGGGAGTGATGGTTTGCCTCATTGGAGAAAGGTGAAGGAGCGCCTAATTTCCTGAAGAAGGATTGCTTCATTGATGGCCTATGGTCGCCACTTAAAGAGAAGGTGAAGGGCAGATTCCCTGCAACGTATGAGTTGGCAGTGGAAGTAGCCCGCCTTAAAGACAAGAAGTTGTGCATGCAATAAAGTGTCAACGAGTCAGAGGAATCGAGCTCAATCCGACTAACCCCAGTGACTGCAACAGCTGCTCGTAGAACTCAACCACAAGAGGCATGAGAAAAGCAACAAGACTTGTTGAGTCGCATCACTACTCAGCTTGAAAATTTATACGTGCCTTGGTGCAACAAGGGAATGCACCTGTTGAAAATCCAGAGAAAGGGAGAGGACAACGAAGGCAAAACCAAGAGTACCAGTGCTATAATTGCGGGGAAGACGGCCATGGCATGTATTACTATCCACATCCGAGAAGGTAGAACTTCAATAGAGAAGGAAAACAGAATTAGATTTCTCCACCAAGGGCAAGATCACCACCACCCAGGCAACTAGGGCCGATTCCACTGGTCCAAATCCTTCAACCACCTGTACAACAACCACCACCACAGCCTCTCATTCCACCACTACCTCCACCACCTACTCTAAACCAAGCTGTGAGTGTTATTAGCCTAGAAGATAAAGGGAAGGCAAAGGTAGAAGAACCGGTCTGAGAGAAGAACAAAGCAAAAGGGAAGGTAGAAGAATTGGATGCCATGGGAGTGAAGAGTGACAGGCACTACAAAACCTCTCAAAGGGAGGAGAAGATGAAAGGAAAAGGTGAGTCTAGCAAGCAGGCATCTAAGCCTTGTCGGGGAAAGATCGACATCATGGATTTTTCACTAGGTGAGTATGCTAAACCATATGACTTAGCTCAGGATGTGTTGATGCAGGGTCCAAAGATAACTTGGCCCCAATTACTCCATCTTGCACCAAGAATGAGGAGACAATGGATGAAGATGGTAAGTACAAGAAGATCAAGACCAAGGATAGTTGGGCCTATTTCTCGGAGGGACCTTGACAACATCCTACCAACCATGGATGCCCACATCAAGGGGCAACATATCTAAAATGTCTACATAAATAGTGGCACACAGATATGCGTCATGAGTGAGAAAATGATGCACCATCTAGGCCTAGAGGTAAGTAGGTTGGCACATAGCATAGGAGTGAAATCTGTAGGCATTGTGAATGCAGTCAAAGTGAAGGAATTCAACACAAAAGTGGAGGTAGAAATTTTTGTCATGCCACACAAAGGGGAGGGCTACCCTATCATTCTTGGAAGACCCTAGCTCATGGCTATGGTAGCTAAGCAAGACTGAAGTAACAAAATGATTCAAATGAAGGATACTAAAGGGAAGTCCATATTCTATGACATGAGGACTGGGAAGCAACACAACATGATTTTGGAGGATTCAAAAGAAGAGTCCACCAGTGACTATTTGTCCAACTCAGGAGAAGAGACAACAACAATTGAAGAAAGTGACAATAGCATCAAAGTAATGGGGGTCATCCTCAAAGACCCAAAAATATTGACACAATATGAAGCACCACCGGTAAACCAAGAGGGACCATCAGGTACACAATCCTTGATGGATACAAGTAAGTTACATCTGATGCTCTCCACTGAGTTAACAGATGAAGAGAGGAAAGAATATGTCTCCATGCTAGGTAACTTCACCACATTATTCATTGATGGTTATGATAAGATCATAAGAATCACAGTGGTACAACACCACATAAGACTCAAGGAAGGAATTGAACCCGTGGTGCAAAAGCTCAAAAGGATTGGGGTAATACAACAAGAAGAACTGCTCAAAGAGGTAAGGAATTTGCTACAGGCAAGTTTCATCTACCCCATCAAAGACTCAGAGTGGGTCTCTCCACCACTGGTAGTCACACCAAAGAAGAATGGTAAGTGCAGAGTCTGTGTAGACTACAAACCTCTCAATGCAGCCACAAAGAGGGATTATTTTCCCCTCCCATTCCAAGATGAAATTCTCAATGAGGTAGCAGGTCATGAGTGCTACACGGTATGTGATGGCTACTTAGGCTACTTTCAAATTAGTATTTCAGAAGTAGACTAGAAAAAGAAAACTTTCATAACACCCTGGGATGCTTTTCTTATAGAATATGCCTTTTGGCATCACCAACACTCCGGCCACATTCCAATGCTATGTGACTTTTTCCAGCCATACTTTGGAACGTCAATACGATTCTTCATACATGATTTTTGCATCTATAGTTTGCGCTCCCTCCATTTGAGCAAAGTCTATGGTGGCATGACCAGGCTGCAAACCTTGGTGGCCATCTCAACGTGGATAAGTGTCACATTGGTGAAAGCAAGGTCACTCTCCTTGGCCATGTGATTTTAGCGAAAGGGATTGAGGCCGACCCTAGCAAGATTCAAGCTTTGGTATCTTTGTCATCACCCACTATAGCTAAGAAGTTTGTATCTTTTCTTCAGAAGGTAAGGTATTTAAGCAGGTTCATTCACTTGCTATCTCAGGTGGTTCTCCCTCTACAACAAGTCACCCATAGAAATGTCTTCTCATGGAGTGAAGAAAATGAGAAACAGTTTATCGAAGTGAAACAAATCCTCGCCACACTTCCACCACCATTTCACCCCCCAAATGGGACGAGCCATTTTATGTGAACCCTAGTGTAGGAAATGATACACTTGGAGCCGTACTAATGCAAAAGGACCCCCAAACCTCTTTCATACATCCTATCTATTTCTCTAGTCGTGTCATGACCCCATCAGAAAAGGGATTCACCATAGTAGAGCACATGGTGCTCGCATTAATGTTTACCACTACAAAGTTCCTCTCTTATCTGTTTCCTAGATCCTTTGTAAATCTACAAATGGAGGAGGTCTTTTCGTATGCTATGTAACACATGGATGTTTCATCTAGGATCTCTAAGTGGTTGGTTAGATTACAAGAGTTTGACTACACCATGCAGGTAGAAAAACTCCACTAGGGCTAGTCTAGCAGGTATTCTTACTCATCGTCACTATGAGAAGAAGCTGAAGGTCAACACGGAAGGTAAAGAAGTGACACCAATGGTAGAAAGTCCGAAGCTAGAAAGAGCTCACTCTTTTTTTTTTATGGAGCATACAAAAGAACAGTGGACCAGTCTGCAACTGGCATCATCATTTTCAATGAGCAAAGGGAGAAAGTATTCTCCATTGGGAAGTTGTTACACTCTCACTCCAACAATGAAATAGAGTACGCGACCATAATTCTTGGATTAGAACAGTGTATTTTGCAAGGGATTCAACGCCTAGATGTGCTTGGCAATGCTCTGCTTTTGATAAAGAAGATAAATGGAACTTGGGTTTGTAAAAACTAGGTTTTACTTGGCCAATTACGCCAAGTTAAGTATCTTTTAAGAAAGTTTGAAGGAGTGCAATTATTTCATGTCCCTAGAGAAAAAAATCAGGAGGCAGATCCTCTAGCCAAGAAAAGAATACAAGACGTTCCCATAGGAGGAATGAAACTAAAACTACCCCTCTTTCAAGGTAGAGATGTTATGCCTAATATCATCAACTTCTTAGACACAGGAGAGTGTCTTGAAGGGTACACTAAGGGCCAGAAATAATGGCTGGTAAGGAAGGCTACAAGATACCACCTTGTAAACAACAACTTATATTGCAAAGGCAAGGATCAAATTCTCTGGCGAGTACCAACCTCCAGTGAGATCACGGAGGTAATCTCAAGTTGCCATGATGGTGTCTGCGGCGGTATTTTGCATTAGATATCACCAATAGGAAGATTCTACAGGCAAAATTCTCTTGGCCTAGTATGAACAGGGATGTTCATCACTGGTGTAAAACATGCAAGGCCTCTCAAGTGTCTAGTGATCGTACACTAACCTATGAGCCACATACTCCTATCATCTCATATGGTCCGTTTGAAAAGTGGGGAATAGATGCAATCAGTCCTCTACCAAGGGCCCAATCAGGTAAACTACACATTCTAGTTGGTGTAGACTACATGACCCGATGGGCGGAAGCAACAGCCACCACACGGCCCAAGAGGTAGTAAAGTTCATATTTGAGCACATTTGTTGCCGTTTTGACACTCCTCTAGAGATAACATCTAATAGGGGACCAAGTTTCAAAGGCGACCTGGTGGGAGAACTGATGAAAAAGTTAGGCATTACACGTCGACATTCCACACCATACTATCCATAGTGCAATGGCCTAGTGGAACAAATAAACAGCATGATTTGTAAAATCATCACAAAGTAGGTGAATAACCACACAAGTGACTAGGATAAACATCTCATGGCCTCTCTATGGGCCTACCGAACAACATTCCAAACATCACTAGGTTTCACCCCTTTCCATCTAGTCTATGGAAAGGAGGCCATTCTACCCATTGAGGTACAAATAGCCAGCTTGCGAGTTGTGGCTAGCCAATTACAACGCCCAATTGTCAATCTCCACAACCACATCCTAGATCTAGAGAGGATCCAACTAGATAATGAAGATGCAATCAATCATTATGCAGCACAAGCAGAGCGATGCCGGCTCACTTTCAATCAAGGGCTTAAGGAAAAGGACCTGGAAAAAGGCATGTTAGTATTGAGATACAACAACAGATTTGACACTAGGAAGAACAAGAAATTTCAACCCAGATGGGAAGGGCCATTCATTGTCAAAAGGCGCTACGCCAACCGTAGTTATTACAAGTTGATCAAAGCAGATGGGAGAATTCACAAGACTAGAGTCAATGGATGGAGGCTCAAGAGGTATTTACTAAGTTTTGACCCAGAGTTCATGCTACATATTCCAGAGGAAGGAGAACCCTCCAGCTCCGCTACTAAAGAATCAAAAGTAGGGCTAGAAGCATGGATGCCTCTAGCTAGACGGGAGGGCTAATGACGTCCGGTTTTCAAAACCCCGGCCACAAGAACCAACCCCAATCAAGGAGGAGCACATTACCAAAAAAAATGATAAAAATGTTGTTTTTAACATTCACCACCCCCTTCTACGCTTGGCCATAGCGGGCCACCACCAATTTGTCCACACTTCCATCCATTATCACCAGAAGACAAATGTATCTCTCTCTCCTACTAGGCTCCACCAACCCACCATCTCTCTCTTATCTTTCCCCCTATGTCACCCAGCCCAAAGGGCACATAAAACAAACTGCCACCCCTTTTCTTCCATTGGAGGGCCGCCATGCTTTTACAAAATTTCCCTCTCTCTCTTTCATTATTCATGTTAGCATTCTCTCTCTCTTACCCCTCCTCGCTCGTCCATACTCCTGTACGGCGGGCCGCCATACATCACCCACCCTCTCCTCTCGTCCACACTCTCTTGACCTCTCTAGCCCTCTCCTCCCCTCTTATTTTTTGTCCCTCTAGCGGGCCACCATATAATCTCCTCTCTCCCACTCTCTCACCACATCGCCAACCCCCTCTTATTTGTTCCTCACAGCGGGCTGTTTTCTCTCTCTCTCTCTCTCTCTCTCTCTCTCTCTCTCTCTCTCTCTCTCTCTCTCTCTCTCTCTCTCTCTCTCTCTCTCTCTCTCTCTCTCTCTCTCCCCTATTCTCTTTCTCCATCTCCTTCGTTCTACCTATTCCCCCTCCCTCTCCGTGAGAACTACCCCCGCTACCATTCTCTCTCTTTCTCTCGTGTTCTCAACAGACCCGCAGGTGCAGTACAATGATACTCTCTCTCTCTCTCTCTCTCTCTCTCTCTCTCTCTCTCTCTCTCTCTCTCTCTCTCTCTCTCTCTCTCTCTCTCAGCACACACACACACACACACACACAATCCCCATCCCCTCTCACTCCCCAATCCCTCTAATACCCTCACGCTCTCTTCGTTCCCCCCTCGTTCTCTGTAAACCTTCACAAAAAATTGTTTTAAAAAAGTATATATATATACATATATATAATAAACCAAAACAAGAAAAGATGCCGAACGCATACCCTAGCAGGGCCCGAAACTTGTGATCACGCTACATCGACGCACCAACAAGTCCCGCAGTTTGCTGGTATCTCGTCCACAATGCACTTTTACAATAATATCCGTAGGTTTTCATTACTTTTACAATTTAAAGCCAAATCTTGTAAAAAACCCCAATTATAAATTGTTACCTCTCTAGGTGATGGTCACAAAGGCCCATCTAGGAGTTTTCATTTTTTTTAATCCTCCTGAGACAAATCAAGGGTCAACCATCCGAGACCCACCGCCTTGCTTTGTCTCCCCTGATTAACGCCCAAACCTAATCAGACTGCCCTAAACCTAAAGCAGCCAGCTCCTATAAAAAGGTCACTATCGGGGGGGTCAACACTTGGTAGCATTTTGGTGGGAGGGATTGGCAACACTTGTATCAAGTGAGAGGGGATTTAGTGTAGCATTTTGGGAATAAGCATTATGTGAAGAAGCCATGTCTATACCTTGACTCCAATGGTCGCCACACACATACTCACCCTATCAGAAATCTCTATGTATATGAGTCACCTCTAGAGAACGCACTATTAGGCTCACTATCTCTCTCTCTCAATCTTTCTACTACCATAGTTTCCACCTCGCCAGAAATAAGGTTGCTGTAAATATTGCATGAAAATAGTTCTCCCTCACACCTCGAGGGTTTTCATCACTTGCATGATTCTCTCTCTCTCTCTCTCTCTCTCTCTCTCTCTCTCTCTCTCTCTCTCTCTCTCTCTCTCTCTCTCTCGGTGTGTAGATTTTGTGTTATTTCCAATCAGTGTTGTCCGTGTCCTAGCCACTCAAAGCTAGGTGGTGCCCCCTATTCACTTCACCATGGCCGGCTTGGCGTGCATCGACTCCTTGTGTTTGAGGCAGTCGGGGTCTGTGTCGTGCTTTGCGCTCGTCAGCGGGTAGAGGTTCTACCCTAGGCTGTTCTAGTGTTTAGGAGTTTAACTCTTTGATGACTTCAATTGTTGAGGGACTTTCAGCCCTAGTTTCTCAAAATTTTTCTCCCACCTCTTCCCAAAAATGCGGTCTAATTTGCAGTAACTTGGATAGAGTTAACGTACATTGTATGGGAGATAATATCAACTCATGAAGAGTCTTAGTATCCATCATTTTAGGATCATAATTCCATTGGGATGGTACTCTTTTTATTGTTGGTATTGTTTCGTGGTCACCAATGAATAAAGGCAAGGTTTTTAGAGTCCCAAGTTTGTTGTCCTCTGATACCTCTATCCATATATCACCATATAGTGATCGAATATCTCCAGGGTAGAACTCATGGTCTAAGTTTATCTCAGGGATAGGTGTTGATTTAAGAGTTGCACTTTCGTCTTTTTTCTTTACGATGTCTTTCCATAGATCTTGTGGCCACTGCTCTTACACTTATAGAATTGGCATCACTGCTTGTGAACCCATTCCATCTATGGTGTTGGATACTTCCCTCATTATAATGGTGTCTCGACTTCTGGACCTTCCTTGTCTTTGTTTTCAATATCCTGGTTTGTTATTTCTTGGATCTTTTTGTGGATTAGGACTTTCATCTTTGGAGCATCTGGAACTTGTGGTTCCATAAGGTCTTGGGCTGCCTGGATAAGCTCTTTGCACATCAGTAACCTCTCTTTTTCATACATTGGATGGGGATACGTCAACGATCTATCATCTTGGGTTTGATTGGATTGTAATTTGGCTTTGAATGCCTTCAAAATAGCGTCTAGAGGCCCTAAATGCTTGTCCACCAACACCGACCCTCCCAAAGGTATTTTAGATGGGTTTTTTGCATATGATTTTACGTTATGGTTTCGCTCCAAATTCAATTGCTTTTTGTTTGCTGTACTTTGGTTTCTAAGACTGATTTCTATTTCATTCTTTTGGGTTTTATCTTGTCCCTTTTTTCCTTTCAAGATTTTATGGGGTTTTCAATAGACAAGCTTTCTATTTCAATTTGACAAGATGAAGCATTTTTGTCTCCCATGGGCTTATTTCTTTCTGCTTCATGAGCTTGTCCTCTGTCACCGCTTTCACCGAGATGGTTTTTTTTGTTTCTGATTGACTTGAGCTAGGTATGATTTTGATTCTGGTTAAGGGGGCTTTCCGTTCTTTATCTGGGTTTGTTGGACAATGGGGAACCAAATGGTTAATTGTGCTTCCTTCAAAATATCCAACGATCTTGATGCTCTCTCCCTTGTGTGAACAGCTTCATTCCCAATGATCACCTTCGTACTCATAGCAAGGTCCTTTTGGTGGTGGAGAATCTTGAGGATCTCTTATAGGTGGTCCCGTTCTAGGAGGACATCCCCTCAGGTGTATTTTTCATTTTCTATGAACATGAGCATATATTTTCTGGATGAGGTAATGGATTTTTGTGGGTTGTGTTATGTAAGATGACTCGGCCATTTCTTCAAAATCTATCGACGGGGTTTAATCTCATGTTGTATAAACAGTGTTGTCTATCCCTCTCTCACAGTTGTTGTTGGACTCCTCAAAATAAGTGGCCACATGCATCATTCCTTTATCCAGTAGCACCTCTATTGGTTGCAAAATTCTCACCATAGCCCTATTTCCTTGTGGTAAGGAAGGTTGTTGTCCCAACACTGGTTGAGGGTTTTCTCCCTGTTAGTTATCTTGGAAGTGGTGGCAATTGTTGTGCTCCCTGAGGCCCATAATGTCTTTCCCTGACATAGTTTTTCTATAGAAACACTTATGGGTCTCATGATTTTTCCATTTTTTCTTGATAGCACTCCACTTCAATATACACGATATATTTTCTCCTGGTCTTGGCTGCAGGTTTCATGAGTGAGTATGATGATCTCTTCCACAAGTGTCACATTTTCATGGGGCCGGTTGTCATAATTTCGGGTTTGACATGTTACCTTGGTTCATCCTACTGATCACTTCCTCGATCATTTGATCAATGTTTGGCACAGTTGGGATTTGGTCCCCCTAGTTTCAATGTGGATTCGGTAGCTAGTGGTCAAAGAGGTGATACTTGTCCCTTGGTCAGTGTCCTTAGATACCACTCCGTACACCTTGCAGTTGTTGAGGGCGAGCTTTTTGAAATGGGGCCTCTAAACCCAAACCAATGGGCCTACCCTCACAAAATGTTCGTAAAGAGGTACGCACACTACTTGGGGCACCACCTTCTTTTGGGAGTGGAGAAGGAAACCAATCAAAATAACACTTGCACTCACCCACTCAAGCAACACACTTTGAAAACCCCCTTACTCTATATACACTTTGGACACTTGAACACCGTCAACGATTATGCAACCCAATGCCGTGCATCAAAATGAAATATGCAATTTGTGGAATAGCATTGACCTTCTCCCCATAAGAATACCCATAATACATCCAAACTCTTCCTCTCTCAAGCACTCATCAAAAAATCATGCGCACAAGACTTGCCTCTCAAACACACAAGAGAATCACTTACATCAAACTAACACACTTTGCATAGAGAGCTCATCTCCATCTATGCAATGCCGTGACACAAATAAAATCACCATGAGAGGTAGCCACATGCATATGTAATGAATCAAAAGAGAGTTGGAGTGAGAAATTTCTTTAGACCAATTGAATAAGTGTGGAGAAACAAACCAATGGTTAATTGAGAATAGAACACTTGATTTCTCGCACACCTTTTAAGGGGAGGACAGACGCTGGCTAACCATCATGAATTGCAACACTTGAAAGTTTTGAAGATGATTTCATGATCATTAACATAACCATGAGAGAGATCATGATGTATTTAAAAGTTATTGAGGTGCTACAAATGATTTATTGGGTTGATGGAGTAAGAGATTGTAGAATGGAAAGAGTGGAGAATAGAGTTGCACTTCCTCCAAAGAGGAGGGTTAGGAGGGAGGATGTGAAAGAGGGAGAGTTGGGGTTTTCTCTACTATTGATCAAGAAACAACATGAAGTTGAAAATATAGGTGTGTGTCCTTGAGTCTCTCCAAGGGGGGCTATTTTTAGTTGTGTAGGAGTGGGATTATGCTACACTTAATTAGAGTAAGTGATTAGACCTAATTAAGTGTCCTTTGACCACTCATTGAATATTGGACATAAAAGGGACTATTTATTCACCAAAAATATCATTTTAGACCGTGAAGGCTCCATAGGGGTGCATAATGTAGGTGGGCCCCACCATGAGGCCCTACGGGTGGCTCCTGCGGGGTATCTCAACTTGTCTGTCTTGGCATTTAGAAAGCATCTTTAGGTTGGTCCCATCACATGCAAGTGACCTTGAACACTCATTGCTCTTCTAGAATATGAGTAGGGAAAAAATAAGATCTCACTCTCTTGATTTACTTGATTTACTATTCCCTTTTGCTACGAATCTGACAGATTTACACTAGTTTGACCATAACTTTTTACCTGTAGCTCGGAATGACATGCTTCAAAAGGCAAATTTCACCTTCTCAACATGTTTGATATGAATTTGGACTATTATTCATGCCCATGCACCAAGGAAGTCGGTTTGGAAGGTCCACACTAGGCTAGGGAACCTTTTGCTTCCAAGTCTTCTTGTATGGGCCCTTTGCTTGTATGCATCCAAGGGGAATCATGCTTTTTCAAAAGGCTATGATGCTTAAACAAATAGAAGAGGGCCCAATATTATTTGCTTGTGAAAAGAATATAAAATTGGAGTCTTTTTGAAAGGAGAGAAACTATATGTATATTCTTAAGAGATATTGGGCCACCTATGTAGGGGGCATAGAAGACTTGTAGAGAGGGACCATAATCTTTGGTAAAGACAAGTGGAGAGTTGATTTCCATGGGAATTTATCTATATGGGGTGGAAGATGGATATATTATTTTTCTACTACTAATTCACAAGAGGTAAGAAAGTTTGGGGGTATATAGTTGGTTATTGTATGCTTATTCTTTTTACTAAGAAAAAAAGAAAAGGGTGGTAATATAAATATATGACTAAGGTGACATTTTTGGGAAGAGTATAATGTATGTGTCGCCACAAAGGTTAAACGAAGAGGGGGAATTTACTCTAGATAACTTAATAGCGTAGAAAAATATATACATATATGAGGAAGAGGACGTTGAGTAGGTTGAGAAATGTTGCAAAAAGATGGTTACCATTTTATGCCACTCATTGTCTACTAGGTATAATGCTTCCTTCGTGACTTGCTCAAAGGTAGCACATGCCTTGAAGTGCATATCCTTTTTTAGGGTTTCATTCCATAATCATTCTATGAAAATAACACAAAGTCTCTGAACTTGAGGTAGTTCTCAAGCAAGACACCTTTTGATATACTGCTTGAATTGAAGTGAGGCCTCCTTCACCTTTTCCTTCTCCTTTTGCCTAAATGCATAGCTTTGGGAGATAGTATTATTCTTGATTCCTTTCTTTGATAACTCCTCCAAAAATTATTGTAGAACTTGTTCTATATTTGGAAAATCTCAGCTATGTAATGATTGGAACCAGGTCAAAGACGTTCCTTCCAAAGTTAATCCAAATCCTTCATATACTGAGTATGGAAATATGTCACTTGCTCCGCCCTCAACACTTGTTTGAAGATCGGAACATGTGCATATGGATCCCTCAACCCCCTATACTTCTTTGGTACACACTTGGCTACTGGGCATGGTTGTATGCGTCTTGTCTCAGCCACCATCCTAACCATTCTCGGTCCTCATGATAGAGTCTCTCTTATTGAATAGATTTTCCATTCTTGTTTTTACTGGACTTATATATCCAGTTTTTTGTCTAGTTTGAGGCATCGAGGGTCTAACTTTCTTAGGGTCTACATAATATCGATGGAGTGTTCCACCAAAGTATGTGTAATGTTCCAGCTCCTTGTGATCTATAGAAGAGTATTTGCGGCCATCCTTATCCATCATGACCACTTGAATGTGGGACCTACCCCACTTAAGGTTCCCTCTTTCAAACTCTCCCTTTTAATTCCTTCAACCATTATAGTATAGGATCTATCTGATGAATTATCGAAAAGACTCTCCTCTAAAATTCTTTAGTGGATATGTGGCCCTTGATTCACACTCTCTTCTATTAAATTCTTGCTTACTTGGTCTTTTACAATGGGGTTTCTATTTTGGTACAATTTCTAGATTGTAAATACATAAAGAAATGATTTGCAAAACCCTAACCTTGTTACCTCATTGATTGTTTCCTATTATTTTGTTTTTAATTGCTCATCATGCTACATGTTCCCACACATGTACCCTGTACCAAGTACTTGATGCCTATGAGTTTATAGCCGCTCGGCTAGCCAAGGCCCAAAGCTAACTAAATTTATTTCTTCCTCTCTCCAATCACAATTCTCCTTATAATTCCTTCACCTTAAGTCCAAATTCAGTTTTGGAAAGTCCACAAGGTTTGTCGTGACTATCCTTAGCCTTGGTCCAGTCCTGGAATAAATTTGCCTCAAAGGAACATGGATCACAATCCAGGAACCTTCGTGTAATTTTGGAAAAAAATTGTTTTCACACCTTTCCCTTGGTCTATTGGTCCCAAGTAAATGATTTTTGTGAGGTTTGAGTCGCATTGGGATGATCAAAAGCTATTCACTTGGTCTATGTCGGCATTTTGTTTGTCCAAGTGGTTTGACCCCTCTATGAGCTTTTTTCCACTTCCTTACTTTGGAACTTTTCTTCAGTATGTTGTGAACTCCTTTTTGGCCCAAGTTTTGTGCAAAATTTCAATATAGGTACATGAGTCACAATTCATGTTTGGAAGCCACATGGAGTTTTGATGATACCATTGGGATCAACATGTTTAATAGGTTATATGGTATTAAGGATTTTCTATTTGACTCAATTTTTATCAGCCAAAAGTGAATTCTTGACTATATTTTGTTGATCTTCGGATATATATTATCTTTGGCCTTTTAGCCCTCTTCTTTTAGCTTTTCTTCTCTTGATTATTTTGGGACATGTGTTTCAAATTGTATCAATTATCTAGTAGACAATATTTTTGTCAAATTTGTTGAACAGGTACATGGATCGTGATCCATGTTTGGCATCAATTTAGCATGGAAGTTGGTCAATATCCTTACTTATGTTAAGATGACCCTACTCCCTTAATCTTTTTGAATTTGGATCACTTATACCGACCCAGAGACAAGATTCTGTGTCTGCTTTGTGGTTTTTGGCAATCAAGAAGAAATATTGTTTTTTGATCATTTCTTTACACTTTTTTGCTAAAGTCTCTTTTGAGAAATTTGTTCCCTCAGTTCTCAGGAGTATTCTGGTCAATTGTCATGTCCAAATGTCAACTTGGTACATGGATCGCGATCCATGTTTGGAAGCATCTAGTCAATAAATTGCTCATGTTAATTCCTTTCCTCTTGTTGAACCCAAATCTCACCCCTTTTTGAATTTGGACAATTATAAGTTCACTTCCCCCAAATATTACTTAATTTTCAAGGTTTTGTACAAATTGGCCTACTTTCTTGATTTGGAGGTTCTTTTAGCAATCTATTTTTTGCCATACTCAAGATTTTGGTATTTAAGAGTCAATTTGAACAAATGAGAGTAATTTCTAGTCAATTGGCAATGAAGGTACATGGATCGCAATCCATGATTGGCAACCAATTTGGGCAGAAACTCTTCAATTTGCCTCCTCCAAGCTTGTATATTCCTTTTTGCCAGCTTTGGTTGAGTTTAATTCAACTTTTAAGCTTTGACCATCAATTTTGTAAATTTTTAAAGTTAATATGGTCCCCAATTGATGGTGGAGATTACAAGTTAACCTACTCATATAAACCTAAATATATCTACAACCATAAGTGAGTTTAACAATGCAGAAATGACAACGAAACGTATGGTGAAATAGTCCTTTTCAAGCATAGGAAAAATCTAAGAACGAAATACCTTTTGTACTTCACTCACAACTCTCTTTTCTTATAAAGAGTAGAACTGGCTGGTCCTCGACTCCAGTCTCTACCAAGCACTAAACCTAAGTCTAGTTGCTTTACTGTCTAGGTGTAAATGGAATGGGTGTCAAAATCTGTGGAAAGGGTTTTTTTGTACAACTAGGTCACTTACCACCTAAGGAATGACTTTCTTGGTAGTGGTGCCAATGCTAGTGGGTCACCATGATGGACGTCTATTGCATTAGCTATCTGGCACTAACATAATGTCAATACATAGGGAAGTGACTCGGGATGGGGCACAGAGACTCAATGAGGTTGTCAATCTCAAAGAAGTGAGCCTAAAGAACTATTCATGCATCAAATAGCAAGTCAATCACTTCCTAGTTGGAAAATCAGCATATGTCTTGTCTCACCGCTCTAGGTCATCACGCCTTTTTGACATCCAAACGGATTCGGAATGCAACAAAACTTAAGGAGGGGTCTTACAACACCTGAAGGCATAATCCTACAAAGTTCTTCAGTCATCTAGGAAGGTACAAAAATCACGATCCATCTCAAAAAATTTATAGAAATCTGAAACAGAACTACCCGGAAAGGATCGCTTCAAGCTTAGAAACACTCTTCCAAGGTCAAAACACCAAAAAATAACCATTTGAGCCCTCAAATCAACACATTTAGCTCACAGAAAGACATTGCAAACCACAACAAAATTGAGAAGATTACAATTAGAATAAGAGCAAGAGAGAAGGAACACAATGTGCTATTCGCAATCAAATTTTGATTACTAGACAAGGAGAAATGTTGATTACAAATTGTAGCAGAAGTGGAGCTCTCAGTCGACATCCAAAAACTCTCTAAAGATAATGATAGTGTCACTTTGCAAACTAAGGGTTTTGATAAAAAAAGCTTAGGACGCTTTTCCACGATCATTGGACATTTACAAGGCTTTGTGGGTTTTGTAGCAAAATAGAAGGACTAAAGGACTTTCTGATTACATTTCTTGACTCATCACTCTATAATTACAAGTTTTCCTCAAAAACCCAAAAAAAAGATAGAATATAGGGATTGTGATGTGTCGCCGTCTTCCTTGGTTGCGCTTCTACTATTTTCCTCCAAACACCAACAAGGACAGAAAGTATACCATGTAAGGGAGAAACATCGCCTAAACATGTCTCAGTCTCACATGAATGGGCCACTCACTATAATGCCAAGATGCTAATTTACATTGAATTTTGTTTTCCACCTAGTCTCTCAACTGTTTAGTAGATGCATTGACTCCCAAAGGATAACAAGATTCATGAATAGAACTCCTCTAGGAATCCTCTTCCCCTGCCATATTAAAAGCGATGATATTTTTTGTAGTAACATCACTCAGCTAGGATTTTCCAAGATTCAATTCCAAACGAGCTGGCTGATGAACACATACTCACATTAGTTATGCATTAACCAGTGTTAACATTATCAACATGAAAAAAGGTAACTGTATTATCTACAAACCTCATGCAAGTCCATTTTCATTGCCAATTTTCAACCCTTTTAAGCTCCCATTGTCTGCTTGAGCATGCAAAAAGCAATAGAAGGGATGAATAGCCATAGCAAACAAGAGAGGGCTGAGAGGACATCCTTGCCTAACTAACCTTCCAACTATGATGGTAGGAGACAATTTACATAGCACCAAGCCTCGATAAGACAATGTAATTGGCAATCCTCTAACCAACCCTAGTTTTTGCATCACTTTTAACACAAAGTCCCATATGACAAAGTAAAAATATTTAGCAAAATCTAGTTGCAGCAAGATAATTTTTTTATTAAATTTGTGAGCTGCCTCCATCCCAAGCATAAATGTTAGCATGTTATCAAGAATTGATTTTACCCCAATAAAGCTTGACTCTGCTTCATGTACATGTTTCCTGAGGAAGAGAGAAATTCTAATAACAATAGCTTTGGCTAGGAATTTTCATTCCTTGCTTTAGTAAAGGGTACATATGTTGAGTTAGACAGATTTGATTTATAACTAATGTAACCAGTGGATACAGCTTATCCCAAAATCTCTCTCTCTCTCTCTCTCTCTCTCTCTCTCTCTCTCTCTCTCTCTCTCTCTCTCTCTCTCTCTCTCTCTCTCTCTCTCTCTCTCTCTCTCTCTCTCTCTCTCTCTCTCTCTTCCTACATCCAAAGACCGCGTGCCTGATTGGATCACTCTCAAACCCCTATTCTTTGACATTGTATCACACTATTCTAGAAGAAAGCTCCTTTAGAAAGGGTGCTACATACAACCGTGAAAAGGGGTCTAATCAAACCTATCCCAAAATGTGTTTTTTTGCTGTCATGTGAAACATTGGGGTCCCATCATAATTATGATTGTAGAATATAAAATTATTTCCCTTAGGCTCGTTTCACTCTTGGCTATAGCTCTAACCCCCAAAGAACACAATTTTATCAGATAAAGGTCTATTTACAATAACATTTTGTTAACAATGGGTGCAACCAGGAAAGAAAACTTCACCGACCAAGAATGTATCCTCCTGCAGAGTGACCTAGAAAAAGTTTACAATTGGATTTGTTGGCTGTACACATAAGAGATCATGGAAGCACTCAGTTTTGGTCCTCGACCATGCTAGATAATACATACCCTAGGAGTAGGTAGCCATTTGGAGGTATTGTTTGATAACAGAATTGTGGGTGGATTCAAAGTTAAACTATCAACCAAGCAGGCATCCCACTATCAATCAAAAAAGTAATTAAAAGGTCTTAGAGATGTGTTTGTGTCAATTTGCAAGATTTATCTTGAATAAAAATTATGGCACTAGTCAGAGCATTGAAACTTTATCAAAACTCAAACTAAGGCAATTTACTGTAAGCTTCTGTTCAAAATAGATTGGTTCTCTCCACCAAGTAATCAATGGTTGAAATAAAGGTCATAATCTAGATGGGCATCTATAGTAAGTAGCACATAGGATCCTTAGTGTCCCTTAGCTATGAAAATCATCCTATGGACTTGGGGCTGTCACTTACAAAAGATAATAAGACAACCCCTCTTTCTTAAGAAACTTATGGCTGTTTTTCCAAAATGTAAAATAAAAACCTTTTGTAAATATAATTCTATTTATTTTTGCTACTACGGTTTGAGGAGGTTAATCACATACATTTAAACACCTTCCATAGGTATTCAATTCATAAAACTTAGAAACAAACATCTTTCAGGCACAAATAAGATTCAAATTAAGCACAGTAAACTGCATGAGGTGATTGAAGAAAGAAAACATCATGAATAGACATAACACAAGGCTCAATTATCTGTCTTCCTCTTCATTCATTTCCACAAAACACTACACCCCCTTGGGATAACCCCTCACACCTAGTTTGAAGAGGTTTCACTCTTTTCCATTATAAAATTATTTAGTAAGGCCGGACACTACAAACAATTGACCAAAAATAAGAAAGGTACCAAGTTTGGCTTCAACACTTGGCACAACCGGATGGTGAATTTTTTTTTTCCAACAATTTTTTTTTACTCGAACTCACAAAATCCCTTATTCAAAATTAAATGATCATAACCTATCATAGTCCAAAGTGTAGTGCCTAGTACTTAAAACAAGATACACATGCTACACCATAATAGACCATGACACACTGCCCATTTCCCCTTTCTATTGTTTAAAAACACTCTTTCATTCTATCATATCAAAGGATGACTTTGGCTCCTCCCCTAAGGGCACCTCTAATGTATCCACAGATTCCGAGAGTTCCACATCCATCTCTTGCACTTTTCCTTTATCTTCAAGAAGCTGATCCTTCCTCACTGCTTACTCCTTTTTTGCAAGGGTATCTTTAGACTTCACTTTTTTTTCATGTTCTTCAATCACCTCCTGCACTACTATACTTCTTTCTTGAGCTTCTTCCTCAACCATCTTCTCAGAATCACCTTTAATCTCCTTCTCATTTGCAAGCTTTTCCACGTGTTCATGTTTTTCTACATCCTGAATGATCGTGGAGAAATCTTTCTCTATTGCAATTTCCTTCACCTTCCCTACAGTTACTTCCTCACCCAGAACTACTGTTGAACCTACTCCAAAGGGATATTTTCCTTTAGCTCAGCCACCTCAAGTTTTAACTCTTCAAACCTCTTTTGCAACAAGGAATATTTAGCAACCTGCTCTTCTTTGTAAAATTCTTGATAAGGTATATTGACCAAAGAGAACAAATTTCTCCTAAGCTCAATCCACACCTTCTATCCTTGCACTTTTTCAATTCTCCTTTTGGTACTTCTACATGTTGGGTTTCCATGTACCACCCATTTAAATCGAGGTCCTCCTTAGACATGTCCTTGAGATTTCTCTCCAATTCCTTACAAGATTGAACTCTACTAAGCAAAATATTGTTTTTTCTTGTATCTTTAAGTAGTCAAACTGCAACACTTCTAGTTTCTCACCTTTCCATTTTGCAGCTTTCTATTTAGTGTTCTCCCTTTTATTTAGGTGGAACTCATAAAACACGGCAGAGCCTGTAATGGAATTTGCCTATTCAATTTGAGAATAGCGGAATTTAATGAGAGTACTTTCAAGAAATGATTTTGTGAGCATAGCGGGTAGACATAATTGAAGATAGCAACATAATCATAGCAATTAGTTAACTTGGCATAGACAATACTTTTGCAAGAGAGAGAGTTTAGAGAACATGACAACAATTGAGGACCGGATTTGTGTGGAGCCGGTCCCCCCTCCAATAGGCATTTGTATTATGATTTCTCCCTTAAAGAGAGACTTGTTACAATACAGTCTTTGTGTTCCTTGTGACCTAGGTGATTCCATGAAGATGGAAGGCTTCATGCACCACAAACATAACATAAACTTGAAGAAAGCTTTAACTATCCCAAGCCTCAGTCCCAAGACCTCAAACACCTTCGAAGGTGGAGAGAGCTAGCAGGGAATGAGGGTAGGGAAGAGGAAGAAGAAACATTTCGTAGGAGAAAGAATTAGTTCCTCACTTATCATACTCTTGTTGCTAGCATACATAATAGCATAGTAATGAAGAAGAAGGAGATGGCAAGCTTAAGCATTGAAGCATGGCTCTTGGTTGGATTTGCACTCCATAGCCAAGAGTGTTGGTGTAGGCTCTCAACCTCTACTTGCTTGGAGAGGGAGCTCTTGCACTTTGCATATCACACAATGAGAGTGCTTGTGAGTGTGTGTGGGTGAGTATACCCCCTAGGCACCCCCCTAGATTGCTTGGGTCGACCCCCCCTTGTAGCTCATGCCTGAAGCTCATTGGACCCCTCCAGGCCTAGCCAATCACAAGCAGGAGCCATTACAAGCAACATGGGTAGCCTTGGGACAAGTGTCCCCCTTTCCCCTTTGAGAGAGAGGACTTGATAAATGTTAAAACAATTAGATAATTCATGTAATTTATCATTGGACCCCTTTGAAGCCTAGCCAATAGGCTTCAAGCAACACATGAAGGTAACATGGGTAGGGGCCTGACATGTGTCCTTGCTGCCTCTTCAAGTTGGGCTTCCCTTGTGTGTGTGAGTGGGTGTTCTCTCTCTAGCCCCTAGGAAAAGGGCTCGGCCCCCCTCTTGTAGGAATGCTTTTGACTTTTAGGTGATCAAGCACCTTACTCACCAAGCATGACAAAGCACTTGAACTAGGGGGTGTTCCCACAAGCATCTCAGGCAAGCTTCTCAAGGCACCTCAAGTACTTTAATCATGTAGCAAGTCAAGCACCTCAAGCATGGAGCCAGTCCAGCACCTCAAGCATCTTAATCAAGCACCTCAAGCATGAAAAACACCTCAAGCATGACAAGCACCTCAAGCAGGACAAGCACCTCGAGCTTGGGCCGGGTTCCCACCTCAAGCTCAGCCCTAGCTTACTTAAGGTCAGAGGACTTTTACACACATTTATTGGAGGTCTTCAATGAAGCTAACCCTAAGGTCTTATGCTCCATTGGTTGTCCTTGCTCTTTGATAGACCATCTCCCTTTTGGGCCCCTTTACCATTGGCCCCGTGTTGAGATAGATCTATAAGCACATACCTATATCTTAACACTTGTTCCCGTTTATTCTCCCACATTAAGTGATCAATTTAATATGAGAAAATCATTTGGGTTAGTTAGATATTAGATTTTATGACATTACCTCTCTCTTGAAATCATAGTCGTCCTCGACTATGAGGTAGAAGAGATAAAGTCTTAGTCATTAGTCAATCGTACTTAGCGGGTAAAGGATCCCTTTTTACCCTACGACATCTTTCCAAGATGGATGACTAATCCATTTGGTGCTTGGGAGACATAGCTTCCGCAAGCATGTCTGCTCTTTAGTCCATTTCATTCTCCCAAAGTAGAGTGACAAATTCTACTTGGTGTTTGAGAGACGTCGTCATCACAAACATGATTCTAAGCATGCATACTAGTTTAATTTGTGCACAATTAAAAAGAAGACTAGTCATATAAGACAAAAACATGAGTTATTTAAAAGAAATTTGTACATTTGCTTACTCTAATGTAGCATTGTAAGCATTGACAAGGTTCATACTATCCTTAAGTTGTACTCCTTGCATCCATTTAGCATCTTCAAAAGGATAATGTTTGAACTTAATAAGATACCGTCGGATAATCTTACCATGTCGTAGTACCTTGTCTTCATGCCGAAGGATAGCTTCGGGTTGTAGCACCTCTTCTTGGTCTTCAACTTCGGGAGGATCTTCAATAATTGGTTCAATTGGTGGCTCTCCTTTGTAGGGCTTAAGTAAGCTTACATGAAAGGCATTGTGTATAAGCCAATGGTTGGGCAACTTGAGTTGATAAGCCGTCTCATTGATAGGCTTCAAGATTTGGAAAGGACCATAGTATCTTTTTGCTAGTTTAGCATAATACTTTTGATGGCCCGTAGGATTTTTGCCCGTCGTTTGCCTTAATCGAGCCTTAGGAAACTTGAGTAAGACCCAATCATTTTCTTTGAGCATTAAGGCTCTTCTGTGCTTATCAGCAGCAGCTTTTTGCCTTTGTTGAGAGATGGCTATAGCCTCCCTAATCTTTTGAAAAGATTCTTGTAGGTCACGGCTATACTCATCGGCGGCGAAGATCTTCCCATGTACTTTCAGTAGCAAGGGACTTTTAGGTCTTCCTTCTATGATCTCGAAAGGCGCTTTGCCCGTAGAAGTATGTACAGTATTATTGTAGGCATACTCTACTAGCGGTAAATAATTTTCCCATTGTGAGCGTTGATCTACTTCGGTAACATAAGTCTTGAGTAGATCGAGTATCGTAAGATTGGCTATCTCACTTTGGCCATCCGTTTGTGGGTGATAGGCCGAAGAGAAATTCAATCTTGTTCCTAGATTTTCAAAGAGACCTTTCCAGAAATTACTGGTCATTCTAGGATCTCTATCTGACACGATGGATGTGGGTAATCCATGGTGTTTGAAAATCTGAGATATGAAGAGAGTTGCCATTTGATGTGCCTTAATAGTCTTTTTGACAGGAATAAAATGTGCTTGCTTGCTAAACCTGTCGACTATTGTCCATATTCCTGTATTCCCATGGATAGACTTGGGTAATCCAAAGATGAAATCCATGGATATACTCTCCCATGGTGAATTTGGAATAGGCAATGGCTGGAGTAATCCAGGTTGCTTCCCTCTATCATACTTGGTCTTTTGGCATACTACACATTTTGAAACATACTCTTGTATGTCCACTTTCATGGTAGGCCAATAGAAATACGTCTCTACTCCTCGGAGAGTAGGTTGAATACCTCTATGCCCTTCATATGGGGGAGCATGGGATTCATACATAACCTTTTCACGAAGGGAATGGGTAACACATAGCCTATTGCCGTGGAGAAGATAACCATCCTGCAAGGTGAATGGTTCCTCTTTCTTCCCCAAAGCAAGGGCTGACATTATGTCTCTAAAGTCAGGGTCAGTAGCATACTCATCTATCATAGAGGATAGATCATTGTGAGTAGCTATAGACACCGCATTAACTTTTGGTCGTCGTGAAAGTGCATCGGCAACTTGATTGTGCTTACCAGCTATGTGAGCAATATGGAAATTAAATTGCGAAAGAAAATTTTCCCACCTCATTTGTTTGTCGGAAAGCTTGGTTTGCATCATGAAATACTTGAGACTTTGGTGGTCGGTTCGTAGGATAAATGGAGTCCCCAATAGGTAGTGCTTCCATGTGTCTAGGGCATGTAGGACAGCTAAAAGCTCTTTCTCATAAATGCCCAAGACTCGTTCATCACCATTGAGCCTTCGGCTCTCATATGCTATGGCATGCCCTTCTTGAAGCAAAACCGCTCCAAGGCAATCACCACAAGCATCACATTGGACCTCAAATGGCTTTGAGAGATCCGGAAGCACGAGGACTGGTTGGGAAGTAAGCTTCTCTTTGAGTTTTTCAAAAGAATTTTGCTCCTTAGCAGTCCATACAAACTTAACGTTCTTTTTGGTTAAGTCGTGTAGTGGTCCTGCTACTTCAGAGAATTTTTCTATGAAGCGTCTATAGTATGCACACATACCAATAAAGCTTCTTAGCTCATGTAGATTCCTTGGGTTAGGCCATGATTTTATTACCTCTAACTTTGATGGATCCATACGAATACCATCGTAAGAGATAATATGGCCTAAATATTGAATCTCTTGAAGGAAGAATTCACTTTTCTTTTGGTTGAGAAAAAGTTTGTTCTCCCTCAAGGCTTGAAAAATCACTTGGAGATGTTTCTTATGTTCCTCCAAAGACTTGGAGTAGATGATGATATCATCGAAGAACACTCCAGTGAATTTTCGATATGGTCTAAAAATTTTCTCCATCAAACGATTGAACGTAGCTGGTGCATTAGTCAAGCCAAAAGGCATGACTAGATATTCATAAAGACCAAATGTTGTGCGAAACGCAGTCTTTAAGATATCCTCATCCACTATCCTTATTTGATGATAGCCACTCTTAAGGTCAATCCTACTGAAGTAGGTAGAGCCTTGTAGCTTATCAAACAGATCTTCTACCCGAGGTACGGGAAATCTGTTTTTGATAGTGATATGGTTTAGTGCTCGATAGTCCACACACATACGGTATGTACCATCTTTCTTTTGCACTAGAAGGACTGGAGAACAAAAGGGAGAGGAACTAGGCCTCACCATCCCTTTGTCTACCAGCTCTTGTACTTGCCTCATGATCTCCTCTTGTTGAGCTTGTGAGACTCGATAAGGAGGTTTGTTAGGCGGTGAGCTTCCTGGAAGGAGCTCAATACGATGGTCATCATCCCCTCGTTTTGGAGGTAGGTCCATAGGGATATCATCGATAAACACATCTTGGAATCCTTTTAGAAAAGTAGACAAGTCTAACTCTTCTTGATTCCTATCATTTTCATTTGATGAAACATTATTAGCTTTTAGATACTCTTTGACATAAATCATGTACGAGAAACTGAGCTCTTCATTGATTTATCAAAAGAAAGAGGATTTACAAGTGGAATAGTGCGACCACGCTCACTAGCATCTATATACATGTTCTTTCCCCTGTAGGTGAAGTAAATTCTCCTTTCAGGGAACTTCATGTTGGCAGCCATGCGATCAAACCATGGTGCCCCTAGGATATTATCCTGATGTTGGAGGGGAGAGATGAAGAAGTCTTCTTTGTCGACATAGCTTTGGACATGAAGCCTCAACTTCCCAATCAAGGGAGTAACGGAGGCTTGTTGTCCCTTGAAAGCTGCATCAGTTGTTACTATATCTCCCATCTCAAAAGCTTGAATGCCCAACTTGGTGGCCAACTCTATTGATATGAAGTTGAGAGTAGAGCCAGGGTCAAACAAGATGAAGGCATCATGCTCTCTTACCTTTCCCCAAGCATAGGAGAGTGATGATCCTTTGCAATGAGCATCCTCTTTTGGAGCTTCGATGGTGGAAGCCCTAGGAGTCTCATTGCGAGTATTCTTCTTGGGGCAAGAACGATAGCCATGTCCTTGCTCCCCGCACTTGAAACACTTATGGTCCTTGCGAAAAGTTTCAAGCTCTTCAGGAGAGAGTTTGTTTTTTCCTTTGTAAACTCCCTTCTCCTTGGACCGATTGTTGTTGTTGTTGTTGTTGTTGGAAGTGCCTTGGGAATTATTTTGAGCATTGGATTTCCCCTTTGCATCATTTTTATCTTTGTTTTCCATGGGCTTGACATTACGTCTAGCCCCTTGATGGAAATTGATGCGTGAAGCAACCATGGTGTGGTGGATTACTTCGGTAATAGTATCGGGCCGTTGAGAGTTGATATATTCGGCCATCTCTTCAGGTAATCCCGCACAGAATTGCTGTCTTTGTTCGGCAAAGTCTATCTTTTGAAAGACAGTAGCTTTGAGATGTAAATCCCAAACCTTATCTACATACTTGTTGATAGACTCATGAGAGAGGAGCTTCAAGCCGCGCCATTCGGTAAGAACTTTATCTTTAGTATCGCTTGGAAGAAATTGCTTCGTGATGGAAACTCGTAGAGTTTTCCATGTCTTTGGGGCTTCTCCATTTCCACGAAGGCTAGCCCACCATTGACGAGCTGATTTTTGGAAGTGCATAGCTACATGGCGTAGCTTGGAGGACTCTGTGAAGCCCTCGTCCCCAAAGGCCGCATCAAATTGCTGAATGAAGGCCAACACTTTGTCGGTAGCACCAAAGGTGCCATCGTAGGTGAGAAAAGAGATACTCTTTCCTCCCTCCTTGAACTTCTTTAGCTTTTGTGACCTTCGCCATGCAGGAAATGATTTGCGATGTCCTCCCCTCTTGTATTCTCTAGGAGAATAGCCATAACTTTCATCGGAAGAGAAGGAAGGTGAAGAAGAAGGAGAAGAGGGTGACCTCTTCCTAGCCCTTTTCTTCCTTTGTTTCCTCTCTTGCCTTTGAGAGTGATGAGGAGAAGGACTATGGGTTGCTCTTTTCCTCTTGGGAGGAGTAGGCGATCGTCTAGACCGCCTTCTTCGTGGAGCCACATCTTCAGAAGAACTTAGACTTTCATTGCTTTCTTTCTCTTTGGATTCCTCCTCTCGAATGGGAGAGAGTCTTCTTTTGGGGGTCTCTTCAAGAGGCCTCCTAAGCTCTCTCTCCTCTTGGAGAGGAAGGGAAATTCCATAGGCACTAAGTTGTTGAGTAACTTCGGCTTGCAAGGTAGGGTTGCCCATAGCTTGTTGCAACCTAGTCACAAGATAAGTCACAAACATGGGAGCATCATCATTAGCACCTTCATGTGCAAAGTCAAAGCTATCAATGTTCATTCTACTCTCTTGATTATTGTTAGCCATGTTAACAAAATTTTATGTATGTACTTAGTGTATGCTTTGGCAATTCAAAACCTTAGTTGCCACTCCTCTTAGCCTTTGAAAATCGGCTCTTAAGTATCTACACCCACGGCTCAAAGTGGTTAATTATAGAGAGTAGAGGAGTAGGTCTAACATAGCAGAGTTGCCAAGGGCTAGCTCCTTTCGGACTTCTTATGGCTCAATAATGGTAAAGCCGTAGGCAAGTCTAAAAAGACTCCATTATTAAGTCCAAAGCTCCCGAGGTGTGCACCATCCCCCACATAGTGGGCTTAACAAAACCGGTATTAGATCCCAGTTCCACTTACTCTATTATAATTAACAACATCAACCATTTATAGGCAACTTAAGGACCTCTCTTCTTAAGCAAGAAAAGAGAAACCAAATGCTCTGATACCAATGTAATGGAATTTGCCTATTCAATTTGAGAATAGCGGAATTTAATGAGAGTACTTTCAAGAAATGATTTTGTGAGCATAGCGGGTAGACATAATTGAAGATAGCAACATAATCATAGCAATTAGTTAACTTGGCATAGACAATACTTTTGCAAGAGAGAGAGTTTAGAGAACATGACAACAATTGAGGACCGGATTTATGTGGAGCCGGTCCCCCCTCCAATAGGCATTTGTATTATGATTTCTCCCTTAAAGAGAGACTTGTTACAATATAGTCTTTGTGTTCCTTGTGACCTAGGTGATGCCATGAAGATGGAAAGCTTCATGCACCACAAACATAACATAAAATTGAAGAAAGCTTTAACTATCCCAAGCCTCAGTCCCAAGACCTCAAACACCTTCGAAGGTGGAGAGAGCTAGCAGGGAATGAGGGTAGGGAAGAGGAAGAAGAAACATTTCGTAGGAGAAAGAATTAGTTCCTCACTTATCATACTCTTGTTGCTAGCATACATAATAGCATAGTAATGAAGAAGAAGGAGATGGCAAGCTTAAGCATTGAAGCATGGCTCTTGGTTGGATTTGCACTCCATAGCCAAGAGTGTTGGTGTAGGCTCTCAACCTCTACTTGCTTGGAGAGGGAGCTCTTGCACTTTGCATATCACACAATGAGAGTGCTTCTGAGTGTGTGTGGGTGAGTATACCCCCTAGGCACCCCCCTAGCTTGCTTGGGTCGACCCCCCCTTGTAGCTCATGCCTGAAGCTCATTGGACCCCTCCAGGCCTAGCCAATCACAAGCAGGAGCCATTACAAGCAACATGGGTAGCCTTGGGACAAGTGTCCCCCTTTCCCCTTTGAGAGAGAGGACTTGATAAATGTTAAAACAATTAGATAATTCATGTAATTTATCATTGGACCCCTTTGAAGCCTAGCCAATAGGCTTCAAGCAACACATGAAGGTAACATGGGTAGGGGCCGGACATGTGTCCTTGATGCCTCTTCAAGTTGGGCTTCCCTTGTGTGTGTGAGTGGGTGTTCTCTCTCTAGCCCCTAGGAAAAGGGCTCGCCCCCCCTCTTGTAGGAATTCTTTTGACTTTTAGGTGATCAAGCACCTTACTCACCAAGCATGACAAAGCACTTGAACTAGGGGGTGTTCCCACAAGCATCTCAGGCAAGCTTCTCAAGGCACCTCAAGTACTTTAATCATGCAGCAAGTCAAGCACCTCAAGCATGGAGCCAGTCAAGCACCTCAAGCATCTTAATCAAGCACCTCAAGCATGAAAAACACCTCAAGCATGACAAGCACCTCAAGCAGGACAAGCACCTCGAGCTTGGGCCGGGTTCCCACCTCAAGCTCAGCCCTAGCTTACTTAAGGTCAAAGGACTTTTACACACATTTATTGGAGGTCTTCAATGAATCTAACCCTAAGGTCTTATGCTCCATTGGTTTTCCTTGCTCTTTGATAGACCATCTCCCTTTTGGGCCCCTTTACCATTGGCCCCGTGTTGAGATAGATCTATAAGCACATACCTATATCTTAACACTTGTTCCCGTTTATTCTCCCACATTAAGTGATCAATTTAATATGAGAAAATCATTTGGGTTAGTTAGATATTAGATTTTATGACAGAGCCTTTTGATTTCTCCAATTCCATCTTCAAGTCCACAATAGAATCCTCCTAATCCTTAATCAACCTTGCATCCTCCTCTGACCTCTTGCGTAGCTTCTGCAGTTTTGAAATCTATCCCTGCAAAACTGAAATTTTGTTCTCTGCAGGGCATTGCGATTGAGTTGTGCCCGATCCACAAAAGCATATGAAGTACTGATTTGATTTTCAAATTAATTGAGCAACTATTCTCCTCTTTCAAATGTAGATACTACTTCCTTTTTCTAATCAATCTCCAGAGTATTCAACTTATTTCTCCTCAATGACTACTTTGTAGAGAAAATGGTAGGTGGCTCTTGCTTGGGGGTTTGTTTAGGTGTGTCTAGAAATGTGCCCATGTCAACATCAAAGTCTAAACCCAAATATCTCCAAAGCTCATCCTCTCATCTTGATCTTGATCAATCATGAAAGATGTTGGTTGACTCTGTTTTGCATCCTACCCATTCTTCTCCCTCATTTATTGTTGTCTCCTCTTCATTTCTATATCCTTGCTTCCACTTGATTAACTTTTAGGAATGGAAGAACCTCTTCTTGTTAGTCCTATATGCTAGCTCTACTTGAGGTACTATCCATCAATGAAGTCATGCTCATGGCATGTATTTCTAAAGCTGTCAAAAAAGGGGCAATGTTATTGGTCATGTCCTTCCTCTTCTTCTTCTAATAGATTTCAATATTCAGTCTCCAAAACAAAAAAAATTGGCCCATCCTATTTCTCTCCCACATTCTACACCATGAAGAACAACATAATTTTCTCTCAAAATGTATTCCAACTTCACCAGCACACACACCCTTTCTAAATACCATTTGATTTGTTGGTTTTTGAAAGGGTTCTGCATTTTGGAAATGGGATAATAAATTATGTTACCCTGAGCCTGATCAAATTCTGCTTCCATCAACTCCTCGGAAGCCTTCCCCACTTGGTTATATTCCTCCACATGGAGATTAAAGTCATTCGCAATCGACTCAAGACTTAGCCAAAAAGTGCCAAATATATTACCTTTTAGGTCTTGAATGTGAGTCAACGTGTTGAGAATTGTGAGGTTTTTCTTCTAGTATTTCCATGGTAGACTTGCATAATCAATCAAACCTATCTTTTCTAGACACTCTTTATGCTTTGCCACCTTGAAATCAAGCTATTGGCACATGTTGAAAAAGGTATAGTCAACATAGTCCTTCTCCATTGCCAAGGGAGATTCATTTATGGGTGTTGATAGTTATTCATCTATGGCTACTTCTGATGAAGCGAGAAATTCATGGGAAATTGCTTTGGCTTTGCATACTGACCACCTCATCACCATGGTGTCTGAATCCTCCACCTTGAATAGGTAAATGTAGTTTAGCCAATGTCAATTGCCAAGGGCTTCTTTGACATGGCTAGGGAGAAATAGGGTGCACAGAGAAAGGGGTGGTACAAGAACATGTACAAAATCAATGAAGAGAGTTTGAAGAAAGGGTACGTTGAAGCCTGGTTTCTTTTCAAAATTTGAAATGCATGGAAGTGACCTCCAACCATTGATTACAAAAATATATCCAAGAGATTCCCCTAGATCTAGGCTACTTATTCTTTTCCCTTAAAATGAGTACCGTCACTAAGAAAGGACTTTGATTAAAAACCATTTACTACTTTTGGAAAAATATGCCCCTTGATATCAATTACAAGGTTATTGGAAGGACCAGTTTCTTTGGCCACCTGAAAAGGACTCTAATATCTCAACTTCAATTTCTTGGTCTCTTCCCTCGTTTATTGTTATACATCAGTACCCATTTTTCTTTTGGAAAAAAATTGTACTTCAGGTTCCTATCCACCCATGCTTGCCTTCTCCTCTTGATTGCTTCAGTGGTATGGACAACCTGAATTATAGCCTCTTCCAACTTCAAGAGTTGTTCCTACACGAGAACTGAAGCATCGTCAACTAGAAAATTGTATTTAATTACAAGCCTTGATTTTCTACCACAAATTTCATTGGCACACTAGCTTACAATCCATACACCATCTTGAATGGTGTCATTCCTATACTGACCTTGAATGTTGTCCCAAAATCCCACAATGATTTAGTATCCCAACCTTTCGTGTTTTCTGAAACCATCCTTCTCAAGATCTTGATCAAAGATTTATTAGTGGACTTTGTTTGATCATTGGCATGAGGGTAATAGAGTATGGACTTATTATGGATTATCAGGTGACATTTAGTTAGTTTTCTTATCACCTTATCGATAAAATGAACTCCCTAATTAGATGCCCACTCCACTAGACACCCAAACCTTGTCATTATTTTCTTGTACAAAAACTTTGTCATACTTTTTGTGTCATAAAATCTAATATCTAACCAACCCAAATGATTTTCTCATATTAAATTTATCACTTAATATGGGACAATAAAGAGGAACAAGGGCTAGAATATAGACATGTGTACAGACCTATCTCAACACGGGGCAAATGGTAAAGGGGTCCAAAAGAGAGATGGTCTCTCAAAGAGCAAGGTTAGCTAATGGAGCTTAAAAGACCTTAGGGTTAGCTTCATTAAAGACCTCCAATAGTTAGTGTTAAAAGTCCTTTGTCCTTAGGCAAGCTAGGGCTGAGCTTGAGGTGGGAACTCGACCTAAGCTTGAAGTGCTTGTCGTGCTTGATGACTAAGGTGCTAGAAGTGCTTGTCATGCTGGATGACTAAGGTGCTTGAGGTGCTTGTCGTGTTTGATGACTAAGGTGCTTGATATGCTTGTCATGCTTGATGAGGAAGGTTCTTCAGAAGCTTCCCATGCATGGGGGGTAAGGTGCTTGAGTCAAAATGAGATCCTACAACGGAGAGGAAAGGCCCCAAAGTTCGGGGAATCTTTGATTTAACCTCCAACTCACCCAAAGGATACCCCCTTTTCTCAAGGGGCACATGGGACACATGTCAGACTTTCCCTATGCTTAGCCACATGGTGTGCTTGAATGATATTGGCTGGGCTAAAGAGGGATCCAATGAGCTTCTAGTTACATTCAACAAATATCTAGATATTTTCAAGCTCTCTCTCTCTCTAAGGGGTAATGAGGACACTTGTCCAAAGACTACCCATGGTCTTGAAATGCACGGTGCATTGTCTATGGGGAGAGGGGTCCAATGAGCTTGAGGCATGAGCAAAAAATAGAACTCATCCCAAGCAAGCAAGGGGTGTGCTGGGGAGGTATACACCTCTCACACACTCATGTTTTCAAGCATTATCACTTGGTGAAACTATAGGAACTCCACCTCCTTCTCCAAGCTTGTTGAGAAGTTGAGGGCCTACACCAAAACTCTTGGCTATGGAATGCAAATCCAATCAAGATCCATGCTTCAATTATTAAGCTTGCCATAATCTCCACCTTCATTATACTATGCTATTATGTATGCTAGCAAGAAGATTGATGATAAGTGAGGAACTATTTCTTTATCCTATGGAATGTTTCTTCTTCCTCTTCCCTATCCTCATTCCCCTCTAGATCTCTCCACCTTCAAAGGTGTTTGAGGCCTTGAGACTAAGGCTTGGGATAGTTCATGCTTTCTACAAAGTTTATGCTATGCTTGTGATGCATGAAGCTTTACATCTTCATTACGTCACCTCGGTCACAAGTAACACAAATACTGTATTGTACCAAGTCTCTCTTGATGGGAGAAACTATAATACAAATGCCTATTGGAGGGGGGACCAGCTCTATATGAATCCGGTCCTGAAATGTTGTCATGTTCTCTAAAATCTCTATCCTACAATTAAATTATTGTTCATGCCAAGTTAACTAAGTACCATGTTTATGTTGTACCATAAATTAAGTTCACCCGCTATGCTCACAAAGTAATCTCACTAAAGTGCTTTATCTAATTTCCTAATTTCCCTGCTCTTATGCCATTTCCATTACATTGCTATGAGAGAATTTGGTTTCTCTTTTCTTGATTAAGAAGAGAGGTCCTTAAGTAGCCTATTAATGGTGTATTTTGTTAATTATACTAGGGAAGTGGGACTGGGATCTACTATCGGTTTTGTTGAGCCCACTATGTGGGATATGGTGCACATCTCGGGAGCTTTGGTGTTAATTATGGAGTCTTTTTAGACTTGACTATGGCTTTACGATTATTGAGCCATAAGAAGTCCAAAAGGATCTATCCCTCGACAACTCTGCTATATTATACCCACTCCACTACTCTCTATAATTAACCACTTCAAGCCATGGGTGTAGATACTTAAGTGCCTATTTTCAAAGGCTAAGAGGAGCAACTAGGGTTTTGACTTGCCAAATGATACACTAAGTATACACACAAATTTTATTAACATGGCTCACAATAACCAAGAGAGTAGAATGAACATTGATAACTTTGATTTTCCACATTAAGGTACTAATGATGATGCCCCCATGTTTGTTAATTATCTTGTTACTAGGTTGCAACAAGATATGAGCAACCTTGCTTTGCAAGCCGGAGTTACTCAATAACTTTGTGCTTATGGGATTATGCTTCCTCTCCTAGAGGAGAGAGAGCTTAGGAGGCCTCTTGATGAGACCCCCAAAAGAAGACTCTCATCCATAGGAGAGGAGGAATCCAAAGAACGCAAAAGTAATGAATCCCTAGTTCCTCCAAAGCTAAGTTGCATTGTACATTATACGGTGTATGTATAATATGCTTTAATAGGACTTATTATATGACACCTATCTTTATCCGGCCGTATTATACGGTGCCACATCAGTAAAATCATTGTATCATATAATTTCTTAGAATTTTGTTCCAAATATTATTTTGATCAAAATAATATTTTGATCAAAATATAGCTCTTTATATATCATGAAAATGGACTATTTTCCTCATTCTATTGATCTCTCGTCCCTTGTCTCATCTATAAGTGAGTTTTACAGCATCGAGAAAAATATAAAAAAGCCAATTTAAATTTATTCATATAAGTTTTTTAGTGAAAATTTGGATAAAAAGGTTTTTTTAGGCTTTGGAGTTTTGAGTCTTTAGGTGCTCTATGTGAAGTATATCTTACACTGGGAGGTAGATTAAGTAAGGTAGTTAATGATTATTTGCCTTGTGTAGAGCAAACTCACACTTGGAGGTGATTTAATATAGTTAAAATTAGCAATTATTTGCTTTGTGTTGAACTATGTTCACATTTAGAACTAACTTTAGTCAGATAGTTAAAGTTAAGAGTTACTTGATGTGTGTTGAACTATGTTCACACCTGGAAGTAACTTAGGTTAGATCTATCTAATGATTGTATGTCATGTGTAGAGTAATACTCACACTACATACAATTTAGGTAGATTAAATAATAATATCTCTTTTTGTATAGAGGTATTCTCACACCTAGAAGAAACTTAGAGGAGTAGTGAATTTTGATTGCTTGACATGTGTAGAGTTACACTCACACTTGGAGGTAATTTAAATAGGTTTCTTAAAGATATCTTAATTTGTGTAGAGTTTACTCACACTTGGAAGTCATTGAGATAGATTAAGCAATTTATTTATCATGATTCAGGTATAAAGTGAAAGCTCACACTTGAGAACAATTTATTTCTGGTATTTATAATTTAAAGAGGTTGAAAACATTGACAAATAAAGTAATGTAAATGGTATTAGAGTTTGATTTTAGATGTGTATTTAGTAGTTAGTTCTGTTCGAGTTTGCAAATCTTAAGAAGATGGTAAAAGGATATGAGTGGAGCTTCCTAGATGAATTGGTTAGTGGGAAGACTACACCAAAGTTGAGGTGTAAGACTTGCGGCCATAATTTTAGTAGAAATGATCACAGGATAAAAGAACATGTGCTCAAAATTCCTAGAAACGTTAAATTTCCCGAGTGGTCGCTCAAAGAGAAGAGAGCACATCTCGAGGGAAAAAAAAGGGAGGTCCCAAAATAATGGCTCAATCTATAGCTACGAACATCAAAATGACACTCGAGAATGATCAAAACCCTCCCTCGACCCCTGCTTGAAGTCAAGGAGGGTGTCATTCATCCTTTAGTGGGGATTGTAGCTCTAATCCTACTGAAAGTTGTGCTAACATAAACCAAAGTGAAGCATGGATTGGAGGAGAACCTGCACCAAGTCATCCTACTTTGCATCAGGCATTCGGAAAATAATGGTTGCTTGAACTCCATCTTAAGTGCATGCAAGCATTTGTTTCATGTGGAATTCCTTTAATGTCATTCAAAATCCTATCTTCAAATAATCTTTAATGAGCACAGCACAAAGAAGGGTTTTGTGGTACCTAATTATAATAAGATGCGTACAAAATATTTAGATAAAGTGAAAACTACATCAGAGAATATTTTAAAGCGCACAACTCTTGATTATGTGCCACAGTATGGATGCAAAATTTATCTAGATGATTGGACAAATTGTTAGAAGAAACCATTGATTAATGTGATGTTGATGTGTCCATGCGGTTCCATCTTTCACTTTCATCAGCACATCCATTAGCATGGCACCACATACCACCTTCACCTGCATACCATCATCTGTAGGCCTAGACTGCTCCACAAAAGCTTGACCACCTTCATGACTTTGCTCACTTTCCTCATCAACTTCTGAACCCTCGGTATCTGCAACCCGATTGCATTCTGCTACCTTTTTATGCAAACTCTCCACAAGAACAGGCTTTACCTCTTCAATCCGCAATGGAACCTCCACATCTACTGCTGCTCTTGCCTCTTGGTTCACTTTATTATGAGCTTCTCCTTGTTGACAAGCTCGTCCACCCTCGGTACATGCAAATCACAAACCGGAAATCTCTAAGGAACATAGCCAACAGTAGGCCTTACCTCAACAGGCTCTGCACTTCGAACAACTGGAATCACCTTTGGTTGGACCAAAAAGCACTTCGCTACCTCCGCCACCAGCATATAATCAGCTAGCTTCAACATGCCCAACTCCAACTTGCACTTCACTTTTTTGCTCTTTATCTTTGCCAGATAGACCATGTCTTTGAATGTATTTACACCTTCTTCAACCTTTTCTCTAATCCTCGGATGCAAGCACTCTAACAACTTTGACAGCTTCAAATACTAATTTCTTTTGACCCAGTAGCAACCTCTAACTGCTTCGAACAAGCTCTAAACTACTCAATGAAAATAGAGAAATCTTTACTTACATCCTGGCGTACCGCCTTCAGCCTTGCACCAGGTTCCTCTGGCGTAATCACCTCTTGAAACTGGCTTTGCAGTCTTTGCGAATATTCTCAATCACTGCTCTTTAAACCATCAAACCACACCTTGGCTCCTCCTTGCATTGCCAGCCAGAACTCAAAATCTACTAAGTAATTATCGGGATCTTCAATGCCCGTAAATATGGGGACAAAACCTGGCTCCACCATCTCTAACAGCTTCAACCTCGACCATCAAACATCTCGACCATCAGCCAACTGCTTTTTCAGCTTAAAACCACCACTCTAAACTTCACACCGGAGCATCAGACAACTCCTCAGTGGGGGCACCAAAACATGGTGAGGGGGAAAGGGGAACACACCCAACACACAACACAATGCCCTCACTATAGTCCAGGGTATACACAACACCCCAATCCACTAGAGTTCACTTTCAAAACTTGACACTACCCGCAAGAAAACCATTGCTTGCACACAACCATACGCACACACACCTTGTAATGCACCAAGCAAACCTCGTCTCTCCAGTCTACTCTACACACACAGCCTCTCTCTATCTCTCTTTGCACGACCAAATTTGGGGAGACACACACCCCTACAAACACCCAGAAACACACGCACACAAGCTGAGAAGAGAAGAGGGAAGGGGGAATGACACCCAGAGATAGTAGAGAATAGCCTTCTCACATATGCAACACCATATACAACCTAATACATTGCCAGCATGAACCTCGACAAAAGGACAATCCCTCAAAGCCTACATAGGCCAATGAGCATCATGGAAAAAAAGCCCCAATGGCTAAAAGCCCTCCAAAAATCACTTGTATGTCCTTTTATAAGGCTTGGCTAAGGCTAAAAATGAAAAAACAAGGAGCTAGCAAGCTCGTACAATCAACTGAAGCTTCCTTTATAATTTTTTTGCATTGCCACCACTTGGCACACTTGATTTTATTTGGTAACTGCATGGTACACACCTGTTGACTCTTTGTCCGCTCAATTCAACTGCCCGGCTACACTTGCCCTATTTGGCTTCTTTCTCTTTCTTTACCATGGGATGGTCCCCCTTTGTATTAACTCTTGAAGCTTTTGAACTCTCTCTATCACACCCTCTTGTTCTCCACTGGCCGGATAGGCCTCTTGGCCAGCTTTGTGACTCACTCTCTCCATTCACTGCTGCAAATCGGCTCCTCCCCTTGACTGGCCCTGGGCTCGCATTCTCTCTTTCTCTCCCTTCAATGCATGTTTCCACGGGACCCCTTCCCTCGAGAGCAATAGCGACATCACTATTGGGGGGGTACTTGCCTTTCAAGATTCAAAAAAATAGGCCCCTTGGAGGTGCGCGCATAGGCCCTTAACTGGCTACCATGTCATCACTATGATACATCGCAGCACCACCGGCAGCTGCCGGCTAGCGTGCCACCGTCTCCGACAAGAACACCACCGTTTCCGCCCGAAAAAAAAAAATGTGTACAAGTAGGACAGGGTGTACATAGTGCATCGATTTTCACTATTACCAGTACCACTGTGTTTTTTCTACAAGAAGGAGGAGTTGGTAGCGCGTAAAACTTCTCGAGGAAGCTATCCACGGCCGACGACATGAGGTAAGCAGGTGCGTCAGATGGCATCGAGTGGCGTCAAGAGATCGAACGGGGTCAATACTTGCACGCGGAGAAGTATGGACACGATGTGGGTGTTTTCTTGTGATACTTATGCAGAAATTTCATCATGAGGACCACTTTTTGGGGCCACTTCATGTGGTTGCGGGATGCATTATTTGGAAAAACTGAGTGCCAGGTGTGCGGATGATGCAAAAAGGTGACAACTATGCACTGCGAGGTCAGTTTTTGGCCTGTTCGGGGTCCGTTTGAGGTCATCTAAAAGGCCACGAGTGCCCAACTAATAAAGCTAAGTGTGGGAACTGAAAAAACAGAGAGAAGTCCAGAAAAAATGTGGAGAAGAGAGGAGGAACAGCCGCAGCTGTGTTTTTGGGGTTTTTGGAGCCTGTTTTGGCCGTAAACTACTCATCCGAGGTCGGATTTGAGCACTTTGACATTGTAGACTGGGGTTTTGGGCCGTTCCGGACGCGATGGCGCTGTCCATTTTGCCAAATTCCTCACTCTTTTTCTTCTATTTTTCTGTGTAATCTTCTCCGGTGAGTGAAGCCTCTGCTTAACTTTGTGGTTGTATCTGGTGTATTTCTTCAATATTGTGTGAGCTATTTGCCCCATTGGTGTTGGCCCAAGCTCATTTGTATCTAAACATCAGAAATTCTCCTCTTTTGAGCTGATTTTTTTGGGTGTGTGTGTGTGTGTGTGTGTGTGTGTGTTTGTGTGGAGTGGGCAAGTCGATAGTCTCTCTCCTCTCACTCCAGAGGTGTGTTCCCTGTCTCGGCCAGGTGTGTTGTGTAAGCCGAGTGGTGCCCCATAGTGTGTGTGTGTATCTTCCCAAGAGTGTGTGTTGGGTCGTTATAGAGGCGATGTGTGTGTTTTCATCCCGCTCACAGCATGATCACCATAGCAAGGGAGCTCTCCACTCACCAAATACTCTATTCCCGGCCTATCACGTCCCGCATGTGGGGTTATTACCCGCCTGCCACGTGGTGCCTTCCTGTGAGAGCACACTCCAAAGAAACAACTTAAAGTTACTTTTATAAAACCCCAAAAGTTTCAAAGAATACATATTTGCCTCCCCAACTTGAACTGCTTGCCAGTTTCCCTCTGTCAATCCGATTCTCGAGCAGTCAAATATCTTCGAGAGCTGATGATACGAACTTTTAGCTTACTAATCCATGCCAGCCTTCAAGATTTTCCAAGACCCCGAACTGAGGTGGAAAAAATCGAGAGACCATTTGTGGCCAACTTCGGACAAATGCATCCAACTTTCCGGCTAGTGTAACTTCCAGCTCCTGGCTCCGTTTGACATGCAATCAATTCTTGCTAGCTCCATATGATACATACCCTGCTCTAGAATCTTGTCGAGTCTCAAAAGATGCCATATTGCACAATTCCGCATGTGGTCAGGTGGGCATCAACCTAGCCCCCGAAAAAACTTCAAATGGGCATAAAATGCAATTCGTGGCTCTGATCTGCAATCTGAAAAGACATCTAGGCTCCATGAATAGAGCACTACACGCCTATACATTGACTTCCACTTGGACCACTTGTCCCGATCTATCCTATCCGGAAAGAATCTGCAACATACTGAACCTTCAAACTCCAATAACTTGGGCTCCATAGCTCGTTTTGATGATCCATCGGAATCTCCACGGTCTTTGGTCTCACAACCTCCTTTTTGGCTGCACACTCAATTCCAGCATCATCGAGCCTTTCCTTGTCTATCAGCCCTCCAAGGTCGATCAGCACCTCTTGCTCTTGAACTGCTTGCCAGTTTCCCTCTGTCGATCCGATTCCCGAGCAGTCAAATATTTGCGAGAGCTGATGATCCAAACTTTTAGCTTACCGATCCATGCCAGCCTTCAAGGTTTTCCAAGACCCCAAAGTGAGGCGGAAAAAACCGAGAAAACCATCGATGGCCAACTTCGGACAATGCATCCAACTTTCCAATTTTGTAGCTTCCTGCTTCTGGCTCCGTTTGACATGCAATCAATTTTTGCTAGCTCCGTATGATTCAGACCCTGCTCTAGAATCTTGTCGAGGCTCAAAAGTTGCCATATTGCACGATTCCCCATGTGGTCAGGTGGGCATCAACCTAGCCCCCGACAAAACTTCAGTTGGCCATAAAATGCAATCCATGGCTTTGATTTGCAATCTGAAAAGATGGGTAGGCTCCATAATAGAGCACTACACGCCTATACCTTGACTTCCACTTGCCAGGGATTTTAATTACGCGATGACGCATTTTGTTAAATATTAATTATTGTTGTTATTATCACTATTTTTTTCATGTTAATAACATATCTAATGTCATGACTTACGAAAACCGGTAGAAAACGTAGAACCGGCGGGGCAACCACAAACCTCGGCAGGCCCGGCGAGCAAAGCAAGAATCCCGCCGGCCCCGTCATGTACCCCCTCCATATTTTGCGGCTCTATATAACCCTGTAGTAGACATCACATCACATCACCGCTTCCTCTAAATTTGGTCATCCTTTAAAATTTAGAAGAAAAACTAAAGGTAAAAGAATGAATAGTCTTTTAAAAAAATTAAAACTTAATGAAACTCTGATCATGGATCATTAGTTCTTTTTTGGACTGAACTGATTCTTGAAAGGAGGTAGAAAGGTGAATCTTTGGGTCGGTATCTCTACATTTGGGATGGACTAATCTCATGTTTGGTTCACCGTTATATTTGCTAAATTGATTGCTATATTGATTAGAACTTCTATCATGGGTCATTAGTTCTTTTTTGGACTGAACTGATTCTTGAAAAGAGATAGAAAGGTGAATCTTTGGGTCGATATCTCTACTTTTGGGATGGACTGATCACATGTTTGATTCACCATTGTATTTGCTTGCTATTCCGATTAGAGCTCCAATCATGGGTCATTAGTTCTTTTTTGGACTGGACTGATTCATGAAAGGAGGTAGGAAGGTGAATCTTTGGGTCGATATCTCTACTTTTGGGATGGACTGATCACATGTTTGATTCACCGCTATATTTGCTTGCTATTTTGATTAGAGCTCCAATCATGGGTCATTAGTTCTTTTTTGGACTGGACTCATTCATGAAAGGGGTAAGAAGGTGAATCTTTGGGTCGATATCTCTACTTTTGGGATGGACCGATCACATATTTGATTCACCGTTGTATTTTCTTGCTCATGTTTGAGTAGATTGAGGTTATTCCCTTCACGCTTCACTACTACGCTTGTGTGTGATATTGATTATAACACTAATGTTTGGTTTGAATAATACTTGAAAGAAGAGATAGCATACTGAGCTATGTTTATTGGTATTGCAGGCATCCAATAAGTATGTCTTCCACCGGTAATGTCAGCGGTGGTGTTGGTGTCCCAAGCCTGGCTTCCTTGAGGAGACCTCCTACCTCGATGCCATGTCCTGCTTCGCAAGACACCACTTCGCAGGGCAAGCGAAAGGCAGGTGGAAAAAGTCCAGGACCCGAGTGGAATTTTACCACAAATTTAAATAAGTATCAAGATTGGAAATGTAACTTTTGTGGCGAAGAGAAATCTGGAGGATCACCAAGAATAAGGGATCATTTGCTAGGTGGAAATACCAGAATTCAAGGAGGAAAGTGCAAGGGCTTAGGTGCAGAAGAAGCAGCTATGCGCTTAAAAGCTTTAATTGGTAAGCTAATTTCCACGAGCAAAAGATCAAAACTCTCTACTTTCGACCATCACACCCGCGTATCGATAAGATCAAACCAGTATGAGGGATCATTGGGTGTAACGCCCACCAATGGAAGCACTCAAAGTAGGGAACCAACTTCTCATATCGATGGAAGTACTCCTCCAAACCATGGATCTCCTGAATTTCAGGTAGGTTCATCAAAAAGTAGACAGGTTAGCTTACAGACGAGCTTCAAAACACTTGCCTTAGAAGAAGCACAACTTTCACTAGCTAAAGCCGTCTATTTCACTCGGGGATCATTGGCCATTGTCACCCGTGATGCATGGAAGTTAGCTTGGAAACGCATTGGGGAGTATGGTGCTGGATTTACCCCTCCAACATATCACCATATGAGAAACCAACTGTTGGATAAATGTTACACAAGCACACAATAGGATATTCAAAGGGTAATATTAAATGCAACAGAACAATCTGGATACACCATAGTTAGTGATGGTTGGTCCAACGTTCAAAGGCTGCCATTGATCAACATCATGCTTGTATGTCCTCGTGGTGAATGTTTTATCAAAGCTAAGGATAGCTCTGGTCTGATAAAGTCTGGCAGTTTTATAGCTGACATCATTGGCGACGCAGTTGAGGAACTTGGAAAAGAAAATGTTGTCCAAGTAATCATGGACAATGCCAAAAATTGCAGGGCTATAGGTAGAATACTTGAACGTCGCTTCTCTCACCTATATAGTGCTGGTTGCAGTACACACAGCTTGAACTTGGTATTACAAGATTGGTACAAGAGGGAGGACACAGAGTGGTTCAAATGGATAGTAGACAATGCTCGCTTAATAGTCAAGTTTATTTTGAAGCGTCAGAGGGTTCTTGACATGTACCGTCAGAGGATGTCTACTATGTTAAAACTGCCGTGCGAAACTAGATTTTGCACCAACTACTATATGGTAGAATCACTAATAAAAAATAAGAATGCTGTGATGGAGACATTTGTTTGTGCCACTTTTTCAGAATGGGAGGCTGGTCAAAGGGAGAAGATAAAAAGCAAAATAGGGGTGATCAAAGATCTACTAGCTGATCGCCAGTTCTGGGATGATGTGGTGGATGTGCACAATGTCATGATGCCCATTATGCTCGCATTACGCCAACTAGATTCTGCCTTGCCTAACATAGGTAAGGTGTGGATGGCTTGGTGGACTGTTCAAGAAAGCCTTGCAAATCCAAAGGAGCCCCAGGAGCCAATTGTGAAGCCTTGGAAGACACCATTCACTCAAAAGAGGAGAGAAATTTTGAGAAAGTATGTGCATGGTCGATGGGTTGGAGCACATAGTCCACTACACAGCGTATCTTTCTTATTGGATCCAGAGTATTGGGCAATGGAAATAGACAAACTTGATGAGGAGGTGCTCGAAGACTTTTATGATGTGATAGGTAGGTTTTATGATGATCCTGATGAGCATGCATCAACTCTTACTGATCTTACGAAGTTTAAACTCAAAGAGGGTAAGTTTGGTATAGAATTTGTGTAGAAACTTGCCACGGAGCAACCAGTGTGGAAGTGGTGGATGATGAATGGTGGTAGTGCACCCACCCTTAAACGCCTAGCTGTTAGAATCCTAGCCCAATGTGCATCCAATTCAAGTTCTGAGAGAAACTGGATCTAGTGCACTATATCGTCGGGATCTAGTGCACTGAAGATTGTAATCAACAATTGTCTAATTTTCTTTTTGAAAAAAAAAGTGCAGTATAGAAAAAGTGCACTATGCCTCACCGTACAACAACTTACAAACAGATGCTCCTGTCATTCTAGCAGTAGCACACCTAGTCGCAATTGCAACCATGTGCCGAAGCATGAATGACGGGAAGCAACATAAAACATAGTCATCTTGCGTTTTTGCAATGACACACCTAGCCGCAATTGCAACCATGTGCCATTGCATCCACGCACGGTGAGTTCTTTCTAACAGATGCTCCTGTCATTCTAGCAGCAACACACCTAGTCGCATTTGCAACCATGTGCCGAAGTATGAATGACTGGGAGCAACATAAAACATAGTCACCCTACGCTTTTGCAATGACACACCTAGCCGCAATTGCAACCATGTGCCAGTGCATCCACGCACGGTGACTTCTTTCAAACAGATGCTACCGTCAATCTAGCAGCAACACACCTAGTCGCAATTGCAACCATGTGCCAAAGCATGAATGACTGGGAGCAATATAAAAGATAATCATCGTACGCTTTTGCAATGACACACCTAGCCGCAATTGCAACCATATGCCAGTGCATCCACGTACGATGATTTGATAAAAGAAATTTTATACCTTTGAGTTTTAACGCAAAAAACTCAAAAAAACATCAATAAAATAAGGAAGGGATTAAAAAATTACCGCTATACTGCTTTGAGAATGTGGAAAGCTGCCAGAAAGTTTGGTGAAGAAGACTTTTCAATGTCCCTCTCTTGTGAAAAAGACAAGCATCGTCGTCGTCTTTATATAGCCACGGCGGGCCCGGCGGGGAAGTGGCTTTACCCGGCGGGCCCGGCAGGTTAACTACTTAGCCTAGCAGGCCTTTAGCCGGTCTCCAAGTCTCCTTGCAAGTCAAAAAAGATGAATGTCAATTAACATAATATTTGTTATTTTGCATTTCTATTGTTATTAACCTGAAATTATAGTGTGATCACGTCATTTTGAAATCCCTACCACTTGGACCATCTGTCCCCAGCTATCCTGTCCGAAAAGAATCTGCAACATATTGGACCTTCAAACTCCAACAACTTGGGCTCCGTAGCTCGTTTTGATGAGCGTCTGGAACTTCTCTCTCTCTCTCTCTCTCTCTCTCTCTCTCTCTCTCTCTCTCTCTCTCTCTCTCTCTCTCTCTATCTATCTATCTATCTATCTCATTATCTATGTTTCTCTCCATCTACTCTCTATCATTGTCAAAAAGAGGGAGGAAGAGAGAACATAACTTACACAATTTCAACAACATCTGTCACGTCCATTTGTTCCAACAAATAGAGATTTACAAACCAAAAAGAGGTTTTAGTTACAAATCTTGAGATTTAAGATACAAAAAGAGCTTGGTATTGTTTGGAAGATTTAATTTAAATCATGGACTTATTCTCCAAAGATATACACAAAATTTTGAATTTCCAAATGAATCACTTGGACCCACATTGCCTATCTCTTCTTCATTAACAGGCCCATACCTTGTCTCGTACCATGCCAACTTTCTTTCTAGCTTTGCAAACTATACAAGCGTGCAGCATGGCTGGGGTATCTCCTTGACTTGCCAAATCCACGCCTTAGCCTGCAAGCTGCTCAATTATTGCGGTTTCTTCAAGCAAATATATGTAGCCTCTCTTGTAAAGAGGATCTTCTTGATTGTCTTCATGTGCATGAATCTTCTCAACTGGGCATCCTTTGCCAATGCCTCATGTTGGGACGATTGTTCCAATCTACTTTAAGCCACAATACATAATAACAATAGCATTGTTGCACAAAGTAAATTGCCACTTGATTATTATTTGGTGGCAATCTATACACTTGGATAAATCTTGAAAGGATACTTCTTGAAAGGAAAGCGTGTTGCAAAATTGAAACCTTCAAGGGAGCGGAAGCCTTTGCATTTCCGCTGACTTCAAATAATGTATTGCACACAAAGTGATTTGGGCATAGTTGTTTGCATTGCCTATAGCTCAGTGGCTCCCCTTGAAAATCTGATTCATCTTCTTGGGATGCAGCCAAAGCACTAAGGTCTCCTTGAGTCACTCAAATCTCTTCTTCTTTAATGTAAATTTGTTGAGCCAATGCATGATTAAGCAAAAGATCATTAGGCTGTAGTGCATTCTAGTTGGAAGCAATATCTTTCATACCTAAAATGCAAAATAATATAATTTAATGAGACAGGTCTTAGCACTTAGAAAAGAGAGATGATTTAGAGGATTTCAATGATCCAACTTGAAATACTTAGAAACCTCAACTTGAAGAACTTTAAAGAAATAACTAAAAATACGATTAAAGATGTAGTTTGAAATATCACCACATTGCATACCATTAATGACAAAAAAATTGTTATTGGTCTAATCATCAACAAGACTCAAGCCAAATTCGGCTACAACATGATAGCCAACATTATGGGCTCCATTCGAACAAAGGCTTAAATCCCATATTTTGAAGGAGTACGAGCGGAAGTGCGACGCAAGAGATAGTGCGAGAAGAAGAGCACGACGATATGGTGAACTCGCTCTACTGTAATGTGTAGAGCATAGTGAGTTCTTATTAGGTTTTAACAAAAGAATATGTGTACATACTTGGCGGCCCGCCCACTTACCTGGGCGACCACATTGGGCTTTATACCCCAACAACCTCCCACTTAAAGTCTAATGTGGTACTTTAAGTGTGAGAGAAGCTACTATACAAGCTAATATACAAGAGATGTAGAGAAGTGATGTACTACCCTACACCTAACTGCTTGCGAAAATGTATAAAGCTCTCTGAGGGAAGTCCTTTTCTAAGTAGATCAGTAGGATTTTCTGTGGTGTGAACTTTGACAAGCTGAAGTTGCTTATCCTCGAGCATTTCCCTGATGAAATGATACTTCACATCCACATGCTTTGTCTTTGAGTGATAAACTGGATTGTGAGCCAATTGTATAGCACTTTGACTATCACAATATAACACAGGCATCTCTTCTTTGTTTCCCAAATCTGCTACTAGTCGATTAAGCCAAATTGATTCTTTGCATGCCTCTGATGCTGCAACATATTCAACCTCTGTAGTAGACTGAGTAACACAATCTTGTAATCTAGAACGCCATGATACTGCTCCACCAGCCAATGTAAAGACACACCCTGACGTAGACCTTCGGTTGTCTAAGTCACCTGCATAATCTGAGTCTGTAAAACCCTTTACACTTAGCTCCTGACTCCCATAGCATATACGCATACTCTTTGTAGCTTTCAGGTATCTCAATATTCCTTTCACTGCCTCCCAATGTTTCTTGCCTGGGTTTGACATGTATCGACTTACTACTCCCACCGCAAATTCAATGTCTGGGCGAGTAGCAATCATTGCATACATCAAACTACCCACTGCAGACGCATATGGAGTCTTATCCATTTCATCCTGTTCTTCCTCAGACACAGGACAATCTTGTTTGCTAAGTTTCACATATGGTGGCAATGGAACACTCAATGCCTTTCCCTTCTCCATATTGAAACGTTGCAAAACCTTGTCAATATACTCTATTTGAGATAACCAAATCAACTTCTTTGATCTGTCTCTCTCAATGCGCATACCAAGTATATGACTTGCCTCACCCATGTCTTTCATGTCAAACGATTTTGCCATCTTTGACTTCAAAGCTGAAATTTCTTCCAAGTGCTTGCCAGCAATCAACATGTCATCCACATACAAAATAAGGATCATCCAACTGCCATCCTTAGCCTTCTTTGTATATAGACAGTGATTGAACTCACTACGTTTGTAGCCTTGAGAAAGCATAAACTTGTGGAATTTATGGTACCATGCCCTCCGTGATTGTTTTAAGCCATAAAGACTCTTAACAACTGGCATACCCAATCTTCCTTGCCTTTCTCAACAAACCCTTCTGGCTGCTGCATGTAAATTTCCACATCTAAATCACCATGCAAGAACGCTGTCTTGACATCCATTTGGTGCAACACCAAATCTAATATGGCAACCAATGCAAGAAAGCATCTCAATGTAGTCATCTTGACCACCGGAGAGAAGACTTCATTAAAGTCAATGCCTTGTTCTTGCTTAAAGCCCTTGGCAACAAGCCTTGCTTTGTACTTTGGCTGACTATCATGAGCGGTGATATTATACCTATAAACCCATTTACAGGGTAGAGCCTTTTTGCCCCGTGGTAATTTAACTAGCTTCCATGTCTGGTTTTTATGCAGAGCTGTCATCTCTGATTGCATCGCCAATTGCCAATTCCCGGAGTCCTTCATTTGCACTGCTTCCTTGTAACATGAAGGCTCATTGCAATCAGTCAACATGACATAATTCATAGATGGATCAAACCTATCAGGAGGTCGCGTGACACGTCCAAATGTATGCACAATAGGTGGCTCAGGCTCAGCCACAACCTGTGGTTCCACTCTATCCTATCCTTGCTCCTCTTGAGCCCTGACATTTTGTCTTGCATGTGTAGGTCCATCTTCTTGGAAGACAACTCTTCTAATCTCCTCAACCCTCTCTAGTTTAGAATGATATTTGGATTCATTAAAGTGAACATCATTGCTGCGGACAACCTTTCTGGATTCAGGATCCCAAAGTCTGTACCCCATCTCACCAGAATTACCATAGCCTAGAAAGATGCACTTTCTACTCTTTGGCTCAAGTTTGTTCCTAAATTCCTTTGGAACGTGAGTATATGCCTCACAGCCAAAGACTCTGAGATGCTTGTATGAGGGAATTTTGCCTGACCATACCATCTCTGGCACTGAATCCTTCTGCAAAAACTTGCTAGGAGATCTATTTACAAGATGAACAGCTGTTGATACAGCTTCAGCCCAAAACCCATTTGGCAGCTGTGCATTAGACAACATACTTCTGACCTTCTCTTGTATGGTCCTATTCATCGTCTCAGCAACACCATTTTGAGGAGGATTGTAAGGAGCAGTAAGTTCACGTTTTATACCTTTTGACTCACAAAAGTCCTGAAAGACCTTTGAAACATACTCTCCACCATTGTCAGTGCGTAAGCATTTAAGCTTCTTGCCACTCTCATTCTCCACAAGTGTCAAAACACTAAACGCTTCATCCTTGTGCTTGAGAAAGTAAACCCATACTTTCCTCGAGTAATCATCTATAAATGTCATAAAGTAAGAAGCTCCCCCTAGAGATAGGTTAGGCATAGGTCCACACAAATCACTGTGAACAAGTGCCAGCTGTGTATCTCTTCTACTGCTTCTATGCTTATGTGGCTGCTGTGTTTGCTTACCATACAGACAATGTTCACAGAATTCAAAATCATTAAATGAAAAGCCAGGCAAATAACCAGAACGAAACAAGATTTCCATTCTCTTCTTGGACATATGTCCTAACCGGCTATGACACAAAGAAACGTTCGGCTGCTCGGTTACATTGATTACATTTTTAGAGACATTTGATACATAAATCATGTAAAGTCCTCCAGACTTTACTCCATGTGCTACTGTCATAGAACCCTTGGATATCTTCCACATGTTCTGTCCAAAAATGGTGACGTAGCCAGCATCATCAAGTAAACATGTGCTGATCAAGCTCTTTGTAATTGCGGGAACATGTCTCACATTCTTCAGCGTCAAAGAAGAGCCATTCTGAAACTTCAATTGAACATCTCCAACACCTAAGATCTCACATGTCTGCCCATTGCCTAGCCGAACATGATCTTTAGTGGTCACATAAGAGGTAAACCACTCCTTGTTTGGAGACACATGAAGTGATGCCCCTGAGTCTATAATCCAGTCACTCAGTGCATTTCCATCAGATGCTGTAAGAAGAGCTGAGTCCATTGTATTCTTCAAGAAGTAGATGTCTCCTGACACTAGACTGTCATCCTCTGCAACAATGTTTGTCACATTTATTTCTTGAATCTACACTGAGGACTTGTTTTCACCATGGTCTTCAGCTTTCTCTTTGCCTTTTTTTGCTTTCCATTCTCTGCAGTCTCTTTTCATGTGACCCTTCTTGCCACAATGGTAGCATTATATGTCACTCTTGCCTTTAGCACTGCGGGACTTGCTACGAGACTGATTCCTCTTTCCACCTTTGTACTTTTCTTTGGTCCTTCCCCTGACAACTAAGGCTGTTCCTTTGCCTTTGTCCATTGTAATTCTATTGGTTTCTTCAGTAAGAAGACTTCCTTCTACACCTGCTATGTTCAAACCATCTGGAGGTGCAGAATTACTCAAAGCTATGCAAAAAGTGTCCCAAATTTCCGGCAATGTGATCAACAGGAACATAGCTCTAACAGGTTCATCAAACTTGACACCTTGAGCTGACAACTGACTATAGATTGTGTTGAATTCATTCAGATGATTGGACATAGGTGTCCCTTCTTTCATCTTCAAGTCAAAAAGCTTCTTAAGCCAGTATACCTGTGAAGCTGCACTCTTCTTCTCATAAAGATCACTCAGGTTTAACCATGCTTGATAAGCCGACATCTCGTCTGCTACATTGAAGTAAACGCTTTCTGCCAAAGTCAGCATAATGGTAGAAAGTGCCAATTCATCCATTTCGCTCCATTCATCTTCGTCCATATCTTCTGGTTTTATCCCCTTGAGCTTTATAGGTTTTATCTACTTCTTTTGTACCAACACGTGCCAAATCTGCTTCTTCCACAATGGGAAATTGGTTCCATCCAGCTTCTTGATATTGTAAAGAGCAGTGTCCTGTGATCCAGCCATAGCTACACTTCACAGTAGTTTACTTTTCTGGGAAAAATTCGACAGAGTTTCCCCTGTAAACTGACCTCTGAACCAATATCAACCTGTCAAATGAACCAAGAAAGCTTCAGATTCTGCAAAAATTTTGGCAGAGTCTCCTTTGTAAAATGGCTTTGGTGTACTAAAAACAGACTAAAAAACAGCTCAAAAAACACTCTCTCTTTGACACTCTAAGCTGCGGGTAAACCTGTCCTGCACCTGTACTATCTCTCAGTGTCCTGTCACTGTCCTATAAGCATAGACTGCGACAATGCCTCAACGGCAGTAAAGCAAAGATGCAATCCCAATTGTCTAACTCACAGTCAATACATCCTAGCTGTCTATCTAAGGGTGCTCGAGGGATCGCTCCAAGACCTGTATCACCGAAAGGATCTCAACATTCGAGAATCCCCTAGCTCAATAAAACCTCACTCGACCCTCAACAAAGGCTGCAGTAAATTTGACAGTACATAGACTTCCCACAAAGTCATACATCCAAAAATTTCCCACTGTATGCTGTAACCGCCGCGGCGGTTGTTTGCTGTGTGACTCACAGCTAGTCGACAGACATACATCATCTCTGACAATACATCCCATGTGGAAGTACCTGCAATGTCAGGATGAAATCTGGAATATCAAGCAGCAAACACAAGCTACCTGATGAACTAGTGGATGTCGCCTATAGTCTGTGTGTAGATGCGCCCGTGTCGTATGTGACACGCCTCCAAGAATTGTGAGCCGTCCTTCGATGTGTAGACAGCCACAAATCAACACTCTAGGAGTGTTGATATCCTCAGCACCTGCAGTCGTAGGCTGAAAACCCCAAATTTGCAGAGTCGGATCTGCACCCGCTGAGACCACGTAGTCGAAAATGGCCTGCGCAGACCTGTCGAAGCGGAACGGTGGCCGAGATGACCTCAGAATGAAATTCTGAGAACACCAAGCCCTTCGCGTTCTCCAACAAGATTTGAATCCGTGTCTTCGCCTGTCGAATTTCACTCCAATCTGAGCTAGTGACTCTAGCCTCCTGCAGTGATGCCCCGAGCCTCGATCTGAGCTTTGATACCAGTTGAAGGAGTACGAGCGGAAGTGCGACGCGAGAGAGAGTGCGAGAAGAAGAGCACGACGATATGGTGAACTTACTCTACTGTAATGTCTAGAGCATAGTGAGTTCTTATTAGGTTTTAACAAAAGAATATGTGTACATACCTGGCGGCCCGCCCACTTACCTGGGCGACCACATTGGGCTTTATACCCCAACATATTTTAGGTCTATCTAAGGGTTTGGAGAGTTTTCCACTAGCTAGATGTTTGTTTACATTTCTCAAAAATTCACGCTTGAGAACCTCAGAGGGCTCTGGAATACACACAACCAAGTGTCTTAGAATACATGAGAGACTATATATATCAGATGCGTTGGTGAAAGGAGGAGGATTGGTGCTGATATTTTCAGGGGCAGTCCATGGATAATCTCGCTCAAATTGAGCTCTAGTTTGAGGGGTGAGATTTGGTAGCTTGGGAAATGTTTCCAAAGTGTTTGATGGTGTACTTTGTCCCCAGTTTGCAATGCTAGCATACACTTCTCACTGCCAAAATATAGTAGAATATTTATAGTGTGTAGATCATCATGAATGAAGTCGTGACTATGCACAAAACTCATCGTCTACAGAAGAGCATTGTAGATCAGCAAAATGCTGTCTGTGAACTGCTGTATAGTTCCAGATGTGTGATAAAACTCTTTGATTGCAAGTTTGCTTCCATCACAATGACATGCCTGAATCCGGTGCTCAAATTGACCTCCATTCCAAAGCTTTAAGATCAACATAGGCCTTTTGCTATAATGAAATAGACCACATGGCAATATCATGCCACAATGCTAAAAATTTGTAGCAATTGCCTCCTCTAGCACAATTTGTAATGTCGGCTTGCTTCCTACCCAGTCCTTGTAGATCTTTGCCGCATAGACAGGATCTTTGAAGAGAGGATGGGCCACTGAAACTTGTTTAACATTTGCAAACCCTCCCTCACCTAGTTGGGGTGCTTGCAAGTGAAAGATAGAATGCTTCCCAAGTAAGTGTAGGACAAGAGTACATGTCGTATCATCCAAGTGTACAGCTAAGGGCTCAGCACCTAAGGGAGGAGGTACATCCTCTTCTATCTTAGGACGTTTTGAAGATCCTTCAATCTTATCCTTGCTCTTCAATTTTGAATGTAGTTGTGCCACAAGCTGCATTCGCTCTTTGATTCCAGGTTTGGTTTTGATTTCTGGATGAACCATACTCTCAAAGCTTCTAGTGACTTGGTCTAATAATTGATTTACTATGTTATGCATCACTCCATTAGTGTGCAGAGCCGGGTCAAATGAAATAGGAAATGGACTACACAGCTTTAGCCAGAATTGTTCCACAAGTTCAATCACAAAATCATCAAACTTTGCTTGCAGTGGATCAAATGCCCATCACAAATGATCGTATGAAGCTCCATAGAGAGACAAAACTATAGCATCACAAATAATTTTGCGATGTTGATGTGTTAACTTTTTCTCTACCATGACTGAAGCCTGATAATACATGAAGCAAATATAAGTAAGGTAAATCTAGAATAGATATAAATTTGAAATATATGATTGTAAATAGTTCTACACAAAAACATTTCATGGACAATAATAACGACCAATAACGAAACATCTAAACATTTCATGCACAATAATAACAACCAGTAACCAAAAACCTTAGAACATATATAATTCCTCCCTGCAGTGTGACACAGTGGTGAGCAGTAACCAAAGACAAAAAAATACATAATAACAATCTCCTTGCAGTGCAACGTGGAAGTCAGCACAACTGTCAGGGACAAAGCATTAATACTACCTAACCTCTCTAAATAGTGCCACACGATGGTGAGCAACAACTAGAGACAAGAAAATTTATTAAATCCAATCAACTTGTAGTGCGACATGATGGTCAAAGCATTCAGGATCAAAGGATGTAAAATATATATTCCCTCCCTGTAGTGCGACATGGTGGTTAGCAACAACTAGAGATGAAGAATCCATTAAATTCAATCTCCCTACAATGCAATATAATGGTCAGCAACAACCAAGAACGATCGATTTAAAAACCCTAAACCCTTCCTTGCACTGCGACATGGTGGTCAACAACAATTAGAGATGAGGAATCTATTAAATCCAATCTTCTTGCTGTGCGACACGATGGTTAGCAACAGTCAAGAACAAAGGGTTTGACAACCCTAAACCTCTCCCTGCAGTGTGACACAAAGGCTCCCAGCAAACAGGGATGAAGAATCTATTGAATCTGTGAGGTCCCACCCCACCGTCTCAAACAGTGGATCTGATGGTAAACCCGGTGGCCACTAGATCTATAGCGGAAGCAAACAAAGTGGTCACGGTTCAACTAGCGGACGATCTCTCATCACAAAGTGAGTCGAGTTCGGGCCTACTAGCAATGAGATCTAGCTCCACCTCGCAGGGGAAGCGTACTTAACCTATCTAGCGATCCTAAGACCCATCTTCCAAGAGGAGAGAAATCCCAAGTGCCTTTTTCCCCATGTTTCAGAGGCACGTACACTTGAGACTTCACCACCCTAGGGGCAATGAGTATCACTAGTATCGAATTAAACACTATGGGGACAGAGAGTTCCCGACCAATCGGGACCACCCTTCTCATAGGCATTGGCAACCTGAGCCAAGCCCCCACTTTCCACCCCCACACTCACACTTCCTTGTGTGTCCTAATTACTACCACAATAATTGTTCAACATAAACATTCCTTGATTAGATTCCGAATCACAATGTTCGTTAAGACAGCCCTTCAACCAGTATTGCAAAGCGGCACCAAGACAATATTCTAGTAAAAATTCTACTCTAACTTATTCATTAAAATTCCAATGTTCTGGAGGTACAACGTCCCCCCTCTAGCGAGAGTTTACTCCTCCCGTTGTCGCCTAGATGCCCATACAACTAGGTATGTCCACCGCATAGAAAGCACGACATGGACATTCCCACCGCATAGAAAGCAAGACGTGGGTTCCCACCGCATAGAAAGCAAGTCGTGGGTTCAAGAGTCCTTAACGAGGAACTCTGCCCCCTGTGATCAGTAGGGGGATCAGGACTAATTCAACATTGGAAATAGAATGAACATGTCGAGCTAAATTTTCCCTAGCAGAAATTCTTTCCTATTGCAAACAGTATATCCATCAATCACTTCTTTCCTACCTTAGACTTAAATGTACAATGAATTCAAATGCCGAGATTTCTGTCGGATTTCTCCAACATGTTGGGGGATATGTTCTTTCCTAGCTAAACGTGTGAAATGTTAATTAAACAACTGAATAAAATTTTGACCTATCTCTTCCATATCTTCGTCAATGGCTCGTGAGATGGCCGGTGCTTGTTCGTCCATGGGAGCTTTTCCCTTTCCATTCACATTGCTCATTCCCGCCTCGCGGTCGTGGGCACCACCACAGCAAATTCTCTTAACTGGGGCTATTTTATACTCACTACTTTAAATGATAAACTTGAAGAAAAAGAGCTAAGGTCCGAGAGCATCATAACAAACCAAATGGAAAATTAGAATCATTGAAGCGTCCTTCTTATGCAAGGGTCTAGATTTTTCCTTCGAGACCTAGCAATTTTATGGGTAATACTTTACTTATCCTATGGGAACCGGCTCTAAAGTTAATTACTTTGCTTAGATGATTAAGGAATTTCAGAATTTTACTAATTAATTTACAAGAGAGATGGACTAAACAAGCTCAATCACTTTACTAGTGTAATAAGAAAGATGCAGAGTTACCGCATGCATAGGTGTTAGGAAATTCTCTTCTTAGTGGCCTAATGAAGGATTAATTTTACATTAATCACATCTTAATGTGTGAGAAAATTGAATATAATTTAATTACAACACTATTGAGTGGTAAAAGAATGAATTTCATCAAATCTACATTATTACTGGGGCTGACAATTAATTACTATGCTTCCTAGAGAGAGAAATCTCTCCTAATCATGTATTAATCATTGATTAAGAGTGATGAATGACTGCATAAATTAGCTAATTGAATGATGATTATATAATGGAATATAACTATGTAAAATTAGAGAGCAGCTATTAGGAATTATAGCTAGAATTAAGCATAGTAGATGAGGAATTTGGAGAATAATGAAGAGAATTAACAAGAGCAGGAATTAAACCATGATTACCGTGATTAGGGGCTGAGAATCCTCTTGATTTTCTGATCCAATGAATCCTCAAGATGAGAATTTCGGCAACACCTCCCTCCTTGCTTCTCTTCAAAAACTGTGTGTGTGTCGGCAGCACCTCCCCAACATGTGTGTAGGTGTGTGTGTGTTTGTGTGTGTGTATTGAGTGTGTGTGAGCATGTGTGTGTGTGTGTGTGTGCGTGTGTGTGTGTGTGAGCACACCTTTAAATAGGCTCCTCAAGGCTGAAAATCGATCCGGGTTGCTATAAGCATCTGAGTGAGCACTCAGTTAATGCATTGGCAAGTCTAGTTGCCTACCCACCAAGTGTCTAGTTGGTCAGCTTAACTGGCTCTCACACCCACTCTCTAGCATGGAAACTCTCCTGCAACTCCCACAAGGCAAGAGGGCGCCCCCTAGCTGCTAAAGCTGGCTAAGAGTGGCCTGGAACCTGCTCCCACACAGCCTCGAAAAATTGGTTTTAGGCTAAAACGGACCATACGAGTCGGAATTTAATGCCGTAAATTGCTATACTAAGCTCTAACTAAGGCGTACTGGTCTGAGTACCTGCCATATTTAGCAGTCCCCGGGGTCCGAAAATGCATTTTTTTCAAATTTGGGGTACGGGTGTGATTTTTTGAGTCGGTCAAAACTGGACGGATTGGGTGACCAAAAACTTTCTATTTTGGAATTTTTTTACAAAAATTGTTTTAATTCACATTTTGAAGCTTTAAAACATTCTAAACATCATGGCACTGGATAGAATTCGGAAAACTGCCAAAAATAGTAACTTTTTTCATTATGTTTATTTCATGGTACAATGGTGCTCTTTTTGGGTCGGATCAGAGACCTTACAGAATCCAATCTTCTTTCGGTGTGACGAATGGTCAGTAATAGTCAAGAACAACGGATTTGGCAACCCTAAACTCCTCTCTGCAGTGCGATGCGATGTGGTTAGCAACAAACAAAGATGAAGAATATATATTTTTAAATCCGATCTTCCAGCCGTGCTACACAATGGTCAGAACAATTAGAAAGAAAAGATGTAAGATAGCTAATTCCTCCCTGCAGTGCGACTTAATGGCCAACAACAACCAAGGATGGAAAATCTAATTGTACAATCTAAGCTACTCCCTCTAATTAGACACGGAGGTCGGCAGCAGTCAAGGATGAAGCGTCTAAATTCTAACCCCCCTTGCAGTGTGTCACGAGGATCAACACATTCACAGACGGGTGTCTAAAACTGTAGACTAACACTGAGGTGTGAGCAAAGCTCCACAACAATAGCGTTAGCAAAAACAAGATGCAAACTAACACTGAGGTGTGAGCAAAGCTCCACAACAACATTGTTAGCAAAAACAAGATGCAATCTAACACTGAGGTGTGAGCAAAGCTCCACAACAACAGTGTTAGCAAATAAAATTTGCAAAAAACATAAAAAATTAGAAGTAAAACTACCTTCTCTACTCGACTTGTCTCGGCTTTGTTCTGCTTTATTCTCTTTGTCATTGCTCTCTCTCTCTAGCAATTCTCTCTCTAGCATGACAGTTTGTTCGAACTATCGCGGTGCCCTTTTTATAAGGCAAGCAACATTTGGATCGAACTATGTTTTGATCGAAACATAGTTTGATCAAAATAAGGTTTATTCAAAAATATGTGTATAATACGAGTATCCAATAGATATAATCAAAATATACATGCAATTTTTGATATACAAGCGTATATATGCAACTTACATCCCAAGATGTGACTCCACAAAGACAGTGAACTAAACGATTGCTAGCTCCTCCCAAGAGGAAACGGTTAACCCATAGTCCTTCTCCTCGTCACTCCGAAAGGGAAGAGAGTAAAGAAAGGAAGAAAATGGAAAGAAAGAGGTCACCCTCTTCTCCTTCTTCTTCACCTTCCTTCCTTTTCGACACAAGCTATGGCTATGCTCCCAGATAATACAAGAGGGAAGGAGATTGCAAATCTTACCCTGCATGGAGAAGGTCCCAAAAACTCAAGAAGTTCAAAGAGGGAGGAAAGAGTATCTCTTTTCTCACCTATGATGGCACATTTGGTGCTACCGACAAAGTATTGGCCTTCATTCAATGATGTGGCCTTTGAAGACAAGGGCTTCACGGAGTCCTCCAAGCTACGCCATGTAGCTATGCACTTCAAAAAATTGGCTCGTCAATGGTGAAGCCCCAAAGACATGGAGAACTCTACGAGCTTCCATCATGAAGCAATTCCTTGCAAGCAATGCAAAGGACAAACTGCTCACTGAATGGTGTGGTTTGAATCTTCTCTCTCATGAGTCTATCCACCAATACGTAGACAAGATTTCGGAGCTACATCTAAAGTCTACTTTCTTCCAAAATCCTTAGACTTTGTCAAGAAAAAAGAACAGTTTTGTGCAGTATTACCCAAAGAAATGTCTGAGTATGTCAACTCCCAATAGCCTCGTTCTATCACCAAAGTAATCCACCAAAACATGGTTTCTTCGTGCATCAATTTCCAACAAGGGGCTAGACAGAATGTGAAGCCCATGGAGAATAAAGACAAAATTGATCCCAAGGGGAGAACCAATGCTCAAAATTTTTCCCAAGGCCATTCCAACAACGACAACAATCGGTCCAAGGAGAAGGGAGTTTACATAGGTAAAAACAAACTCTCTTCTGAAGAGATTGAAGTTTTTGGAAAGGACCATAAGTGTTTTCAGTCTGGGGAACAAGGACATGGTTATCATTCTTGCCCCAAGAGAAATGCTTGCAATGAGACTCCTAGAGTTTCCACCATCGAAGCTCCAAAAGTCGATGCTCAGTGTAAAGGTTCACCTCTTTCCAATGCTTGGGGAAAGGTAAGGGAGCATGATGCCTTCATCTTGTTTGATCCTAGCTCTACTCACGACTTCATCTCAGTGGAGTTGGCCATCAAGTTCGGCATTCAAGCTTTATAGATGGGAGATATTGTAACTGTCGATGCCGCTTTCAAGGGACATCAATCTTTCATTACTCCCTTGATTGGGAAGTTGAGGCTTCATGTCAAAAGCTATGTCAACAAATAATACTTATTTATCTCTCCTCTCCAACATGAGGATGCTATCATAGGGTCACCATGGTTCAACTGCATGGCTGCCAACATGAAGTTCTCTGAAAGGAGAATCTACTTCACCTATAGGGAAAAGGATATGTATATAGATGCTGATGAGTTTGATCGTACTATACCACTTGTAAATCATCTTGCTCTTGATAAATCAATGAAGAGCTCAGTTTCTGCGTACATGATTTTCGTCAAAGAGTCCCTAAAAGGTCCTAATGTTTCATCAAATGTAGATGGTAGGAATCAAGAATAGTTAGACTTATCTAACTTTCTAAAATGATTCCAAGATGTTTTCATTGATGATATCCCTATGAACACATATTTAGGAATCATGGGAAAAATACACCAAAATGAGACAATTCTTCTCGTTTGCTATAGTATTTCTTTAGAAGAGGTGAACTATGTTCTAGGATGCACACTGTTTTTTCATGCACTTTTTAGTTGTTTTTGTGGACTAGTAGAATCACATGTATCACTAAGATTTTGAGCCTCAGAACTACAAACTTGTTCAGAAATGACTTCTCTTGAACCTTTATCCTCAAGCATGAGGAGTAGCCATTATTTCAATACACAACTTTAGCCCCAAACTCTAGGTTGAGCATGGTCTAATGTACATGGCTGTCAACCATGTGGCTATCATTGTCATGATGACAAAGATGAAACAAGGAGCGTTACAATTATACACGCCTTGGGAATTAGCTTCTACACACTGTAGACATATTCATTGATGATATAAATCCAAATTTCAATCCTCCAACTGTCTAGACCTAAATGGTTGTGACAAGAAAATGTGAAAGACTCTAGCTCAAACTTGAGATTAAGGGCCATTGTATAAGCACTATAGAGTGGAGAGTGCAAAGGTTGGAGCATTCTCCCAACTCGTGGAGTCCAAAGGCCAAAGCATGCTTCAAAGGGTTTCTCATTTGATCTCGAGATCAATCCCTTTTGAACAATAAACACAATATTCAGCGTATCCCTTTCATTCAAGCTTGAGGCTGAGCACAATGTTTGGAAAAGGTTTTCCTAAGCTTAGCCTTGAGCCAAATGAAAATCAAGATTATCCATTTTCCAAAGAAGTTAAAGGGAAGAAAAACCAGTAAAATCTATAAGAAACTAGTCCAAAACTCCCACAAACTTTGATAATTCTACCAGAGTTTCCAGTTTACATCTTGGCAAGGAGGAAACCAAGGCCCCCTAGGAAAAACAAATTCCCAAATAGTGGTTGAGCATGCTTCCAAATATTGTTATCTGAATTTCTCAACCAGTCCTTATGCTTGCGAATCTCTCAAAGCCATTTGAGGTCCAATGTGATGCTTGTGGTGATTGCCTTGGAGTAGTCTTGCTTCAAGAAGGGCATGCCATAGCATATGAGAGCTGAAGGCTCAATACGTATGAGCGGGTCCTAGGTATTTATGAGAAAGAGCTTTTAGTTGTTCTACATGCCCTAGACACATGGAAGCACTATCTATTGGGGACTCCATTCAACACAAACACACCATTAAAATCTCAAGTACTTCATGATGCAAACAAAGCTTTCCACCAAACAAATGAGGCGGGAAAATTTTCTTTTGCAATTTTATTTTCATATTGCTCACATTGCTGGTAAGCACAATCAAGTGGTCGATGCACTTTCATGAGCGACGACCAAAAGTTAATGATGTGTCTATAGCAACTCACAATGATCTATCTTCTATTATAAAAGAGTATGCTACTGACTCTGACTTTAAAGACATAATGTCAGGCCTTGATTTGGGTAAGAAAGAGGAACCATTCACCTTGTAGGATGGTTATCTTCTCCATGGCAATAGGCTATGTGTTACCCACTCCCTTCGTGAGAAAGTAGTGTATGAATCCCATGCTCCTCCCTATGCAGGGCATAGAGGCATTCAACCTATTCTTCGAGGAGTAGAGACATACTTTTATTGGCCTACCATGACAGTGGACATACAAGAGTATTTTTCAAAATGTGTAGTATGCCAAAAGACCAAGTATGATAGAGCGAAGAAACCTGGATTACTCTAGTCATCGCCAGTCCCTAATTCACCGAGGAGAGTATATCCATGGTTTTTGTCTTTGGATTACCCAAGTTTATCCATGGGAATACGGGAACCTGGACAATATTCAACACGTTTAGTAAGCAAACACACTTTATTTATGTCAAGAAGACTATTAAGGCACACCAAATGGAAACTCTCTTCATATCCCAGATTTTCAAACACCATGGATTGCCAACATCCATTGTGTCGGAAAGAGATCCTAGAATGACTAATAATTTGTGTCGGATAGAGATCCTAGAATGAACAATAATTTTTGGAAAGGTCTCTTTGAAAATCTAGGTACAAGATTGAATTTCTCTTCATCCTATCACCCACAAACGGATGGCCAAAGTGAGATAGCCAATCTTACAATCTTGATCTACTAATAAACTATGTTATAGAAGTAGACCAACGCTCACAATGGGAAAAGTACTTACCTCTTGTAGAGTATGTGTATAATAATACTATCCATAATTCTACGGAAAAACACCTTTTGAAATCATAGAGGGAAGACCTAAAAGTCCCTTACTATTTAAAGTACATGGGAAGATCTTCGCTACCGATGAGTATAGCCTGCCGTGACCTACAATAATCTTTTCAAAAGTTTAAGGAGGCTATATCCATCTCTCAACAAAGGAAAAAAGTTGTTGATAAGCACAGAAGGGCCTTAACGTTCAGAGAAATGAGTGGGTATCACTTAAGTTTCCCAAGGCTCGATTGAGGCAAACGACGGGCAAAAATCCTATAGGCCATCATAAGTATTATGCTAAACTAGCAAAAATGTTTATGGTCCTTTTCAAATTATAAAGCCAATTGGAATGAGAGATGGTCTCTTTAGACAGCTATTCCAATGTTAGAGTTCAGAGCTAATGATTATCTAGGCAATTCAATTAGTGAGGATTGGAATTAAGTACTAGAGTGAAACAGAGAGTGAACTAAAATAATGTATTGAAATGGAAGACACAAAATGGAAGAATGGGAATGGTATTACAGATTCAGATCAGTAGTACAAAGATAAGCAATACAATGTACAACAAGCTCAAGCTCAGATGAAGTCTGAGGATGGATTACAGAGGTGAAAGTCGAAAGCTTATGAAGCCAAAGTACAAAAATCCCAAAGAGAAGTCCATATACAATGTAGTGGCTCCTATTTATAGGTTTATAGGATTATTATAGTAACTATTGTAATTACTACTAGTGTAGTTGTTCTCACTAGTCAGCCTTCTAAGGAGTAGTTCCTGCCTGCTGGGATTGTCCTTGTCCTCTAAATCCTTCTCTCCTTTCTTGAATTTTGGTATAAACCAAAATTTGATTTTGACTGGAAAAACAATTCACCACCTGATTTTGATTTGTTGCTGAGAAAACCCGTTTGGTTTTTTGAGTTGGCCGATGTTCCTCATGATAGTACTCTTTTGGTATTGCTAGCTTTATGCCATAATTCATGCTTGTTGAGTGCTTGACACCCATATAGTTGTAGTTCCAAGGGCACCCATCCAAGGAGTTTCCAGTGCCTAGTTCCAAGGGCACCCATCCAAGGAGTTTCCAGTGCCTAGTTCCAACGGCACCCATCCAAGGAGTTTCCAGTGCTAGTTGGGAAAATCCATCGTTTGATTCTGAGATGGAACTACCCTGTATCCTTCCACTGAACCCGCTTCCTCTTGCCCTTCTTCTTTGTTGGTGCCTCAGAAGTCCCAGTGCCAGCATTGTCCTTCTGAGAATAAGTTTTTAATTGGACTTTCTGTGCTTATATCAGAGTCATAAGGCGTGAGGGAGTTGTAAGTTTTGGTGTCAGGATCATATAGACTGCATTTGCCCTTAGTCAGATGGGTTCTGACCAGTTTATGACAATACAAGGCTGTGTAAATTCATCCGTCTGGGAGTGGTTGGTACGTCTTAAGTTTGGCTTCGAAGAGAATCTTTGCCATTTCTTTGTAATGTGGTCCCAATCCTGGTTTGGCAGTGATATCCTTTTCAAGAATCTTGGAGGACTCCACAATCGATTTTTTTTCTTCGTTAATCCACGTAGCTGGATCCTCCACTATCCCATACAGAATTTGAACTTTTTCATTTCTCCATGTAGATCCATGATAGTGTCCATTTTGAGGGCATCATTGACAAGTGATTTCCAGGCTTTCCATTCCATAGTAGCCCGCTCATACCAGTCACGGAGTTCATCAATGATGCTTAGATAAGTAAGCCGATCTACTGACTCCATATGTTGAGGATACAATGCTGGGAAGAATCTTGGCAGTTCCACCTCCTTGGTAGGCAAAGCATACAGGAGTATTGGAGAATCAGGTACAAACTTCAAAAAATTGAGAACAATTTGGTTCTCCTACTGCTGCATCATGTTCCTAAGCTGAAAGATTTTTCGGAGAGTTCTCCTACTAACGTTTGGGTTTGGGGTCCTTTACTCTAATGCAAGGCTAATCTTCAATGATGGCATGCACCCTCTGATCTAATACACCTCTAGCAATCTTCACCTAAAGCAATAATTCTTTTAATTGAATCCTGACCTCCTTCATACATTTGTATATATGTCTATTTCCTAGCAGCATATCCAATTCAATGGCTATGGAGTGGCGATCTGCAGTAGACTATCCCTACCAATGTGAATTGACTATTATATCATCAGAAGTCAATGTCCACTCAGGCACCCTTTTGAGTAGTTGGATACTGATGGGATGAACAGGTAGTTGGCACAACTCTTGATCATGAAAAGCGGCCAACTTTTAGTGTAGAACCATCTCCCTAGCTCCTACATATAGCCTTTGAAAGTGTTCCAGATCAAAGATAAGAGAATCATCCTCAAAATACTGTCGAGTATATGAGCTTGCTGATGCCTTAATCTCTTTTCATTGTGATGAGCTACAAAGAGTGTTGTGCATCAACTTGAAAAGATTTAGTCACAGCTTTGGTTTTTCCTTTGCTGTCTAGAATGTGCTGTGATTGGTGTACTGGAGGTTCTTCACCATTGCCCTTATTGTTCTAATCACTACCTTGCTGGTGCTGATCATCCGACTGCTGGTCTGGATGGTCTTGATTAGCACCACAATTGCCTTTGTTGGGTCCAGTGCCCTCAATTGCAGCTGACCCTCCAGCTCTAGAGCCTAAGGGTGGAGAAGGAGGAGAATCATCATCATGAGGCTTGTCGTCCGACTTGTCATCCTCTTCCCCCTCATGTTCTTCTTCCTGCTCAATTCCTCTTCAGCATCATCTTGCTTACCGATATAATCCACAATGGCTTGATTTACCAAGGTTGTATTATATTTAGTGATCTTATCTTGCAGATCACTCTGAACAGTCTCAATGAGGGCCTTCAAATTAACCATATTCAGTGTTACATTTCCTTGAGGATTCAGGATATCAGTAAGGTTATTGTAGATGTATCTCTCTGCAAGGGAATCCGCTAACACATTGTGGGTGTTGAGCAGTTCTTTGAACTCTACACGCTTCAATCGTAACATGGTCTGTCAACGTCTCTCAAGGCAGCTTCTTTCTCTTCATGAAGTCATCAATTTTTGGTTTCTAGCTTCAGTATCTTTGTTTGCAGCTCCTCAATTGTTTAAGTTGATTGATTCTCAGCAATAACATGCCTGAGAGACTGATAAGCCATTTTTCTGTTAAAGTTCGCAAACTTGATGTTGGCTGCTTCCCAATTCTTCTTTCAGCCTAGCCACTTCTTCACTAAAAGATGATACATCCATCATCTATCCTAGGGAATTCAAAATTAGTGTTCCATGATGCTTGGATTATCCTTGAGTAGCCATCAACTACAATAGATGCATCAGATTCAACTAGCTCATAGACCATGACTAGAGCCACATATGGCAATGCTACCAAATCTAGTTTTTGAAGTACCAATTGGCCTTTGAGAGGGTTATTTTGCAAATGTTGCAACTAATCCGTCTTGGATTCTGATAAAGCCATTTCACTGAAAAGAGTTTTGGTGATCGGGCTAGCAAGTGCTAGGTCCTTTTCTTTGCGAGTATTAGCTATAACTTGTTCAGTGCTTGCTTTTTGCTGGCTTGTTTCAGTGATGATTGTTGTTTGAGTCTGCTCTTTGGGAATCACTGAAGTCTAGACTTCAAAATATTTTTCAGGGGGCAGGGGTTGGACCTGACTCTCAAGTTTCTTCAATAGAGCAGTACTCTTTTCTAACAGTATCTTGGGTTTCTTTGAACTACTGGCCTCGGCCAATGTAGCCTTCCTCTTCTGTCCAGAGATGGCCAACTGATTACCTGAGTCTTGTTCATCTAAAGATAACTCCACATTGCCAGTTGATAGAATAGGCTTAGGACTACAAGCTTGCTTTACCTAGAAAAAGGCCTCTGGAGTAGTAGCCTAGTACAAAAACTACCATACATACAAAGCTTTAAATACACTCTATAACTTCAGCTTAGCAGTCTACTGTAAGACGTTGTGAGATAAAATCTGGTAAAGATTGATTTTGGATTTATCATCCAGCCTTTTTACCAAGAGCATTGCAAACAATTTTTCAGACACATATGTCAGATTGTTTTTCAAGCTAACAGCTTCTACAATAAATCTGTAGGCTGAGGGAACATCCAGTGCACCTACTGGAATCCCTTTCCCACCAGCCTTCCTTTTCATTTTAGCGGCTTTATATTCCTTAAGAACATGACTGATCTATTCTGGTGATGCTAGAATGGGCTTTTTCTTATTGGGTAATCTGAAGGCATAAGCAACAACTTTAGGTGTCACTCTTATTTTGATTCCATTGACATTGGCACTGCCTTCATAAGCATCAAAAGAATCGAGGACTTGTTTGATAACATATGCATCAAAGTCAAGCCTCGTTGCCTGTACTACCACATATAGAACCCATGATTGCAGTAGCGATTTTGCGTGCTCATTAAGCAAATATTTGTGTATCTTACTGTGTGGAATGAGTGGTAGGGAGGCCTAAAAAGAAGCAATGATTGCTGCAGTCTCACCCATTCCGTCCTACTTCTTCTCTGACACTTTCTTGGGACCCATACTCTGCGATGACGACGAAGTTGTAGAGGAAGAAGACTTACTTGTATATGCTAACCCGCAGCAAGGTGTATGAGGTAGTGGCAGATAGGGACAAGCAGAATTTGTCAATGAGGAGGTTTCACGTTGGAACGAAGAGTTCTCAGAGCTTGGTGATGGCGAGTGCGTGATAACGGGTAATCATCGTTAAAGAGACTTGTAAGGAAGAGTGCCCACACGCCTCACTATTATACGTGTATGCACCATAAAAGCTCCACTACTTACCTTTCCTAGAGTTACGTGCACCGATGGCGATGTGGCACACATGCATTGGCCATGCTATTCAATAATCGCCTTAATGATTACCAGATTCATTCTAGTTGTCCCTTTTTCCCATAGAAACTGGTACTGATTCTCAACTCCATTGGCTCTAATAGTGGCACTGGTTTGTCATACTCACACATGACTAGTTCTGATATTGGGTTGACATGGAAAAGATTTAGAATAGTGGAATCTAACATACTCTGGTCATCACAGTACCTGGAATACCACTATCATCACCTCTAGAGGTCTCCTTGTCATTAGAATAATATAACTTGATCTTGGCCCAATTATAAACACTTGGTAGCAGTAATCCAGATAAGTCTTTCAGCCTTAAAATAATTTTCCCAGTAAGTAATGTTGAAACTTGGTTACACTGAAAACCATTTCCAGAGCTTCTCTCTGGGTGGTAGTATATCCTTGTTCAGCTAGACTGAATCTTAGACTGGCAAAATAAACCGGATACTCCGTCCTACCATCTGGTTGAGCCATTATTTTTCCCATTTCCACCCCCGAAGCATCAACATGCACATGGAATATAACATTCTAGTCTGGTTGTCGCATTACAGGATTACTAATAATGGCATTTTTAAGACACTAAAAACTTTCTTCACATTCACAAGTCCAGATGAACTTATTGGTTTTCTTGGTAAGCTCATATAGAGGTAATGCCTTTGTAGCAAACATGTGAAGAAATCTTCTGTAAAAATTTATATACCCCAAGAATGAACTAAATTCAGACATTGTGCGGGGTGCCTTGGCCTGCTGGACACACTGGACTTTATCATTGGCCATCTCTATGCCATTTCTGGACACTATACGCCCCAGTAATTCTCCCTTCCAGTCTTGAATGGATTCAAACAAATCCTCTTTTCCTAACATCACTAAAAAACATTTCCAAAACACGTAGATGCTTCTCCTCGGTTGAGAATACAATGAAGTCATCTGTAAATATAGCTAGAAATTTGTGCAAGGCTTCAATGAACATCTCCATCATGCAACATTGAAATGTTCCTGGAGCATTGGAGAGACCAAATGGCAGGAGTAAATACATAAATGCACCCCGATTAGTAATAAAAGTTTTTTTTCTCTTATCTTCAAGAGCAATCTTTAATTGGTTGTAACCACTGTAGCCATCCATAAAACTATACATATCATGACCTGCAATCTCGTCAAGAAGCATATGAGTGAAGGGTAGTGGAAATGGATCTTGATAGTTTAAGCATTAAATTTGTGGTAGTCCACACAGACTTAGGGTTTCCCATTATTTTTCGGTACGACCATTATAGGGAATAGCCAATCACTACTGGCGGTGACTTCTTGATGAATCCGACTTTTAGAAGGTTTTCAATTTCCTCTTTGACCTTCTTAGCATAGTTCAGATTCATTCTATACCTCTATAGATGTACTGGTCTAGCATCTGGCTTCAGATCTATTATGTTCTGGCAAACCTGTGGATCTACACCTTTCAAATTAGTATGTTCCCATGCAAACACATCTTTATATTTTTGGAACATAAGTCTGGATTTTTCCTTCATTTCTGGGTCCAGATGCTTATTCACCTTGATTAATCGAGGACTTTCTTCAGAACCTAAATTCCATTCTTCAATCTCTTGATCATTTGGAAGCAGCCAATTCGGGCCACCTCCCTACCTTTTGGTTGACTCCTAAGCATAATCCCACGACATATTTGTTAGTTCTGGATTCCCATCCTGAACTCCAGTGACCTCTTCAGTGTACACCGGTGTACTAGAATCTGAATATCCCCCTTTAGAGTCGGATGGTTCCTCTGGCCGTCCAATCAACTGAACTGGTCTCTTTCCCGGATTCAGTTCAATGAACTGATCTGGAAACTGCCTCTCTATTTCTTGGCTTGAGACTTGTGAAATAATACTGCATTCAAGTCGATTTTTGCTAATGGAAAAATGCTCATGGCTGCAAGCACCCGTTTAATCTTCTTAACCCAATATTTTTGGCAAATTTCTTCAGATCGAAGTGCTTTCTTCCAGATTTTGGCGTTATTTGTCTGGAGCTAGATTCTCTTACTAGCTCCTTGATAGTTAGGGTCTGATTTGCATAATCATGAGCAACCTGCACCATCCGAAGCTATGGGCGTCCTAGTAGCATACCATATGCTCCTTGGACATCCAATACCAAAAAGTTGGTTTTGAATTTTTCTTTACCCACCCTAATTTGTATATTCTTAATCATACCAGTTGCCTGAACAACTTTATGATCAGCCATTCTCACCTTAAAGGGTGCTCATTTAAATCAGTGTTAGCAAGCCTTTGTTGAAGATGTGCCCCCAGAATATTCACGCCTGCTCCTCCATCCAGTATAACACAGGATAGTGGCTCCCATTGTTTCCTAACCTTGTAATCCACCTGATGACTAGCACCTCATCATTTCTAACAGCCAACAGATCAACTACTCTTGCATCATCTTCAGATTTTCTCTGTTGTTTGATAAACTTTGCTACTTCAGGCAAAGTCTTCCTGATATCCTCTAGCTCGACCGTCAATTTATGAATCCGTTCACAGATTTTGACATGGATCTCTTCTCTCTCCTCTTTAGAATTATCATTAGAACTTAAGGAGTGAGGACTATCTTCACATTTCCAATCCCTTGTTTTGGTGTCTGTATTGAGCCTTGGCTGACACTAAGAAAGACACTTTGCTTTCCCTAGTTCAGTGTTTTCTATTGCAGTCAATTCTGATTTGACTTGCCCTAGATCATCTACCAGTCCTTGAACTGCAGCAAGCATGGTCTCATAGATTCCAGACCTAGATTGATCTCGCTGTCTTTTCTCAGAAGATTGGGCAAGTATATTTTGAATAACATGAGCATCAAAACTCTCTGGCTATTCTGGTAGCTTCTTAGCTAGATCCTCTATGACCCTAGCTGCTATCTCTCGCTGCTCTTGCTATTCATCGACTACCTTCTCCTTGCCCTTAGCCTCCCAGACTTCTCTCTGCTGAGTCCATTTACTGGTTTCAAGAATGACTAGTTTCACAGGCTCTTATGGAAGTTCTTCAATAATCACCCCTTTATTGCGAGTGATTGCCCGTACTAGAACTGGTTCGGACACTTTTGCCACAATAGCCTCAGTACTAGGTGCCCCTCGACATTCAACTGCAAAGTGCCCATATTTTCCACAATTATAGCAGTTAAGACTACGGTTCTGGAAGTTGTCAGTACCCCTTTGGTATCTACCGCGCCCAGTACCAGTCCCAGTGGTACCTAAATTTTCCTCTTTAGGTCTATTGGTTGTTTGTACCTTAGCTGATTCTGCATTTGTAAATGCAATTAGATACATATCCTTACCTTTCTTGAAATGATGGATTCGAATGCCACAGTTATTCCATAGATGGCCATATGCCTTGTAGTACGTGCACTATGAGCATTTGTTGGAAACATGATCTTAGGATTTGCATTTGGAGCACCAAGTTTTCATCTTCCTGACTAGTGGTCTGGTCAGACTGATTATAGCAATTTGTCTGGTCATTTTGTCAATTTTTTTAGACTAAGACCCTTTCTTAGCTTTGTCCTTGCTCTTCTCGTTTGAGCTACTATCAGAACTGTTGGAAGTCTCACTAGAGTTGAAATTCTCTGTAGAAGAGGTGCTACTACTAGACCTCTCCTTTTTATGGCTTCGCTCCTTCTTGGCTTTCTGCTCACGCTTCAGAGATCTCTGCACCAAGTCATTAAACTTCCTCATGGGTGCAGGTACCTCTTGCTCTCTTAGCTTCTTGCTGCTGCAAAATCCATTCCAAAACCATGCACGCAATCTCTCTTTTGAAGGTGGTTCATGCAGTTGCCTTGTCAACTCTTTGATCTTTTCCACATAGCTTCTGATAGACAATTTTCCTTGCCTGATCTTTTCCATCTCAGAGAGAATGTCTTCATCACCTCTATTGTCTAAGTATTTAAGCCTAAAAGACTTTATCAATTTATTGTAAAACCTGAGCTGGCAAGCAAGATAGTGGTAATACCATTTTCTCGTTGCATCCTTCAATGTTTTTGAGGAAAATACTCTCCCCATTCATCTTCATCAATATTCTTTAATTTAGCATATTTCTCAAGGGCTTGAATGTGGACATCAGGATCGTCGTTTTTTTTGCCTTTGAAAACTGGAAAAGAGATCTTTACAGAAGCAGTGTAATCATGCATGTCTGTGTCATCTCTGGTTCTTCTGGTCCTGGTAGCCTGCTAACTGCATCTGGATGACTTCCTGTAATGATTAGTGTCGGTATCACAGTGACCTTCGGTTTCAACTTTAGTCTCAGTCTCTAACTTGGCCTTTCTGCTTGTACTATGACAAATGCCTTTGCTACCCTTGGCCTCAGCTGTCTTGTGTGTGGATCGAGAACCTTGAGTCCTGGTTTCGCAATCCTCACGCTCAGCCCTCCTCCTCCCCTTGAGTGGCTGGAATGCTGAGAGTCTCTAGCCTCTTCAGCATTGTTTTTCTCCTCCTGAGCCTTAGTCTCACTCTCAGTATCAGACTCTCTTTTTGACACTTCTGGAATAGGGTTGACTAGTGTGCAATCAGTGCGCAACCGGGTTGACGATTTTCGACCACGACTAACTCTCGGCAGCATGTTTGTAGCGAAGCATTTTAATTGGGAGACAGAGCTCACTGGTCTAAGAGAAATCAGCTCTAGCCACTATGATCGCAAAAATGAAATGAGAGTGGTCTCTTCAAAAAGCTATTCCAGTGTTAGAGTTGAGAGCTACTGATTATCTAGGCAATTCTATTAGGTAGTATTGGAATGAAACAAAGAACTGAACTGGATTAACGTACTAAAGTGGACGACACAAACTGGAAGATTGGGAATGGTATTATAGAGCCAAATCAATAGTACAAAGATAAGCAGTATAGTGTACAAAAGGCTCAAGCTCAGATGAAGTCTGAGGATTGATTACAAGAGTGATGATTACAGAGTTGAAAGTTGAAAGCTTATGAATCCAAAAGTACAAAAATCCCAAAAAGAATCCCGGATACAATGTAGTGGCTCCTATTTATAGGCTTACAAAATTACTGCAATAATTGCTGTAATTACTGCCAATGTAGGTGTTCCCGCTAGTCGGCCTTCTAAGGAGCATTTCTTGCCTACTGGGAGTGTCCTCGGCTTCTACACCAATCAATGAGGTGGATTATCAACTCAAGTTGCCCAACCATTGGCTCATACACAATGTGTTTTATGTGAGCCTACTTAAGCCCTACAAAGGAGAGCCAACAAGTGAACCAATTATTGAAGACCCTCCCAAAATCAAATACCAAGAAGAGGTGCTACAACCCGAAGCTATCCTTCGGCATGAAGAAAAGATACTATGATATGGTAAGATTATCGGACGGTATCTTATTAAGTTCAAAAATTATCCTTTTGAAGATAGTAGATGGATGCAAGGAATCCAACTTAAGGATAGTATGAACCTTGTCAATGCTTACAATGCTACATTAGAGTAAGAAAATCTACATGTTTCCTTTAAATGGTCAATGTTTTTGTCTTATAAGACTAATTCTCTTTCTGTTGTGCACAAATTTAAGTAGTATGCGTACTTAGAATCATGTTTGTAATCACGACGTCTCTCAAACACTAAGTAGAATTTGTCACTCTATTTGGGAGGATGAAATGGACGAAAGAGCAGACATGCTTGCAACAACTATGTCTCCCAAGCACCAAATGGATTGGTCATCCATCTTGGAATGATGTCATAGGGTAAAAAGGGATCCTCTACCCGCTAAGAAAAATTGACTAATCACTAAGGCTTTATCTCTACTACCTCATAGTAGTCGAGGATGACTATGATTTCAAGAAAGAGGTAATTCCATAAAATCTAATATCTAGCCACCCAAATGATTTTATCATATTAAATTGATCACTTAATATGGGATAATAAACAAGAACAAGGGTTAGAATATAGACATGTGCTTACGGACCTATCTCAACACGGGGCCAATGGTAAAGGGGTCCAAAAGAGAGATGGTATGTCAAAGAGCAAGGCTAGCTAATGGAGCTTAAAAGACCTTAGGGTTAGCTTCATTAAAGACCTCAAATAGTTAGTGTTAAAAGTACTTTGACCTTAGGCAAGCTAGGGCTGAGCTTGAGGTGGGAATCAACCTAATCTTGAGGTGCTTGTCGTGCTTGATGACTAATGTGCTTGAGGTGCTTGTCGTGCTTGCTGACTAAGGTGCTTGAGGTGCTTGTCGTTCTTGATGACTAAGGTTCTTGATATGCTTGTCATTCTTGATAAAGAAGGTGCTTGAGAAGCTTCCCATGCATGGGGGATAAGGTGCTTGAGCCAAAAAGAGATCCTACAAAGGAGGGGGAAAGCCCCAAAGTTAGGGGAATCTTTGACTTAACCTCCCACTTACCCAAAGGGCACCCCCTTTTCTCAAGGGGCACATGGGACACATGTTAGACTCTCCCTATGCTTAACCACATTGTGTGCTTGAACGCTATTGGCTGGGCTAAAGAGGGATCCAATGAGCTTCTAGTTACATTCAACAAATATCTATATATTTTCAACCTCTCTCTCTCTCTAAGGGGTAATGAGGACACTTGTCCAAAGACTACCCATGTACTTGAAATGCATGGTGTATCTGATTGGCTAGGGGGAGAGGGGTCCAATGATCTTGAGGCATGAGTAAAAAGTAGAACTCACAAGCAAGAAAGGGGGTGTTGGGGGTATACACCTCTCACACAATCATTTTTTCAAGCATTCTCACTTGGTGAAAGTTGAGAAACTCCACCTCCTTCTCCAAGATTGTTGAGAAGTTGAGTGACTACACCAATACTCTTGGCTATGGAATGCAAATCCAACCAAGAGCCATGCTTGAATGCTTAAGCTTGACTTCTTCTCCACCTTCATTATACTATGCTATTATGTATGCTAGCAAGAAGAGTGATGATAAGTGAGGAGCTATTTCTTTCTCCTATGAAATGTTTTATTGTCCTCTTCCCTATCCTCATTCCCCGCTAGCTCTCTCCACCCTGAAAGGTGTTTGAGGCCTTGGGACTGAGGCTTGGGATAGTTCATGTTATGCTTGTGATGCATGAAGCTTTCCATCTTCACTGCGTCACCTAGGTCACAAGGAACACAAAGATTGTATTGTACCAAGTCTCTCTTGATGGGAGAAACTATAATACAAATGCCTATTGGAGGGGGGACGGGCTCTGTAGGAATCCAGTCCTCAATTGTTGTCATGTTCTCTAAACTCTCTCTCTCTTGCAAAAGTATTGTTCATGCCAAGTTAACTAACAACCGTGTTTATGTTGTGACCATCAGCTAAGTTCACCCGCTATGCTCACAAAGTAATCTCACAAAAGTGCTTTATCCAATTCCCTAATTCCGCTGTTCTTAAACTTCATAGGCCATTTCCATTACATTTTGCTTTTTTGTCATGGTACCAATAAACTTTGCAGTTGGTTTGATAGGACCCACAAAATCAAGACCCCACTTTTGAAAAGGATGAATTGTAAGAACTGGTTGCAAGGGCATCCTTTTTGTATCCAATGATCTATCATGTCTATGGAAACCTCCGTTGTGGGCCTGTATTATGAAATTTGGTCTGGAAGGGTTGTGGTTGCACCACATTTGTCATTGATTCCAGTTTTGTAAGAATATGTGCCGGTGTCCTTCCTCTAGATTACAATAACATTTGTCATAATCATGCCCAGGTCTTTGACATACCTAGCAAAATGATTGTTTGGAGGAACTTGCAATGGTGAAGGTTGGATCTCTTTTGACTTTTCCAAACTTAGTCTATTGATGTTGGAGGTCTCCTCACAATTTTCTTTACCATTGCTCTTCTTCCATTTACTCTTTTTCTTCTTTGGCTTAGCATCCTTTCTTCTTCTCTGATCTCTATTTTTTCTTGGCACTCCATGTATCATCCTCATCAATGTCCGACTCTTGATATGAGTCCAATTTTGAATCTTCGTCTTGATCCTCATCTGAAACTTCCTCTTTTGAATCTGAATCTTGCTTAGATTTCTTCTTCTTAGTCTTCTTTTTTTCACTTGTCCCATCCGCCAAGTTGCCAAATGCCTAGGGTTGGGTAAGAGGTGCATGAAATTCTATATAAAACACAGGAAATATGAAGTAATCAAAGCTATCATAGGTCAATGTCAATTAGTCCATAACATGTAACTATCTAAATAGCTCTCTTTTGTAAGAGGCTTTATAACTTTAAATCGTGTGTTATGACCCCTCAAGGCACATAACATGCTTGAGAAAAGTTGTACACTACTTAAAACACATCCACTCACAATTGTAAATCATTAGGAAAAATATGAACCCTCTAGGGGCCCTTTGGGATTAAGGTTAATTAGAGGCCAGCCAATGAGAAGAGGGTGGTGGACACACTCTATGCCCTCAAAAAAGTAGGGGGACAAAGTAGTCTCATACTTCTTAATGGCCTCTTACCTAGTGAGAAGGGGGAGGGGTGCCATATGGAACTTCCAACTTCCCTCCTTATTGATCCGGTTTTTAAAAAATCCCAAAATTTTAAAAAAATTTAAAATTTCCAAAACTCAAATCTTATCTTCTTAAAACCCCCTAAACCTATTTTATGGTCAAAAAAACATTCTTGACCTGAAAAAGTCAAAACGTGCACCAAAAAACCCTGAAATTCATTTTTTCTCAAAAACTTTTGAAACGTCATTTTTACTATCCAAAGCCTCCCCAAAACTAATCCTCGGTCCAAAATGGATTTTCTCTCTTTAGAACCCCTTTTTCAACCCCTCCTTGGTTGCAACCATCACACTCACCCTCTACTCCAACACTCTCTCTCTCTCCATCATCTCCATTGCTGCAGTAAGGAAGCTTCTCTCTCCTCCCCTACCACCTCTCATTGCCACACTAAGCAAGGGTTATCCACCTTCTCCTATCTCGATTACCACAACACTCTTCCCTCCTCTGTCACTACCACCTGCCATTGGCACACCAAGCAAAGTCATTCACTTTCTCCCACCTACATTGTAGCAACATGCAAGGTCCTGCTCCTCCTCCTAATTTCCTTTGTTCAACCATGGCCAGCTCTACTTCACAAAGGCGGCCAAAGGATGAGGTCACAACACTTGCATGCCACAACACAAGAGGTAGAGATGATGAGTGGGTGCCACAAGAGTTTACCAAAGGTGCTTGGGTATACATGTAACCATATGCTATTGGCCCTCACCATGTGCAAAATTGTGCAAACTTGGATCATCATTGGAAAGGAAAGCTCCTTGGTTTGCAGAACCACAAAGACAAGGGGACCGTAGCCATTGTGCAACATGTTTTCTCAATGTCAAGCATGCAATTGCAGCAACCACCTCAATTTTCAACACATTGTAAGTACATGTTTTGAGAATACAAAGCTAGGTGTGAAATCACAGTGTAATGTTTTTATGAATTCATACTTGAGATTTTTTATGCATATATAGTCATATTTCCATCCACGTTGGTGGAGGAGCATCCACTACATAATCTCTTCGGCACATTCAATGCTATACATGTAGATATTGGAGCAACAATTTTTTCACATCTTTGTCCAACCAAAGAAGGATTTTCTTATATTCTCACTCCTATATTGTGATTACTTCTACACAAGAGTTTGGAAAGCTTGAACCCATCAAAGTATCTCATCAGTGTCGAAAATTGATGTCGAGGCCGCCTCCCGCCGTCGAACGGAGTCTCCGATGCCGAGGAGAATGTCAAAAAACGGACCGATCGGGAATGATACCCAGGCTTACTCACCGAAGCTCGCTCTCACTCTCACTCTCACACTCTCTCTATCTCTGAGCTTGCTTTTGATTTGCTTATAGCTCATTCCCTTGCTGAGAGGAGCTCTCTCTCTGTCTCTCTCTCTCTTCCTTGGGCATGTGTGTGAGCCAGGTGTGTGAGAGTCGATGGGTCAGGAAGTCAAAGTGTGGTCGAGGGCTTTAGTGGGAACCAAGGCTTCCACACACAAAGGGTAAGTCAAAGTTCTAAAAAACTTAATTTCTTGCAAAAACTGATAAACTGAGGAAATGGCAGTGCTTGGTCAAAATGGCCTGCATGTTTGCCGAGCGAGGGAGGGGGAGTGTCTCAGAGTGTGTGTGCGCAACCACACACAAGTGAAAATCGTTCTCTATTCTGCTCGCTCTGTCCGATACGAGCCCACCCTGCTTGTAATGCTTCAAGCCTTCAAGGCTTGCCCAGTTCTCTCTCTTGCTCTCGGTTCTACCCGCTTTCTCTTACCCCACTGCTGCTTGTGAGCACTTCAAACTCACACCTCGATAACTGCTTGATGCCCATTGTCTACTGCACTTGAGTGTGTGTGTGTGTGTGTGTGTGTGTACCGACCTGCTGCCGCGACTCTCCAACTGAGTGTATGTGTGTGTTTGTATGCACACACCCTTCGACTCTTGCTTAATCGTTCAAGGCTTGCCTAAATCTCTCTTTCTTATTGGCTTCCCCAGCTTTGTTTTCCAAGCTCTATCTATCGGCTGCCTGCAGAGCTTCCTTGCCTTGAAGCTCCAAATGCTTTGCTTTGCACTGTCTTGACCCGCTGCTCGAGCTCTCTGTCTCTTGCTTCAAGCCTTCAAAAGGCAATGCTTTGAGATGCTCCTTTGCCCAACTGCACCTGCTCAAGCTTCCAATTTCAAGCTTTTCCAAGAAGCCTATGTTCCTACAGGCCAAAGCTTCTCTCAAAGATTCTCCCTTCTCCTTGAGAGGGGTTGCGCACGCAAGAGAAGCCGAGATTCGCAATCTCGTCCGATCCATGCCGGGGATCCGCTCTAAATCACTCCAATCCGATGCCGTGAAGCGTCGAGCTCCATTTGAGCTTTGTCGTTGTTTAGAGACCTCCACCACCACCAAGCCATAGCTCTGATACCACTTGTGAGTGCGCGTGTGTGCAGATACGTGTGTGCGCGGTGTGGTGCATGCGGAGAAGGAGAGAAGCACGAGATGGTGTGGGTGGAGCAACATCTGAAACTAAAAGTGAGGAGCTCCTTATTCTTTCTACATGAAGAATAAGGGTATGTACACACGTGGATGGACGATCGAACACCGGATATCTAGCCCTGGGCAAAGGTGCAACGCCTTTACCCCAACATGCTACATTATCAAATTAAGCAAAATAAAGATGCATAGTTGATCACGACCCTCTAGAGGAAGATAGAGCAATTGATGATTGATAATGCAATAATGGAAGAGGGAAAGAAGGCAGATGAGCAAACGTCAGACAAGTTTAGATATGAAACGAGATTCTTTCAGTACATTTAGTGAGGCACACAATTTGTCAGTGCCACCAGTTTTAAGTCCTATAGATGTGATTATAATGTTTAATAATAGACAGTTCTTCTACTAGATAGAACTTCATATATCTCTTCAATAGTAAGGCTGCTTTTTGTACAGATTCCCCTTCTTTTTGCTTGAATTTGTGGATTTGCGAGACGGTGTTGTGAGCTATCCCTCTTTGAGAGAATTCCTCAATAAATTTATCAAACATTTCCTCAATTGACTCAAAATCTCTACGTTCTACAAAATCAAATCAGGTGGTGGCATCCTTTTCAAGGGTTAGTCCAAATCTTGCGAATTGCGTTGGAAAGTCCAGGACTTCCTTAGCTCTAATGACACACACAAATGCTGCCACGTGATCCCTAGGATCTCTGTTTTTGAAATATTTCTTGTTTACCCATTTTTGGATATGAGATTCTTTGATCCTACAATGATCTATCAATCTAAGCATAGGGTCTCCAAGTCCCCCTCTATGAGCTCTTTCCAGCCTAGGGTATGGTAAGTGTTCTTCTCCTAGGGGTGCTCCTAATCCATAATTCCTGGATGGTCTTGCAGGTGGTTGTTCCTCTCCTTGAACCCTTTCTTCTTGTTCTCGTTATTGATGTGGTGCTTCTGTCATGGTTTGATTTGACATTCTTGTTCTACTTTGATCTTGGTATTTCTGATGGAGTGGTGGTATTGGTGGTGCTCCTAGCCCTGACATGGCTTGATGACCACCTCTATTTGTGTTCTGTTATGGTGTTGCATACTATTTGAGCCATGCTTGAAATGATAGTGGTGTGACTTGTGAGTTTTGAGGGTTGGGCAATGGCTATCCAGTGGTATGTGACATGGTTTCGTAGTCTTCTAAGAAAGGATTTGTGGATTTTCTATGGGTATGTGTGGTTTTCTCTTGTCTTCAGAAGCCCATGTCAATAATTCTTGTGTTATCACTCTTCCTACATCCCCCAGATGGATTGACTCATATTCTCGTCCATATTTATTGACAAAAATGATATTGGTTCTTGTTGACGTGTCATAAGAAAACAAGTACAAGACTTTGTCTTTGCTTAATTCATTCACATGGGGTTCCATACATCGGTAGTAGGAGATGACCCTCCCATTCCTGTGCTTGTAAATCCCATTATTTTCATGAATTGTAGCCACTCTTAACACTCTCTTGTCATGAATGTAAAAGGCTCCATGAAGGTTAAGTTTAGAAGGTAGTTCTTGGGTCTCCATGACCATCTTCCCTTTTTCCACGTTACCACCATATAGATCATAGTTTTCTGGGTCTTTGACAATGAGATAGTGGTTCTCCTCTTCATCATGGAATCTATCACCATAATTGTTGACTAGGATTATTTTTAATCCTTTAACATGTCGTTCTTCAATATAGATGCATTGCCATCCTCGAGCATCTATGAAAACTAGGGCTCCATGGGAGTTTGTTTCCTTTAGGAAGATTGTCGTGTATTTTGGTGTGGTTGAATGGGTTTGGGAGGTACTACCTCCTAGAGCCCCTTACTACTGGAAGCCTCCTATTTGTTGGTGAGTGTTACCATTCACCGAGCAAGGTTTTATGAGCTATTCAAAAACCCGAGCAAGACAACTGTATGAATGAGCATGCAACCACTGGATGAGCATAGTTCTACTTTACCTCTTCCATTTCCTCTCGTGAAACTAAACTTTCCATCCTTGATCGGGAAACTCGCTCACAAATTCTAGAGGTGTTTACACGTGTTCACCTGCCTTGTTCTTTCACATGTGGGAGATATTGGGTCCTGGTCTATTTCATCTCTCTCTCTCTCTCTCTCTCTCTCTCTCTCTCTCTCTCTCTCTCTCTCTCTCTCTCTCAGGTTTGCAAATGATAGAAGAGGCAGTTTACGTGTTGCACTTGACAAATCCATTGTGTGGTTGATAACGAGAGTAGCAGCAAAAGAATAACTATCCACCACTGCACTGACAAACACCCAGAGAGGGCATGGGGATGACATCGTAATGTGTATTTGGTGGTCTTTTTCCCACGGCATCTCATGAAGTGAGAAGTGCTATATCCCTTTCTTGTCTGATATATAGTAGATGTTGTACGTAGGACAATCCTCGGGGGAGGAGAGCTGCTTCAATAGCAGATATGGAGATCGAGGGGTTCACTATTTAGTAACCCCCATATAACATGCGTACGCGGGGTATTTTAAAAATCCCTCTTTTAACATGTCTCAATGAATAGACTGACTTATTTTAGGATTTTTTTCAAAATTGAACATAAAAACCCCTTATTTTAATATATCTTTGTTAAATTGCCTAAAAATTTTGTATTTTAAAACCCCTCCTTTTGAACTCACATTATACATCAACACAATTACATAGTGCACGACGGAGATGTGGAGATGAGCAATGGGGCGGGGGGGGGGGGGGGGGGGGGGGGTGGATCACAAAACAAATGCTAGCTTTGTGTCAATTAAGTAGGACATGGTGAAGGGCAGAGAGTGCATTTTGAATTGGGGTTGATTAAGCAGAATCTAAAGAGATGCTTTGTCTTCTAGAGCAAAACTAAGTGGAAGAGAAAAATTGGATTTTGACTTGAGGTTTATTATTATTGAGAATCTTAGGTGATGCTCTGTCTTCTAGAGACATGGGCACTAATGCTTGCAAAAGTGGACATGGCACCAGTGCTCAACATAAACTTTTTTCTAGAAAGCTGACAAATCTACGTATGAGAAACAAGAGAGGTAATTGACTAAATTTGAATGTTTTTACATCAAATTACACTACTATTTAAAAATGTTTGTAGGTGGTATTACACTAATCCTAGCACTACATGGCACATGGGCCAAAAGAGAGAGGGCAGTGGATTTTTTGCACAATGTGCATTGCGTCAGCTTGATGAGGGGTGCACTGTACAGGAGAGAGAGAGAGAGAGAGAGAGAGAGAGAGAGAGAGAGAGAGCAATTCTTATTCACCTGCATCTACATGCATATGGAGGGTCCGCCCCCCCCTGTTTCTTCAACTCTTATTAGGTACAAGCTTTTCGCGCGCGCGTGTGTGTGTGTAGAGAGAGAGAGAGAGAGAGTAGCATCTCCTTTGTAATTTGATTAGTATTTCAAATCCTCAGTTTATGTTATCTCTCAACGAGACCCTCACAGGAGGTCTATAGCTTCATAAAGGAAAAAAACCATGTATGTCATGTGTCAAAACCTAGCAATACATCACATGTTACTAGCACATATAGCCATCTTTATAAAAATATGGTATCATCTTGTTTGTATCTCAAAAAGGATTCCAAAAAGCATATCTTCAATTCCTTATATGTCTATATGTTATGCAATGAGAACCGATCCCAAGAAAAACACAAATCTGTAGTATCATAAACACCCTGTAAGACTATGAATAAAATGTCTATGCCGCAAAGATAACTACTATCCCTTACCTTGGATAGTAGCTTTAAAAAAATAGTATTCTCAAGGCTAGTTAAGATAGATAAACCCATCATAATGTTGAATGATTAATAAATAAAGTGAAAAAATCGTGCACTATTTTGTCATTAACTTGGTCATTTGCTCAAGAATTAGTATATGCCATCTCTCACAAGACCCTCCACGGGAGGTTTAAGGCGTTTTTAACCAGATGCTAACATATGCATAGCTGCAGATCTTATGAATGTAGATCATGCTCTTCCAGTCAATTCATTCTAATATTCAGGAATGCATACGTAGGTTTAGGAAATAAACACCAAACGAACATATGATTTTGAATACATGGTGGTAATATTCTATCCGTATCAGCAGCTATCATGTTCAAGTTTCCATATGCAAATGTGCACAGTAAATTATATTCAAGTAAATCATAACATATTTTCCTACTTCATTCTATTGATAGTAACAATTCACCAGAACCATTCTAAGTAGGTGAAAATCACCTACCTGATGTTGTGCGTATACCAAATGTGTGAGAATGTCTCCATTGCGAGTCGTTTACCAAAGTAGTGAGCTTCGATGGGTTTGTGATTTCCTCCCATCTATGCAGGTGGTTGTTTCATATTGCCCTTATGGTAGATAGAGAGCCAATTGTTGCAGTTCACGCCTAACCATTGAGAGAGCCGACCTTTTCAAGCTAAGGCCAAAGGAGACAGATCGAGAGAGGGTAAGAGTTCATTGGTCCTCCTTCATGCAAGAACCTCATTGCATGTTTGTGCGGTGTGTTGATAGGGTACATAGAACTAGAGGACTACATTTGCATGCACTAGCAGAGGGTTATCTCTTGCGAGCAAGCCCAGGATGATTCAAGACCAGTGAGGCATGCCAAGAAGCACCCGAGAAAGGGTGTGAATCTTACATAAGGGTATGTGTGTGTGTGTGTGTGTGTGTGTGTGTGTGTGTGTGTGTGTGTGTGTGTGTGTGTGTGTGTGTGTGTGTGTGTGTGTGTGTGTGTGTGTGTGTGTGTGTGTGTGTGTGTGTGTGTGTGTGTGGTTAATGCTCACACATAAAGCAAAGCATATGAGGAAATCAACCCAACGCGTAGAGCAATGGTAGCAAGAGCCATAAACAGATCAGCACGAATCAGGCTTGACCAGATATACAGGCTTCATACTGAGCCATTTATTTGTAAGTGGCATGCCTCACATACGGTGCACACCTGGATTCGTTTATGAGTGCCTAGATATATATATGTATTATTAGTATCAGGTAAGTTTGGTTTTCAATGGCATTATCCATATTAGGCATACAAGCCAAGATACTAAAAATCAAAGACAACTATTATAAGTAAGTAACATGTTTCGAGATATACCTAGGTAGATAGCATGCTCAAAACATTACATAGAGAAAAATGGAATCAGTTTATCGTTGAAGGTAAAGGTAACTTGTGTAAGCTGGCATTTCATAGTCGCACACTACTATAGAAAAACCTGAGCACGGAGAATTAACGCTATTCCACAAAGGATGTGTATGTTAAGCCTTGTGTAGGTACGCATTTCAAGAGGAGGGGACTAGTTTACTAGCACTTGTGTTCACTTATATGTTGAGGTAAAGAAAAGATTCAAATCATTTTATGTGATATTTTTTACCAATATATTGGATAGGGTATACTTAAATGTGTTGTGTCAAGCAGCTCTCAATATATCTAAGCAACCAGTACTCAGATCTACTATGAGAGAGAAGATTGTGTGGGTGTGTGTATGTGAACCGTTCATCCAGCAGTGGGTATGCCCATGTAGTACGTGTGTGTGTGTGTGGGTGTGTGGCCCTCCCCCATCCCACAGGAGAGATCCATCCACTCTTTGTCATGTAGATAATGTGTGTGTGTGTGTGGCCCTTGCCCATCCCTGAGGAGAGATCCACTTGGTGGAGGATATGCCACCCAGTGGACCTATCCCCCACCAATTGCACTAATTCTTCTTGTAAAGATTCATTGTTTATACATAACTCATATGTGTTGTGTTGAAAGGGGTTTGATATGTGAATATCAAATTGTTGTCCGTAAAAGGGATCCTCCTAGGAGGAAAATATGGTAATATGAAATATACATACCTGGACTTCCATGTTTCTTGTCGATATATAAGCATGATGTGTTCACCATATGTCATCATATTGTAATATATTTTGATCCAGCAAGACAAAGATCAATTGCACAGCCATCCCCATCCATATGGTTGGAATATCTTATGATTATCATTCTAGTCAAACAGTGTGCAAGACAAAGATCAACTGCATGACCACCTTCATTTGTATGGTTAGAATATCTCATGATTATCATTCCTTTTTCATGTAAAAGAGGGGAATAGCTCACTATTTTGGGTCTCTTATTAATCAAGGGATAAGTAACCCAAACTTATATTCCCATTTTAGGGTTCTAAAAACCATATCCTTACAAAAATCTTTTGATTAAAGTTTGGATAAATCCGAGTATCTAATTAGGAATATTTATATCAGAGAGTAAGCAATCCAATTCTTAGGGTATGAATACCCATATCCTGACAAAAACTGTTTGATTGAAGTCATGATAAATTCAAGTAGCTACATTATTATTTAATATATTATCTAATTCCAACTGTTAAGTATGGTACTAGTCTGACCAAAGACTAGTAGAGAAAGAGAGTGTGTGTTTAAGTATGAAAATCCCCTCATAATCGAACCATACTTAAACAATTGTATTTAAATAATATATTAAATAACAATATTTAAAAACAAGATGTCATAAAGCTCAATTAACATTTCATATACACCAACACAACATTCTGTATCTAATGGACAATACAATCATTTAGATCAAAAATTTGATCTTTGATCATTACAAATTGATATTTTAATGTTGTAGCTCTGTGTGTCCACCCTTTGGGATGAGCTTTCACTACATCTACATGGAGAAGAATGTAGCTGTTACCTGCATCCATACAAAAAAATTCAGTTAGAACTGGCTATGTTTGTGCGTGTTGCAGGTGTCGACACTGGATCCAGTTGTCATCCATGTCACACTTGTAGACCTAGTTTACAGCCTACCCTTAGGATTGATCATTAAGTTGGGCTTTTAAGTAAGATAACCTTTGATTGTCAAATCATGTGTGTCCCAATTTTCGTTGAGTTTCCCCAAAGAAATGATGCTAATGGCTACTACCATATATGATGCAGATACTTGTGTATTTTTTGTTCAAAGATCATTGTAGACCTCCTGACAAAAATCGGGCAGCATCTCCTTTGTAATTCAATTAGTATTTCAAATACTCAGTTTATGCTATCTCTCAACGAGACCCTCACAAGAGGTTTACGGCTTCATTAATGAAAAAAACCATGTATGTCATGTGTCAAAACCTAGAAATACATCACATGTTACTAGCACATATAACCATCTTTATAAAAATCTGATGGCATCTTGTTTGTATTTCAAAAAGTATTCCAAAAACATATCTTCAATTCCATGGAAAAACAGAAACCTATAGTATCATATACACCTTGTAAAACTAGAATAAAATTTCTATACTGCAAAGATAACTACTATCCCTTACCTTGGATAGTAGCTTTAAAAAAACAGTATTCTCAAGGCTAGCTAAGATAGCTAAACCCATCATAATGTTGAACGATTAATAAATAAAGTGAAATAATCGGGCACTATTTTGCCATTAACTTGGTCATTTTCTCAAGAAATCAGTATATGCCATCTCTCACGAGATCCTCCACAGGAGGTTTAAGGCTTTCCAACCAGATGCTAACATATACATACCTGCAGATGTTATGAATGTAGATCATGCTCTTCCTGTCAATTCATTCTAATATTCAAGGATGCATATATAGGTTTAGGAAATAAACACCAAATGAACATATAATTTGAATACACGGTGGTAATATTCTATCCGTATCTGGAGCTATCACGTCAAGTTTTCATATGCAAACGTGCACAGTAACTTATATTCAAGTAAATTTTAACATATTTTCCTACTTCATTCTAATGATAGTAATAATCCACCAAAACCATTGTAAGTAGGTTAAAATCACCTACCTGATGTTGTGCATATACCAAATGCGTAAGAATGTCTCCATTGAGAATCAATTTCAAAAGTAGTGAGATTCAATGGCTTCGTGATTTCCTTCCATCTGTGTAGGCATTTGTTGCATATTGCCCTTAATATGGTAGATAGAGAGACAATTGTTGCAGTTCAGGCCTGGCCATTGAGAGAGCTGTATTTTCAAGCCAAGGCCAAAGGAGACACATTGATAGAGGGTGAGAGTTTATCGGTCCTCCTTCATGCAAGAACCTCATTGCATGTTCATGCGGTGTGTTGATCAGGTACGCAGAACTGGAGGACTACGTGTGCATGCACTAGCAGAGGGGTATCTCTTGCGAGAAATCCCAAGATGATTCAAGACCTGTGCAGCATGCCAAGAAGCACCGAGAAAGGGTGTGAATATAACATAAGGGTATGTGTGTGTGTGTGTGTGTGTGTGTGTGTGTGTGTGTGTGTAATGCTCGCACGTAAAACAAATCGTATGAGAAAAGCAACCCAACGCGTAGAGCAATGGTAACGAGAACCGCATACAGATCAGCACGAATCGGGCTTGACCAGATATAAAGGCTTCATACTGAGCCATTTAATTGCAAGTGGCATGCCTCACATACGGTGCACACCTAGATTCCTTTATGAGTGCCCAGATGTAGATATGTATTATTAGTATCAACTAAGTTTGGTTTTCAATGGCATTATCCATATTAGTCATACAAGCCAAGAAACTAAAAATCAGAGACAACTTTTATAAGTAAGCACATGTTTCGAGATATACCTAGTAGATAGCATGCTCAAAACATTACATAGAGAAAAATGGAATCAGTTTATCATTGAAGGTAAAGGTAACTTGTGTAAGCCAGCATTTCATAGTCGTACACTACTATAGAAAAACCCGAGCACCGAGAATTAATGCTATTCCACAAAGGGCGTGTATGTTAAGCCTTGTGTAGGTACACATTTCAAGAGGAGGGGACTAGTTTACTAGCACTTGTATCCACTTATATGCCGAGGTAAAGGCAAGATTCAAACCCTTTTATGAGAGATTTTTTACCAATATATTGGATGGGTTATACTTAAATGTGTCGTGTCAAGAAGTTCTCTCAATAGATATGAGCAACTTGTACTCCAATTTACTATGAGAGAGAAGATTGTGTGGGTGTATGTATGTGAACCATTCATCCAGCAGGGGTTATGCCCATGTAGATATGTGTGTGTGTGTGGGTGTGTGGACCTCCTCCATCGCAGAGGAGAGATCCATCCACTCTCTGTCATGTAGATAATGTGTGTGTGTGTGTGTGTGTGTGTGTGTGTGTGAGAGAGAGAGAGAGAGAGAGAGAGAGAGAGAGAGAGAGAGAGAGAGAGATGTAGGCTACAATTGCAGAGAGAGGCTTTGATGCTTGCACTAAGATCTCCCTCAATTATTTTTAAAACAACAATAAAAAAGAATTTTCCTGCATACTGCTTGCTTAAAAATATGTCTTAAATCCCCTCAAATTAGTCCGTGGCGACGTGAACTCATTTGAGGGGTCATGGCTTCTCAAAATATTACATATATAATGCTATGGTCATGCTAGTCGTAATTATCAATTGGGATAACTATGCATTATTAAGCCTTCGCTCGTTAATGGTGGGTAGAGAAAGTCGTTTGCATGGTCACTTGGGACATTGTTAGTGGTGATGACTACATCTGGCGGTTCACTACAAGTGGGGATAGATATTGGACGACCGACAGTGGAGGCTTGCTATGAATGGGGATGTATATTGTTGATCAACAGTTGTAGGTTGCCGATCTTGGGAGGGAGCAAACTAGGCCATATGGCAGCAACCGCGGTTGGTGACACTGTTGACATTTTTTAGCCTGGTCACTTTTTGTTGGTTGGTCACTACTTGGTGAGTCTTTTGACACTATGTATGAAGTGTATTGACACTTTTTGATGCCTGTTTTGTCAATTATCAGGTTTTGGATTTTGACATTCAATCTTTGGATGATTATAGGGGTTTTTACTGGTCCAAATAAGTCAAGGAAGGTATATATGGGATCGTTGCACTGCTAAGAATCAAATGTCATCAACTTGGTTCCAATCTAGCACATATGGCAATTACAATGATAGCTGGTTTTGGGACGATTTTTGAATTCTAGCACTTCCAGTGGCTTCCCAATCACTTGTATAGTCTTTTGAACCTATGTTTCCCTTGAAATTTTGAAGTTTGACATGTCAAAAGTCAATTTAACTCCCTAGCATGGTCACTTAAGAAATTTTAGCTGGTTTTACCCAAATTTTGACCCCTTTTTTTTTTACTTGTGGAAAGTGGATTCAGCAAGTATGGGGCTTGGAGACCATGTTGGTATGCTCTAGAGGTGAAAATGTGGCAGGTGGTAGCAACCGCAATGGTTGTCATTGGTATTGATTTCCTGGCTAGTCACCTCTTGTGGGTTCCTTACCTCCGGGGCTTCCTAATGACACCTTGTATCACTCTAAATGACCACACTCTAACCTCTGTCCAAAGTTCTAAGTCCAACTTAGCCAATTACTATAGACCCTACTCTAACTCTCAGCTTGTGACTCAAACAATAACCAATTTTTTAAGATATGTCTCCCTAGAGTATATGTAAGTGCACAAACAAGAATTCCTCAATTCACACACCCCATTCTGAAGTTATGCCTTTTTCTTTCTTGTTTAGTCACTTTACTATCAAAAGTCACAATATGGAATTTAAAAGGAACTTTGGCTAGTCTAAGCAACACCAAAATGTAATGTTAACCTAACTACTACTCTTACATCTAACCTAAATAACAAAGTAACAAAATATAAAACAAAACAAAATAAAACAAAGTGATAGCGGGGTAGATGGTAGAGATTTAGTCCCAACTCACCACAACTGCCTACCAAACACAATTAAAACAAGACTCAAAGCGTGGACTCAATGCACGATGAACTAAAACCAACTACTAAGGTTGTCCTAACTATAAGGCAACCGAAAGAGAATGCACGGCTCTTCAGTCTACTTAAGAAATGAACAAGCCTCATTGACTCTCCTACCTAAAGATAAATTTGATGAACTGTAATAGTTGGGCACTGGGTAAAGAAGAACCTCACTGCGACCTCCTCCGCTAGTGTAAGTCCTATATCCCCAACTGTTAACTGAGTCAACGTCAGTTAACAGAAGCTGCTAAAGACTGAAGACGTATGAATGTACATCGAAGATCAAAGTGAAGAAGCAGTAAAGATTGGAGTTACACACTTTTCACATTTTTGCAAAATGACTATGTATTGTAATTTCCCGATTTATTTAGCCATTGTGATAATTGTAACGTGTTACAATCTCAATAAGAGTTCCAAGATGTAAAGCATAGGTCACTTACTGTACCTAGGTTGCAGATACAATAAGTGGTGATACCTAAAGGCCTTGGACGTCTGGACATTGCATATTTTTAATCTAGGTATATAAGGCAGCGTGTAAACGAAATCAAGGTTCTTAAGTCATTTGTTGAGAGCACTCTTTGGTGAGAGCTCTTGAGGTGTGTGGATATGGAGTCCTTGAGATTATCCTTGCTCATGAGACTTGATTAACACTAATCAATGATTCATTCTCTCTCACTATGCCTCTCTCTTACTTCTTATGATTACCTATGATGCTTAGATTAACTAGATCTTAACTAATTAGTGGTTAATCCATCTCTAATCTTGTGTGATTGCCCTATTTTGCTTGTGTGTGCATGTAGGTTTGATTGGAGTGTGGTGCTCGATAGATCTATGTTTGTGTGCTTGCGATTAGTGTGTTGCATGATAGGAGTAGTGTTGTGTGTGTCTTGCAATCATATAGTGTGTGATTGGGTTGATTAGAGGTGAAGAGAAGTGGATTTGGAGATTGCCCTTCATTGCGGCTTAGCTCCTCCATAGGCCGAGAAGCTCACCTCATAGAGTTAACCATTTTTGTTGCCACGATTAGCTCACTAACCGTGTGAGTGTTTCCATGCCCTAGCCGGGTAGCTCATCCCTCTAGATTGATAATTTTGTTAGTCATTGGAGCTATTGCAACGATGGGGCCCCCAACATTTGGCGTCATTGCCGGGGATGATGGCCTACGCTAGTGTAATTGTGGCATAAACTAATGCGTTCCCTCACTAATTTCACTTGTGTGTTTATGTTTTTGTGGATTTTGAATGTGTGTGCATGAAGCTTCAAGCATTGTGTTCATAATTCCCTAATGTGTGACCATATCTTGCCAATTGTGTGTTTACACACACTAATTTCTCACTAACCCTTTGCTTATTTGACTAATTTTTTCTAACTTACTAATGTGCTATGAAGGATTGGAGCAATCGACCATCCAATTGATCTTCAACAGAAAGGTAATTAAGATGGTATTCTCAACCTCCCTACAATCTAGAGATGTGTAGAATTGTGTAGATATCCCACCAAGATGCAATGTAATGCTATGCTATGTTGATGCAATGCAATGTTGATGTTAGCGATGGAAAATTTTACGATTTTTCATTTTCACGTCGTCGTAATGCCGAATTTTTAAAGAATTGATGGCGTATGATTTGACAAGTTTCAATTGCTAATTGATGAATGTGTGTTGCTAATTGGGTGCCTAATTGAGTTGATTGCATGCTTGGATGGTCAATTTTAGGTGTGTGTGCACTAAAATCAAGTGTGTGTGCATTCTAATTGAGTGTGTGTATGCTAAATCTAGGTGTGTGTGCACTATTTTGCCCATGTTTGAGCACCTAGAAATCAATGTGTGCGTTATGATTTGTGAATTGTGATGATTGATATGTGTTGTGCACATGCCCAACTATTGATTTGTGAAGTCATATTGCAAATTCGACAAATTTCACTCTTTTGTGTGCGCACCTAAAGATTAGCAAAAACTGCCAATTTTTTTAGTGTACGTGTGCCTAAAAAGAGTGTAATTTGCATGGTTAATTCAATGTTTTGATTGCATAAATCATGTGTGTAATGATGAAATGCTGTGTTTTTGTGCTCAAAACAGGGATTTACACAATCTAATTGCGTCACTTTTTGACTTATTTTTGTCGGTAATTTTGTCGGTTTAATTGCTTAGTCTTGATTTTATTGATAAAATTGTTGGCAATTGAATTGATGTGATTTTTGTGCAATTTTATTTGGATGCACCATTTCCCAATGTGTAAACAATTTGTAGAATTTTTGTGAATATTTTTTGTAAATTTTTGGAAATTTTTTGTTAATTTTTGGATAATTTCATAAAAAATTGGTTTTGCGATCTTTACGAGCTATTTTGTGTGTGTGTGTATTTACGGTATCATTTTGTTCGCATTTGTGCCCTCCATGGTCGAGTTTTGAGCGTTTTACTGTCTCCGGGGGCCGAGTGGATATTTTATCAAAATTGCGTTTACGGTAAAATCTGCTATTTTCGGTGTACTTTTGCGTGTCGAAAATGCTCTGTTGTGAATGACGATTATTTTCTAAGATTCCTAGAACTTTTTGGACTTTTTTGGCAAATTTAGGGATTTTCTGACGATTTTTGGAGTTTTGGCTAATTTTCGACCTATTTTTGGCATTTCTTGAAAATTTGAAAATAAAAAATAAAAAATAAATAAAAGGAAACGGGTTTCGGGCTTTGGTACGATGCTTTGCGGCGCATAAAATACTTCTCTTTTTCTTCTTCCTTGACCTTGTGTGACCCAACCTACAAGAAAGTCAACACACAAACAAATAAACTTATAAAGTCACAAACAAACACACACACACACAAACTTTTCTCTCTCACACACAAGAGAGTAAAAATAAAAAATCAAAAAATCAAAAACTCAAAAACTCAAAAAACAATTTTTTTTTAACAATTTTTTTTGTTTTGTTTGCTTTTCTTTGTCTTGTTTCTCTTCATTGCATTGCACATGCATCAAACATACGCACACGTCTTGTTCACACGCATTTAAGCACGAATAGACGCATATAGAGGTTCAAGAGTCAGATTTCATCCGAAATTGTCCGATTTTATCGATTTGAGCCGTTTTTAGCACATTCGAGTCAGATCAACACACAGACCTTGTTTGACACAAATTTTGATTTTGGGTCTACGATTTTTCACATTACACGTTTTAGAGTTGTTTCACGTGCAATATTGCATTCTGGCTTGATTTGACTGCAGAGTCTTACGATTGACCATATTTGACCTCGGCTTGCGATAGAGATTCGTTTTGGCCTTGGTATTGACCATATTTAGCTAGTTAGAGCATGTTCACATGCGAGATCCCGATTTGGCCGCTTCTGGCTATTCTTAGCACACTGACGCATGATTAGAGCTCGATTTGGTTACGAGATCTACATTTGGCTACGGCTTTGACAGAGTGACCAATTTTAGAGCCATAAAAAACCAGAAAGTGCCAGAAAAACCCAAAAAAAGAAATTATAGAAACACCAAGGAAATCTCACACCGAGCAAACAACGAAAAAGCCAGAAACAACAGAAAATCAGTAGAAAAAAACACCGAGAAGTGAGAAAACAGTTTTGGTGATCATTCGAGCCGAGGTCATCACAGTTCTAGCACAGATCTGGACATTGTTCCCACAGTTCAGACAAAGAACGCCAGGGACTAAAAGTCATTGTGCAAACCAAAATTGCCAAGTGCAAGCAATTGCATTGCAAATTGAGCTTCTAATCGGACTAACAGTGGCACAACTCACATGTGATTGCAGATTAGGCTAGTACGAGCAGCAGAAATTCTGCTAATCAATATGAAAATCTACTAGGAGATGGTTTTTATAGAACCAGCCGACATGGACTCAAATCGAGCCGAGAGTTCAAGTACAACAGAGCAAGCCAATAGCAGTGGCAGCACGAGTGCAACTGCAACCAGCCAGATTTTACAACTGTATGGCTACAATGGAGACAAAGTCTTATATGCAAATACAGAAGGCCATAGGTACTTGGTGAGCAGTAAAAGCAACACAAGAACTAAGATCCTACTGATCAGAGTAAAGACAGATTCAGAAAACTCCCAGATGTTCACAGACTTCAGTGGAGCCAGGTATTGCAAGCTCAAAGATGAAGTGCAGATAGAAGTACAAAAAATCAACCCACGTGGTTATCCAAAAATCTGCACAAGTCCACAAAGCATCCATTTGGTGCATATGCAATCAAGGTCATTGTACATGGATTACAGTGGTCAAATTTACAGTCGAGAGCCACACACGGAAGATCCAACAGATCAGCCAATAGAAGCCAGTCTAATTGGAGAACCAAGCCAAAGACGGTATAAAGGTCAAGATGGAGTAATCTACAGCTTGATGCTTAGTGTTCTAAAAGAAGAAGCCGACAACTTGGCAAGCATAGAAGCAGAAACTTCTCAGCAAGAGCTCGACATAACTGAACCGAATGAAATACCACCAATCATGCGGTATTTCTCAGATTGTGGACGAAAAGGTGGACATTTTTCTGAAGATTGTCCAAGAAATCGTGACAACAGGGATACATCAACTGCCAAGCAAGATACAAAGAAAATTAGAAATGTGAATCTCGATGTAAGTGCATTTAACTCGTCACTTTTTATGCAATCGGATGATTCTGCACTACGTTTAGAAGCACCAATAAAAACACTGCAAGTTCAAAGTCAGCATAAAGTTGCATAAACACCTGAAAAGCTTAAAATTGATTCTTTGAACAACAAATTCTTGCATGAATTTAGGAAAGGTGTCGAGATGTCACCAAAAGTTGAAAAGAATGTTAAATTTGCAAATGATTTTGCACCCACTGTCACAATTGTGCAATCATTCACGAGTCTGAGAGACACATCAAACAGAATGATGCTAGCATTGTATGGTACACATCATTCATATGCACACTATGTAGACCAAAAAGGGAAACTATACAAAAAGGATCAACCAGTGTTTGAACGGCCCATAGACCAGCTCATAGAAGTTTGTCCAATGATAGATAAGAAAGGATGGTTCATTTCAGAGGAAATAATATATTATAGCCCATCCTCTCTAGATCTGAAGGATATTACTCAAGTGAACCCAGAGATCTATCCAGAGCCAAACTCTCCTCCATTGGAAATAAAGCTTTGATGTTGTGACCAAACGAGCATATACTTTGACCAAAACAGTCATAGATATAGACGAGAGTCTAGCATCTATGATGCATTGGGTCCTGAAATCACAGAAGCTCAAATCATAGGAGACCCATGGGATAGACAATATTAGGGCAAAGATAATGCTATCTACAGCTTAACTTGGGGAATCATTTGTCATGTTTCACAAAGATACATAGGAAACTATGTAGAAGATTTGTAGATGCCAAATTTCAACAGTGTTGCCCAAAGTGTATCTTCACAATCCCAAAAGGTGAGACTGTACCAGAGCGAGACAATTTTAAACTCTTCCAATGAAGCAAGCTATAGTGATCACCCTAGGAAGGGGAGAGCTGTAAATTCATCAAGCTCAGCTCTAGTACCGGAAAATGCTACACCAGTTAGAAGCCCAAGAACTTCTAGCCAGCAGACCCTTTCAAAGCAAAAACGATTGAAAGATCATACGGTTGTTGGAAGTTTCCAATTGACCCAGATTCCATCAGAATCTGCAAACAAATTCTTATATGAAGATCATCAAGGACAGAAGTTTCAGTTGATCTCTACAAGTCAAAGCCAAAAGACTACAAATCCAATAGTGTTCAAACAGTTACATGTGACCAAGCTCACATATGCATATCAAGATGCACATGGTAACGAATATCAGCAAGGTCATGATCTTGCACAAACCCCTACGGATGGCCCGATTGAAGTCAAAGACTATCCGAAGATGATGCAAAGCCTCAAGCTGCCAGAACAGGTGATAAAAAAGTCAGAATGAATGAAAGCTAAAGTCTAGAAGGCTAGACAGGTCACCACCTAAATCTCCTCGGAAGAGACAGATTCTGCCAGAAAGTACAATGGATCTTCTAAGATCAAAGGTTACCCAGATGCAGAGGACAATGCTCAACAATTGCAAAAAAGTGAAATATTACAACCAATGGAGTCGACATCAACAGAAGCAGGTGGTCAAAGAAAAGAAGATGTAGATAAAGCTCAACCAAAGGACACTGCCACAACAAAAGCAGTCAATTCAGACATGAATCCTAAGACGATCAAGTGCAACATTGTTAATGAAAATGAAGAAAAGCTGTCAAGTGAAGTAAAGCTAGATTTTCAGCTAGACAAGAGCCTCATGTCATTTCACACTTGGAAAAGATGTGGCCAACCACAACTGGAAGATGCTCCTGGATTTGTGAGCATATCAAAAAACAAACGAGCAGAATGTTGGGGAATCATCTCCACCACCATTGAAGTAAGTTCACAGATCATCAAAGCTCAATTTCAGGTGATCACAACAAAGGATATGCCAGATGACATCATAATGGGAATGCCAATGACCCAAAAGGTCCTAAAGATACAGAATGCAAACATGACGAAGTCATCACTGACAACAAAAAATGGAGACCAAGACTGGTCACCTGCGGACGACAGTACAAAGTCCTCAAGCATAGTTAGAATGGAGACTTATATCAAAGCAGATCTTAGTGAAGATGATTCATCTCCATCAATCAAAACTTAAAAAGATCTTGAAGCAAATCAGGCAATAGCAAGTGCAGATCAAACAGAGCAAAGAGCAACCACGATAGCTATTGAGCAGAGAATGCCATCAAAGCCAGAAGTAAAGAAGGCCAAGGTTGCAAATAACCAGGAAGCAATAGGAAGTCCAAAGATCAATCACTCATTGCCAATCAAATCAGTTGAAGAAAGTCAGATTGGAAAACAGAGTCTCAAGTCACCCTCCATAGAGACACAGCTAGATCAAGATGAGACCATGGAAAAATCAAGACAAAGATCTTTAATAGAACCAAAAATGCTAGATTCAGAGTGGCAAAAGTCACAGGAATCAAAGACAAATCTTGCAGACAAAGGTAAAGCTAAAGTGGAACTTGCACCGATTAGCAAAGAAGTTGTGATAGCATATGCCTCTACATCAAAGAACCCTCATGGATCAGCTTCTTCAAGCAAGTCATGCTTTCAAAAGTTCAAGTCAATTGATGACCCAAGTGAAACCTTTAAGGAGACACCCAGAAAAGCAAAGGTATATCAACCAAAGTACTCAAGAAAGCAAAGGAAAGTCAAGCAAGTGTTTGTTCCGAGCAATTTAGTCAAAGTCAATGATCCGGTTTGGATTAAGGACGAGAAATCAACACAGAAAGACAAACACATGGGATGGATAGAATCACAATGGAGATTAAAGGCACAGGAGTACTATGGAGGTAACCGATAGATATGGGTGCCAAAACCACAGGTTAGAGCATATGAAGTAACTTCAAGTCCCTCCCAAGAAAGAAGGCCCACAAGGTATCAAACTGTACAATATCCTAGGATACCTCAAAAGCAAGTATACAAGAGAATAATATTGAATGATGATGAAGTCTACCACGGCTCACAAAAGGATACAGAACAAAGATGGATCTCAAAGAATGTTCTTCTTGGACAAGGATTCTACACAAAGTATACAAAGATTTGGCTACCAGTCAACCACAAGCCAACTGCAACTACACCAGAATTGCATGAAGATCTCAACATCTCAGTAGGACCTAAAGCTCAACAAAGTCAACAAAGAAGTTACAAAGGTCATCAAGAGGTTTGGATTCCTAAGTCTTTCAATGCTCCTAGTCAAAAGCCAGATGCCAAAAGTGAACAAAGGCCTCCAATAACATCAAATACTTCTATCAACAGGCCTAATTGGATAATCAAATAACCAATGGAGTCTTCATAGTCAAAGAAGAACAACCCAACCAACATGAATCCAAATTCAAAGATGATAAAACAAGTATGGCAAAAGAAACCTTCAATGCCAACTTGGTCCTTCACTAATCCTCTTTTTGAGGATTCAAGCTTACTTTTACCTGAAAAACTGTTTGTAGTAAGCACAAGAATGTAAAAAGTCAAGTCGCAAGGGTGCAAAAAACAATCTTTGGCATAGTTAGAGTCGGGCTGCTGAGCCATAAAATGAGCAAAGCATTAGACCCAAAGCTTCAAGTCATATTAAACTCTGTGCTAAGGTCGTAGTTATTAGGCTTATACTCAAACTGGAAGAGTTGAGCATATCTAAAGTCGTGTCGCTCATGCTGGATGAGATGAGCATAGGAGTCGAAGTCTATTAACTTACAAGTGATGGAGTGTCGTAGAGTCCAACACTCACGCACAGTGCACAGTAAGATGAGAGCACATATCCTCGTCAACGAAAACCATTCTTAAAGGGGTGCCAGCTTGCAAAGCCATGTCATATGCTTTTATAGCTACACCATCTTTCTGAAGAACCCCTCAAAATCTTTCTTGCACACCATATTGTTTTCCATGCATTTCTGTGTATGCATAAATAGGATGTCCCATCATTGGACATATGCATTAGACACTCTTTTTTGCTTCCACCTATGCACCTTGAGTGGACTACAACAGGAAAACCAATGTTCCATCATCCTACCCTCTCATATTTGCTGCCTTTTTAATTCCATATCTATCAGCAAATAATCCCTTCAGTACTTTATTAATATTTCCCATGCTAATAAGTACTCCAATAATGCGCGTATCCCGAAGGTACTTTTTTCCCACTGGGTTTTTTCCCTTTGGTCATCCAGGTATAAGACCCTAATTTAGAACCTCATCATTCTACTTCCCTTGTACATATTTTTTATAAATAAATAGCAACCTCATCATGATGCTATTACAACGGACAAATGCAACATCATCTCTCAAAATCGACTACTCCGACCAATGAAGATGTTGCAGCAAATTGAACCTCATCAACAAATCCAACGAAAAAACGAAGATCAGCCCATCAACAACCAATCAAAACCATCCATAGCCTCCAAGGACACTTTTTCAACTGTGCTCGGGATGGGCACTAAAATAGGAAGGGGGGAATGTTAACTGAGTCAATGTCAGTTAACAGAAGCTGCTAAATACTGAAGACGTACGAATGTACATCAAAGATCAAAGTGAAGAAGCAGTAAAGATTGGAGTTACACACTTTTCACATTTTTGCAAAATGGCTATGTATTGTAATTTCTTGATTTATTTAGCCATTGTGATAATTGTAACGTGTTACGGGCTCAATAAGAGTTCCAAGATGTAAAGCATAGGTCACTTACTGTACCTAGGTTGCAGATACAATAAGTGGTGAGCCCTAAAGGCCTTGGACGCCTGGACATTTCATATTTTTAATCTAGGTATATAAGGCAGCGTGTAAACGAAATCAGGGTTCTTAAGTCATTTGTTGAGAGCACTCTTTGGTGAGAGCTCTTGAGGTGTGTGGCTATGGAGTCCTTGAGCTTCTCCTTGCTCATGAGACTTGATTAACACTAATCAATGATTCATTCTCTCTCACTATGCCTCTCTCTTACTTCTTATGATTGCCTATGATGCTTAGATTAACTAGATCTTAACTAATTAGTATCCCTCTCTAATCTTGTGTGATTGCCCTCTTTTGCTTGTGTGTGCATGTAGGTTTGATTGGAGTGTGGTGCTCGATAGATCTATGTGTGTGTGTGCTTGCGATTAGTGTGTTGCATGACAGGATTAGTGTTGTGTGCATCTTGCAATCATAGTGTGTGCGATTGGGTTGATTAGAGGTGAAGAGAAGTGGATATGGAGATTTCCCTTCATTGCGGCTTAGCTCCTCCATAGGCCGAGAAGCTCATAGAGTTAACCATTTGTGTTGCCACGATTAGCTCACTAACCGTGTGAGTGTTTCCATGCCCTAGCCGGGTAGCTCATCCCTCCGGATTGATAATTTTGTTGGTCATTGGAGCTATTGCAACGATGGGACCCCCAACACCAACAACGGCACCAATGTTTGCAAACCGTCGCCACGATGGGACGGTGTAGCCTAGCGAGAACTCAAACCAACATAAATATGTCAATATGAGGACGTAGCCGACCTGACTAGTACGTGGAAACATTGAATGCAATGCCCCAATGATAATGCATTAAGGAGAAAGGTGTCACTCACAAGCCAAGAAGCAACTAAAAGGAAAATGCCTAAGTCTCTTGTGCAGTCTAACTAACACTCAAATGGTCGTAGAGGTGTCAAATGAACTCCAAATGACATGAAACTTGAGATAAGGGGTCTTTAGGCTATAGGAAATATGTTTCCAACAACAAAACATGTAAAAGTCAGTGTCAGGTATGTGAGAAATCGCCACCTCTTACCTTCACCAAAAATGATGAATGAGGAGTCGTTTGCTCCTCCTAAGGCCTACTTACCTTTTTCCATGCTTAGTTTCACTTAAAAAACCATTAACAACTCAAAACGAGCAAATAAATACACTAGGTGACCTAGAGCTAAAATTGTTCATTGCATCTCTCTCTCTCTCTCTCTCTCTCTCTCTCTCTCTCTCTCTCTCTCTCTCTCTCTCTCTCTCTCTCACACACACACACACACACACTCAAACATAGCATAGTGAGCATGCACAGGATGCCAAGAGTATGAGGAAGCAATACAAGAGATTTCATTAGCAATGATTACCCGTACAAAGAGTAGTGAGAATGCAAGTGTAGGTGTAATCTTCACTATGAGAGCTCCAAAGTTAACAGATCCCTAATAATTACAAATTTTGGCTTACATATCCAAGTTAAAAATTGGGTATTTGGCCTAGAAAGAGATAATTACTTCAAAAATGTGATGGACTAGAGTATCTAGTCTCTTCATTAAGTACAAAACTATTTGGAAACAATCAGACTCTTCTGGGTTCAGGATTTACAATGCCGTTTTAGGAAAAAAATAAGCGATTAAGTGGAAGAAGTTTTACAAGCCTCCAAATCGACATGACTGAGTTCTTTGCTTCAAGATATGCATAGATGGAAGCATACCTCAACATGCTGACACACTACCCCAAGCTGATGATACGCCTTTTGAGCAAGATGATGTAGCAACGTATCATGATCAAAATACAAATGAATATCCCTACTTGAACCATGAATTAGCACGACAAATCTACCATGAAGAGGAGATTTGTGTAGCTAAAGGTGATCTAAAAGTGGTTTGGCAAGGTCCCAACGGAATATTGGATTGAAGTAAAGACTAGCAAGATATGAAAAAAGTTTGGACCCTTAATGGAAGATATATTGCAAGCAGGGACAAGCAGATCCATGGGAATATATTAGTTTCCTTTGTCAAAGATCATGGGAGATTACACGCAATATCTTAGCTAGATCTCCTCTATGCACATTCCATCCTTTTTGTAATTTATCTTTTTGTAAATCCCACAATTTTAGAAATAACCAAATCAATGAAATTACTTTTTGTTAGAGAGAGAGAGCGCGAGAGAGAGAGAGAGAGAGAGAGAGAGAGAGAGAGAGAGAGAGAGATGTCTAACACTCAAGAGAATTATTTGATTAATAATGTCACTTATACATCATCTGGAGTGTCAACCACAGGCACCAAGTCATCTACTTCCTCTAGATCTGAATAATTTGGATACATATCTACAAAGGAAAAAGATGACCAATTTGACTCACACCTTCCATTAGAGGCCGCCACTAAAAAAACTCTGATAGTCACGCGTTGTAGCTCCACTTTCTCCCTACCATATTCTTTTCACCAAATAGGTGCACTCATTTTCTAGATTGCATCTATGTGCCATGGATCTCCAAACATTCCTTCTCTATTGGTGTAAGCTGTCTTTTGTGTATAAGCGAAAAATCCACCAGTGAATCTCTCTAACCTGCAACATGTGGGCTTGGCAAGAACTCTTCTCCAGTGATTTATCCATCAACGACGAGCTATCCCCAATAATAACCAGATTGCCATGTACTTCATTTGGTAGTGGTACGTACATTACATATTGGGCAAAAGGGTTAACTGGGATGATAAGCCTCCTAACATGGACGTTGGGCTTGGCCGCATTACTAACAAGGTTCCATCATAGAACAATCAAAGGCCCCAACCATCACAGAAACATCTAGTTGCCCTTTTGCCAGAGGGTCATGAAATCATTGTGGAGATGGCAAGCCAGGGAGTTGTACTAGCAAGCCAAGGTAAAACTCATGCAGGCTTTTGATTGAAAGTGTTAGCGCTTGAGACATAGCTCAATACCACTAGAAGAGATCTTGCACTAGCTCAAAGAAATCTTGCAAAGTACAACAAAAAGTACAGCGAAGTAAAGTACAGCAACAAGTTTGCTCCTCTTTTAGAAGAAGATGTTGCAACTACCACATCCAACCTCAACGTCTTTTTGATCAAATCGTTCAAATTTGCATCCATTGGCTCAACTCAAATATTTATTGCTTTTTTGTACTCATTCTATTGTTGTACTCATTCAAGCAATCATTTTGTAATAATTCTTTGGTTCAATCATTGGATCAACTCAAATATTTATTGCTTTTTTGTCTTTTTTATCCATATACGGGGGAATTGTATATAATATGTGTAAATAAAAGTGATAGACAACACAACACGAAGTGACATAGTAAAAAGAGAGAGATCATAAGATATGGCCAACAAAACAAAGCAGATTACACGTACATTGTACCAAAAGTGATTTTAAACAATGTCGTCACAATCAAAGACCGGAACCATGTCATCAACTTCTTTCATGTCTGAAAATTTTGAAGCCACCTCCCACTATCACTCACCATCACTTTGCACCTCAGTAGAAACTACCTCATGCGTTTGCTTTATACCAAAGCAGTGTTCAACCACTCTCATCGCAATCTTGATTGGAGCATGCAACAATCTCATATTACAAAACACATATAGCAAAGCCTAGGCTTGTTTTGGTTGTAATATATTTCTCTTTTTAGTGTGTAGAAAGTCAAATGCACCAATTTCTCTCACAACTACCACTTGAAGCAGCCACTTGATGGGATGCATCACCTATCGGCAACTGTCTCCACCAGTGCATGTCGAACATCTTTTAGTGTTGACAACACATAATATGCAATAGCAAACTAAGTTGCACAAAAGATTTGTTACTTGTTAGGAGACTTTGTTATGAATAAAGCATATGAAAATTTATTCTCTCTAATGAACTTTACTATTGAGCACCATATTAGAGAGTTTGAGACGTTAGAGTCAATTTGGGAATCACCAATTTCTTAAATATTTGGCCATATCAAATCTCAAAATCTTTTTTAAGGCCAATTCCTACGAGAAGGCAGTACTTGAATATCTCTTTCGAGACATATTCTCAAAACTTTGGCTAAGATTTGGCCATGTGGTCAAATCTTAAGCTCATTTTGAAAGTGGGAATTGGAAAATTTCCAAATTCACTAATATGGTGTTATTATGCTTGCTTCCAGCAAAGTAGTCTTTATTTTGTCAACTTTGCCAATGTCTTTCAGAAGCAAATTGATAGTATGTGCTTTACATGGTACTCATGTTAATTTTGAGTACTTTGCTTGAATTGCAAGACCTACAACTTTATAATTTGCAACATTGTCGGTGACGATGGCTATTACACTCCTTGGCCCTCTAGCTTTTGATATGGCATGCTCATAGATCTTTGAAAGAAAGGGAATAGTTTTTTTTTCAAGGACATGTCAATGGCTTCTAAAAATACTAACCCTCAGGGACAAATCAACATCACATTGACTAAAGGATTCTTCTGGCAATTGGTCCATCCATGAAAAGTTATAGTACACCCAAAGGTAGGAACATATTCCAACACTACACATTTGAGCGTGATTTCTACCTCATCTTTGACTTTGTCAACATACTTGTGTGTATTTTGTTATAATCCAACATCACAAATCCTTTTTTGACGGTGCTCATCAATGCATCTTTGAAGATACGGTTGCGCACTACATTGAATGGAATACCACATGCGAGAAATACTTGTGTCCACTTCAAATGGAACATGTATAACCATTGTTTATCAAAAACCTGATGGAGTGTTTGATCCATAGATATCCCTCTTCCAATACCATAGATACGATTTCTCTTTGAATTAGATGCATTACTAGATGGACCTGTTTTGAAGGATGTAACATGCACTTCACTCTGGGAACAAAGATTAGGGAAATTGTGCTCTCTATTCTCAATGCACATCAAATCCCTCTCCTCATTTGCAACAGGTCCGTCTTCATCCATTGGATCTACTCGTCCCAGAGTACGATCGATTTTGCTTGTCCCTCAGTTAGTTTTTCTCTCAAGGACAGCCTTTACCTTTCGTGCATAATCCAAAAATCTTTCATATATGTCTCGTGGAGGAAAAATACAAGGCCGACATTGCCTATAACTTTGAACAAATTCTCTTTGATCCTAGTAGCATTGCAACTGAACACATGGCTACAAGACTTGCAATTCAAGTAAGATGCACTTAATCTTGGTACTATTTTATGCACGTATGTCCACTCATACCACGAACTATACTACACAAAGAGATCTGTAAAAAATACACAATTGTAATTTGTAAGTTGATGCTTCTATTAATCACACACGCAAAGTACACAATTTATAAATTGATTATGCCAAAAATTTGACAGTACATAGTCAACCATATCCAACAGCAATTTCTATTGTAAGCACACATCCAAAACGAGAATATAATTCACTTTTTAGATCTTTGGAATAAATTTTTCATACTTTACACCTACATATGATAAGAATTGTACCATAAATAACATTTTGTCGTATCCGACCATCTCAAAATGTGAGTGTAATACTCTAGCTCAACGCAATGGTTACTAACAATCAATTTTTTATTGTAGCTACATTATTATGATTTTTTTACAAATCACACCTGGTAAAAAAATCTATATTGATTATTGCATATCTTCCTAGAAGTGTGACCAACTACTCTAACATAACAAGGAGATAACATTATTGTAATTGAAGCACTTCTAGCCGTACAAGAAGATAAACATCAAGTACAACTAAGAAACTTTAATTAGAAATCTTCTTGGAAGTGTGAGCAATTGTTCTAACACAACAAGGTGATAACATTATTGTAGTTGAAGTACTTCTAACCGTACAAGATAAACATCAAGTATGATAAAAAACCTTCAATTAAAAACTTGGTCAAACTTGTACAATGTGTGAGTGCATCTCTTCAACACAAGGACCCGGAGAAATTCCTAATTCTATATTCATTTTAAAGTGAGATAAACTCAAACACAACAAAAATGAATGATTAAAACCTATATAAATGTATGGAATATATAGCATAATAACACAAAAGCTTACACACAAGATAATACTACAACTTGGATATAAGAAAGTAAAAATGATAAACATTAATTTATATCCCGTATAGGTCCACATTTAAGTAAAGTTTCTAACCTCTCAAGCAAAAATTCTAAGCTTGTTTTTGGGAGTAAAATCTTAATCTAAGTAAAACAATTGATTATCTCGAGTGTGAGTGAACAGTTTTACTCTAGCACAAAGGTAAATAATCATTGTTTATGATACGTACCCATCTTCAAGTGTGAGTATATAGTCCAACACAATGATAGACGGTTTCAAAACCTAATCTTCTCCTCTTGTGAGAAAACTTCAACACAAAAAGAGCACAGTTTTAATTTTTAAACTTTTCAAAAATATTCAATTTACAAAATAAAAATAAAACAGACACTAAAAATTCTTATAGCTAAAATTTTATTATATCATTAAACTAAATTTAATATCATTTAATTATATCGTTAAACAAAATTTAATAAATAACTACTTTTTTCATCTTCAAAAATTTTCACCTTGTTTACTTGGAGAAGAGGGTTACTTTTTTAAAATAATTTGATACCTGATTGTGTGAAATGTTGTTGAGGGGCACCGGTGGTTGCATATATAAACTCTGCACTTCGATCAAAACTTTCTTCAGACGAAGAAATCTTCAACCAAAGTGCAAAGAAATAATGCGGAGGGTCGAATTCAATGACGTGTCACAATATAATATGAGCGACTTATTTGGTCAAACGTACTATAGGGTCATTAAACACGTATAATACGTTTAATGTATAATGCAATTTAGGATAAAACAACCCAAGTTGTAGAGTGCCACCCAAGTAGTGAAAGATCCTCCTAACTGCTTGCCAATGCTTAGACCCTATGCATATATTTTCTCACTTGTGAGACTAGAAACTAAATATCTAGCCATGTAATATATACATAAATGACGCAACCAACAACTATCTGGTAGAGAATAACATCTCCAAGATCTCGAACGTCATGTAGACTTAGCTTTAAACGGGTTCCATAGGAATGAAAATTGGTTTGCAATCATCAAGTCCAAATCTTCTTAGCAAAGTTTGTAAATACTTTTTCTAACATAATGCAAGATCCTCATCACACTGCTTCAACTAAATGCCCAAACAATGATGCAAAAGCCCTAAATCTAATGTCTTAAATGCGGCATTTCAATTAGCCTTTCATTCTGCACTATTGTCTCATTCAAACCAATGAGCAGTGAGACAACAATGATAAGATAGACATCATCCACACTTTTACCTACTAAGTTCTCTCATAGTGGACTATTTCAAAAGCCATTATAGTCAAATGATTATGCATCTTCTCATAATAAGCACGAGAAGATTGTTTTAAACCATACAATGCTTTATTACACATGTACACTTTCTCTTCTTGTCCTTTCTTGACAAAACCACAAGGTTGCATTATAGACAATTCCTCATATAATACATGATTCATTCAACAAAGCAGTTTTCAAGTCCAAATGATGTACATCTTGTCCTATGATAAGTTGGAGAAAAAGTTACTTCATAATCAATGCCCTTTTGTTGAGCATAACCTTTTCAATAGCATGGCCTTGTATCAATCAATACTACCATCTGGCTTACACTTTAGCTTATAAACCCACTTTGTATCAATGGCCTTCTTGCTAGGAGGCAAGTCACAGGAAGACAAAGTATTTTGTTTTACACGTGCATCGTATTCATCTTGCATATCATCCATCCAATTTTTTGATGCCACAGTAGTATCATTTGAACTAAGATTGTGAACATCACATCTGTCATCCACAAACTTTACAACAGAACCAAGTCTTGGTAATGCAAAAATAAACAATAGACTCTTGATCCCAAGCACAAAAAGTATATCAAAAAGTATGAAGGAACTTTCATTTACTGTACTGGGTACAATCTTTCCAACTCCCTGAACTGGATAAGAGACGTATAGCCGGTGGGAACAACATCAAGAGAAGTGAACAAGTCATGAAGAGAGATAATATGCTATGTAGCACCACCGTCAAAATACAACATGTGAATTTGCAGCCGCAATCATGCATGCATCATGGACAAAAGGGTCATATTGTCGCTACGCTAAAAATTCCCATTCTACATCAACAACAAAATTTGTAGATTTTACAATGGGTGCATTTGAAGAAGATTCACTTTCTTTCTTACTTGTCTTTTTAGCCTTTAGCTTAGGACATTTCTTTATCGTATGATCATTAGGTAGTTATGCAATAGCTGCAATGCAACGTTGTGAGCGGGATGAAAACACACACAGCGCCTCTATAACGACCCGACACACACTCTTGGGAAGATACACACACACACTATGGGGCACCACTCGGCTTAGACATCACACCTGGCCGAGACAGGGAACACACCTCTGGAGTGAGAGGAGAGAGACTATCCACTTGCCCACTCCACACACACACACACACACACACACACACACACCCAAAAAACTCAGCTCAAAAGAGGATAATTTCTGATGTTTAGATACAATTGAGCTTGGGCCAACACCAATGGGGCAAATAGCTCACACAATATGGGTAAAATAAGCCAGATACAATCACAAACTAGAGCAGAAACTTCGCTCATAGGAGAAACTTACACAGAAAAATAGCAAGAAAAGAGTGAGGAATTTGGAAAAATGGACAGCACCATCGCGTCCGGAACGGCCCAAAACCCCAGTCTACAATGTCAAAGTGCTCAAATCCGACCTCGGATGAAAATAAGCTCCAAAATGAGCAAAAACACACCTGCGGCTGTTCCTCCTCTCTTCTCCACGTTTTACTGGTCCTCTCTTAGTTTTTTCAGTTCCCACACTTAGCTTTATTATTTGGGCACCCTTGGCCTTTTAGATGACCTCAAACGGACCCCGAACAGGCCAAAAACTGACCTCGCAGTGCATAGTTGTCAGCTTTTTTGCATCATCCGCACACCTGGCACTCAGTTTTTCCAAATAATGCATCCCGCAACCACGTGAAGTGGCCCCAAAAAGTGGTCCTCATGATGACCTTTCTGCATAAGCATCACAAGAAAACACCCACGTCATGTCCGTACTTCTCCGTGTGCAAGTATTGATCCCGTTCGACCTCCTGACGCCACTCAATGCCATCTTACGCACCTGCTTACCTTATGTCGTCAGCCCGCGGATAGCTTCCTCGAGAAGTTTTACGCGCTACCAACTCCTCCTTATTGTAGAAAAAACACACTGGTACTGATAATAGTGAAAATCGCTGCACTATGTACACCCTGTCCTACCTGTACACACGTGGGCCCCACGTAACCACCTGGCTATGGAAATTGGGTAATCCTTTATTCGATGCACCATGCATGTGTATGTACATATGCGCAATCCCTTGCTCAAAAAAACTCCTGACATAATTTGCCCATCCCCTAGCCTACTAGATCATTCATGATCAGCAGCAGCAAAAAGCGATATGAGACTCGCAGCGTCACAAGTCTCCTCATCCTTCACCAACACTCCTTGATCCACATACAGCTCATCTTCCTCGACCATCATCAACCTGGCATGATACAATTTAAGACGCAATCCATTTACCCTTGAATTATGTAGAAACCCATCCAGGTTAGCCAACTGATATGTACCATTCGGGAAACACTCCACTACCTTGAAAGGGCCTTCCCACTTAATTTGAAACTTCTTTTGGAAGGTGTTGTCCAGCTTACTATTGTAGTGCAAAACCAAGTCATTCTTCTTGATACGCTTACTTTTGACCTTTTCATTTATCTTTGCCAAAGCCCTATCTTGCATCTGCCCATAATGTTCCAATGCACTCATCCTATCCAATTAAACCTCTTGTAGCTGTAAGAGCCTCTCTTCGAATGCATCACTAGGCGGCCCAAGCAACTTCTCTAACATCTTGACCGCAGGCAACTCTACTTCCACAGGCAATAGTGCTTCTTTTCCATACACCAAATGAAATGGAGTAAACCCTGTACCTGTCTTCACCGAAGTACGGTAAGCCCATAATGCACTAGGAAATTCCAAATCCCAATTCTTTCCTTGGTGCTCTGTCACTTTCGAAAGAATCTGTACCAACTCACCATTGAATCTTTCATTTAAGCCATTACACTGTGGGTAATAAGGAGTGGTATGCTGGTGCCTAATCTTCATCTTTGCACATAAAAAATCTAGCAATTTAGCTCTAAAGCCAGGCCCCTTATCTGAAAGTAGCTTTAATGGCACCCCAAAATTGCAACATATTTCATCATACACAAATTTTGCCACATCCTTTGCAGTGATCTGTTTTACTGCTATAGCCTCTGCCCATCTAGAGAGATAGTCCACTGCCGTCAAGATATAACTTTTGCCCCTGCTTGTGATAGGTAACGGGCCTATTGCATCAATCCCCCACTTTTCAAACACATCAAACGCCATAATGGTTTTTCGTAGCTCTGGCTTCAACACTCTCTTCCCAAATGCTTGACACCTATTGCAAGACCTACACCAATGGTGAACATCCTTGTGCAAACTAGGCCATACATACCCCTCTTGCAAAATCTTATGCAAGGTGATCTTTAGAGAAAAATGGCCACCACATGCGCCTTCATGATTCTCTTCCAACACTCTGTAAAGCTCCTCCCGCCAAGGTACACGTCTCAACACGAGATCAGCCCCTTTCATGTATAAGACATCACCAATCAATTTGTACCTATATGCTCTACGCACAAAGCCATACTTCTTAGACTTCTGAATCTCCTTTGGAATGATTCCTGTTAGCAAAAACTCCTCTTCTTGAGCCAAACTTTCCCGGCCATGATAAAGAGGTAAAGTGGTCCTCAACACAAATAGCTCCCCAATCATACTTTGAGATGCTTCATGTGCCTCTCCATTTAGAGAACATTCAATGTGTCTGATGCTCCATGATTCAAACTTTTTTAACAGGCCTTTAATTCTGAAGCACATTTCCTTCAATGAGGTGTTCTTGCTCTTCCACACACCCAGCACTTGCTTCACCACTAACAAGGCTTCACCTTTTATGCTCAACCTTCGAACCCCATGCTTCAAACAAATGTGTAATCCGGCTTCCAGAGTATCATATTCAGCCTCATTGTTACTATGAGCATCCAATTTGAACCCTCTCTTGCATACTAGCTTCCCCTCTGGATCATAAAGTGCTATACCCCCTGAAGCCGCATCATGGCTCTTTCTGTATGAACCATCAAAGAACAACACATGTGCATTGCTGATCTGTGGCACTTCTTCAACTACCTTTCTCACCACCTCTTCCTTAACAATAAGGGGATTCTTCTTATAGGTCAACAAATCAGCTAGGGTAGCCCTTGTACTATCTTCCACTAGAAAAGAGAACTCAAACTCTTGCAGCTCAATTACCCATTTCTTGACCACATTGACATGTTAGTGCCATTAATTAACTGTGGCAAAAAGGCATAACTCGTCAAGAAAACAAAAGGTCGTGGTAGCAAGTAATGACGAAATCGTCGACAAGCAAATATTACATTGGCCATCACGAGCTCTACTTCCGAGAATTTTCTCTCTGCTACCAGCTTCACACGGCTTGCACAATACACTGGCCTCATATAATGGCTGCCCTTCCCCTTTTGCAATAGCATGGCTCCAATGGCATCCTCCCCTACTGATGGATTTACATAAAACACTTGCTCCCAATCAGGAGCCTGCATGGCTGACAACCCCCCTAACACCTCTTTCACCTCTTGAAACACTTCTTCACAATTTTCATCCCATTGCAATGGATCAGGCTTTGCCACTTGTTGTAATGGATAAAGAATCTGAGAAGACAATGGAATAAACCTTGCCATGTACTTCACTTTGTGTATAAAGGTTGCCAATTGCTTCGTACTCGTAGGTGATGGAAGAAGAATAATAGACTTAACCTTGTCTGGATCAGCCTCAATGCCATTTTCTGACACCATGTGGCCCAATAACTTCACCCTTGGCTGTGCTAGATGACATTTCTTTGGATTTAGTTGTCCTCCACATTCATCATATCGAGCCCTACTGCTATAAACACAGAAGTCATCCATAAAAGCTTTAACACAACTACCAATGAATGGTTCCAACACCCAATTTTCTCTCTCTTGATAGAAGGAAGGTCCATTTGACAACCCAAATGGCAATACTGTGTAGCAATAGTAGCCCCATGGCGTAATAAAAGTGGTCTTTGTGCGGTCTTTAAGAGCAATCTTCAATTGAAAATAGCCTGAAAAACCATCACACACACTGTACCTCTCATAACCTGCCACTGAATCCAAGATCTGATCGATGAATGGAAGAGGATATGGGTTCTTCTTAGTGGCTGCGTTTAAGGGCTTAAAATCTACACAAATCCTCCACTTCCCATCCTTCTTTGGATTGACTACTACTGGACTCACCCATTCTGTGGTCTCCACAGGGACTATGAACCGTGCCTTCAACAACTTGTCCACCTCTTCTCGCAAGGCTTCCATTTGCTCTTGACCCATCCTTCTTAGCCTTTGCCGCACTGGCTTAGCACCTTCTTTCAGCTCTATATGCATCTCTTCACCCTTGAACCCTCTGATCTCTTCATATGAAGTAATGAACAAATCAGGAAAACTAGCCAGCATATGCAAATATATATCCTTCTCCATAGCTGAGAGGTCTCCACTGATCATTTGTGTCATCAATTCCTGCTATTTTGACAACTCAACCTTGGTTTGCATCAGCCCTTCAATCACTTCATAAGGCCCTTCACTTTCATCTTCAACCTCATTCGCAAATGCAACTAAACCAAACTCTTGTATTTCTTTGTCCATCAAAAGAAATGCAACATCAGCATCCTCATCATTGCTGGTAGTGCTATCATTGTCCTCATCTGTCACCGTGGAAGATTCTTCATCACTAGACTCATCCTCATCTTCATAAAGCTCCTCTAATCGTTTCCTTGTGTCCATATTATAAAGCTTCTTGGTACCTGTCTTTCCATAGAGGCTAATCGTACCATGTCGCCAATCTTGAACAGCTCCCATTGCACGTAACCATGGTCTGCCCAGTATAATAGGATATGCTCCGAACCCTGCTGGCATTGATCCGAGCCTATCACAAATTTTTGTTTATTATATTTTGTTGGTTTTCCTTGCTTCTAGAGGTTTACAATAAAAGAAAGAGTGAGAACAACCTCTTGGAAAAATTTAAAAAAAATAATTTGATAGGAATTTTTTCTTGACCAGTTCACCGGAGGTGAAAGGTAGAGGGAGAACCTAGTGGTAAAGGGAAGGGAAAATATGTAAATGTGAAAAGAAAAGATATGATGTGGCTGTGGAGCCATGCACCCATGATTCAAGGGTCATGAGTGGCTCGTATCATCATGGCTTTGGAGCCATATGATGATTCAAACAAATGGGACCCAAGTGGAAGACTTGGTAAAGGAAGGAACCAGACACATGATTTTTCTGAATTTTTAAAAAATACTTCCACTCCGATCCAAGATAAGTTTTCTTCATCAAAGTTGTAGCTGATGAGCTGGAGATTCTGGCCATATTTGTTTTATAATTTTTGCATCTACGGTCTAGGAGATATGGCCAAAATGGCGGACGCCAGTTTTTTCAACTGTGGTGGAGACCACCCCCTCTACCTTTACACACACACACCCTTCCTTTTCCACCTTGAGACCTTCTCTAAAAATCAGCCATTAGTCTTCTCACCCTCCTCTCCTTCCTCCTCTCTCTCAAGCTCAAAAACCCATCAAAATTCCTCTTCTAATCACCTCTCAAGTCATGCTTAATCTTGTTGTAATTCATAAGTTCTCATTCAACCCCTTTCTATTATTACTAGATATGTATTGATTTTATGTAGATTCTTTACATTTTAAAATAAGGAAGCTCTTGGACTCAAGCTATGGAGGAAGGAGTGAAGACAACACAAGTGATGATGGAGCTAATTGGTCAACAAATCACTTGGAAGGAGCTTCTTCATTGGTTGAATGTCCCTAATCAAGCTTCATTTGTACAAATTACACTTGGATCTTAACCTCACTCCTAATCACTCTCTTTCCTATATAAAAAGGCCTTCCCCTTTGTAATTTCAAGCCTCCCTCAGCCCCATTGAGTCTTTGTATCACTCACCATGAGCCCATAAGCTCATTCATTCACTCTATTCTTGCACATTCTAGAGTGCAAATTGTTTCATGCTAGTAACCTCCCCTCCTCTTGCTTATGTTAATTAAGAGAAATATTTTATATGTGTGTGAGAGTGCTTGACGTGATCTTGGCTAATCCTTGAGTGGTTGTTTGGTAATCTACATGCTATTTGTGTTGGGAGTGTTTGAAGTCATCCATTCCTTGTACCCACACTAAGGCTAATGCTTCATTCATAGTGATCTCTCTCTCTCTCTCTCTCTCTCTCTCTCTCTCTTTGTGTAGCGGTCCTAGCCCACGCTTCCAAGACTAGGTGGTGCCTTTATCTCATTTCCCTTGTGGCGCAATGGAGTTTGTTTTGGTGTAGAGGCCGCCTTTCCAAATTTCCTTCGTCAGCATCACATGAAAATCAACCACTGCCTTTGCATCATATGCCTCCACTTCTAAGCTCTTTACAACACCCAAGCATTTTACTTTTTAATGGTTTGCCAATCTGATCCGAAAACCTGACACCCCAGCCACTGTGAGACCCATCTTCTCAACGCATGAGTGTGTTATGACGCATATTTGGGCGTCGCCATCCACATAACCTTGTCCCAAATTTTTCCTTTTATGCCACACATCTACTATTATTGGACAAATGTCTAGTAGCTCATCCATTGCCAACACCTTTACTGAACCTCTCTCTGGCTCCTTCTCCATTGGGTTAACCATCCTCTTCCACTGTCGCTTTAGCTTAGGCACCATCTCTATAAGCTGCCCAAAAGTAACATCTGCCTTCCTGCTCGTCAGATCCTCCTTCAAGTCATAGCTTAATTGCCCAGCCCCTAGTGGAAAATCTGAAACATGAAACTTTCGACGAGCTCTCCTTTTCCTCTTGGCCTTGACATCCTCGCCTTCATGGCTCTTTCCTTTCTTCTTACTAGGACCTGGGGCACTTCTTCCTTCCTTATCCTCTGTGGTCCTCTTCCCAATAGGCATCACTAATGTATCCTCTAGCTTTCATGCCTTCTCCAAGGTGACTACACTTAGCACTTTTGTCTTTCCCTTTTCCTCCTGGGTCACTCCACTGGTTCCTTCGTCTCCCTTAATTTCGATGCCATAATCATTTGACCTAGTTAGCACCTGTCTTGGCAATGTATACATGTCTCCCCCCATCCTTGGTGGCTTATCACATTGCGGGTTGATGTGACCCTACTCTCCAAAATTATAACATGTGGGCGTCTGCCTCCAAAACCTACCATTGCTTTGTCCAACACCATTCCTAGGCCTTTCTTCACCTCCTGGCTGATTTGCAAACCTCCCTCGACCTCGATTATTTCCCACTTGACCTAGCATGTTTAGGCTGAGATTCTTCATCAAATCTACCATTTGCCTCATGTCTTGCCTTAGCCCATCATCTTGCACTGCTGTAGTGACCACTGCTGGCATAACCTGAGTAGTAATAGGAACCACTGGTTCGTGATGAACCCCTGACATGCGACCTTGTAAAGACTCTATAGGCTGAAATTCAGACCTCATGGGCAAAGACTCCACCCCTAACTGGCTCATTTTCCTCAACTTCCACTCTTTGTTCCTTGATACGTCTAGTGCATCTTCATATGTCCTAGGCTTCTTTAGCTCCACTCTCCAACATATATTCTCCCAAAGACCAGCTAAGAACCTGTCCTTCTTCATCATGTCAGGCGGGGGTACCTGTGGTGCTAAGGCCTTGCACATTTGCTCCCATGCCAATGAAAACTTACGTATGTACGCATCTACTGGCTCACCTTCCTTTTGCACCAAAGCCTATCTTCTTGCCACACTTTGTCAGGATCTTCTATCTTCACAAACTCCACTTCCAACCCATGTCGTAGATTGTCCCAACTCAACCTTACAGGTGGATCAGCCACACGCAAATCCTCTTCAAATGCTTTAGACCAAACTCGTGCATCACTCTTCAAACAAATTTGGAGAAGGCGTAACATCTGCACAGGGTCATGAATCTGGTTGCTAATGCAGGCAACCTCCATCTTTTCCAAAAATTCTTCCACATCTTCATCACTTCTTCCATGAAACTCCGAATAAGAGAAAGCCATGGCTACCGAAGTTTCAATGCTTTGAGAACCCCTTTGAACACACGTGCAAGAACCCAAAACTTTTGACTACCCAATCCCCAGAAACTTCAATGGAGCTCAACTTTAGATAAAGACAAACACATGCACATCAAATGAGTTTTCATAGTTGATCATCGGAATTACAACAGGCAAAGGACATTCCAAGATCTCTCGTAATCTTCTTGGCCCGAACATAAAGACTATGAGCTGCTGGAAAAAAATCTTCCTGGACACATGAACATTTATCTCGATTCTTTGAGTTAAATGAAATGGAGTGAATTGAGGGCCATTTTGATCATCCATTAAAGCCAACCATGAAGCTCCCAAGAAGGCACACCTGACTTAACCTCTGATTTTTGCCAAAATTTCAGTAGCATAATAGCATAAATGGCTCAAAAGACCAAAAAACCAGCCATCATAACTTGGAAAAAATTTGGCAGAGTTTCCCCAGAAATAGAGCAGTAGGAACCCAAAATATAAACTGTATATGTATGCATAAACTGTCAACAATAGAACCCGAGCATCAAGTAGGACTCACTAGTACATAGCCTATGGCGAGGTCACAAAAAGGGTGCTCCAGCTACCTGTATCACCGAAAGGATCTCCACATTTGAGAATCCCCCAGCTCAATAAAAACCTCACGCTATCGACCCTCACACGAAGGCTAATGCAAATCGCGTATAGTCAAGTCTCAGAAATGACTATCTTCCAGACCAAGTCTCAGAAATGGTTGGGACTGCCAAATACAACCAAGCATGGCTCCACAAATGCGTACAATGGCAGTTTCCACAAGTAACGTACAATACAGCAGACAATGCGCTCAAATAGGCGCCAAGTGATGCATACCCACAACAACTGCAAGTGACATCACTGCTAGTATATCACTGTACTCCAGCTACCTGTACCTGTGTGAATCACGTGTACCTATACCTGTCCCTGTAACCTGTAACCTGTAACCCCAAATCTCGAATCTTGAAGCTCGAAGCAGAAGGTACTCGAAGAAGATCCTCCGTGGGGGCGCGAAAAGAATGTGAGCGGGATGAAAACACACACAGCGCCTCTATAACGACCCGATACACACTCTTGGGAAGATTCACACACACACTATGGGGCACCACTCAGCTTAGACAACACACCTGGCCGAGACAGGGAACACACCTCTGGAGTGAGAGGAGAGAGACTATCCACTTGCCCACTCCACACACACACACACACACACCCAAAAAACTCAGCTCAAAAGAGGATAATTTCTTATGTTTAGATAAAATTGAGCTTGGGCCAACACCAATGAGGCAAATAGCTCACACAATATGGGTAAAATAAGCCAGATACAATCACAAAGTAGAGCAGAAACTTTGCTCATAGGAGAAACTTACACAGAAAAACAGCAGGAAAAGAGTGAGGAATTTGGCAAAATGGAGAGCACCATCGCGTCCGGAACGGCTTAAAACCCCAGTTTACAATGTCAAAGTGCTCAAATCCGACCTCGGATGAGCAGTTTACGGCCAAAATAAGCTCCAAAATGAGCAAAAACACACCTGCGGCTGTTCCTCCTCTCTTCTCCATGTTTTTTCTGGTCTTCTCTTAGTTTTTTCAGTTCCCACACTTAGCTTTATTAGTTGGGCACCCTTGGCCTTATAGATGACCTCAAACGAACCCCGAAGGCCAAAAACTGACCTCGTAGTGCATAGTTGTCACCTTTTTTGCATCATCCGCACACCTGGCACTCAGTTTTTCAAAATAATGCATCCCGCCACCACGTGAAGTGGCCCCAAAAAGTGGTCCTCATGATGACCTTTCTGCATAAGCATCACAAGAAAACACCCACGTCGTGTCCGTACTTCTCCGCGTGCAAGTATTGACCCCGTTCGACCTCCTAACGCCAATCGATGCCATCTGACACAGGTGCTTACCTCATGTCGTCGGCCCGCGGACCGCTTCCTCGAGAAGTTTTACGCGCTACCAACTCCTCGTTATTGTAGAAAAAACACACTAGTACTGATAATAGTGAAAATCGCTGCACTATGTACACCCTGTCCTACCTGTACACACGTGGGCCCCACGTAACCACCTGGCTATGGAAATTGGGTAATCCTTTATTTGATGCACCACGCATGTGTATGTACATATGCGCAATCCCTTGCTCAAAAAAACTCCTGACAACGTTTTTGTTCCTCTTTGAACAGATTTACCACATGCACTGCTATCATGGAAGGCATTTGTCATAGATGGATTTGTACTTGAAGAAGGAACATTGGAAATAGCAACATTTTTATTGCTAGCTCTTCTTTGTGCAACAATAAAATCCTTATCAATAGCACATTTCTTAGCCCTGCTTTTTCTTAACCAGCTTTTTGTAACAGCAAAGTGACCGGCCCATCAAACTTAACAGCATTATCATTGCCTTGTGCAACAACCCTTAAGAAATAAGTTTCTCAGCATGCTATGTGTTTGCCTTTGCTGGTGATATATACATGCAATTGCAAGGCTACAAGTAGGAGTATTTGAAGTAGAGAAAAAGGATTGAAATAAGTAAAGCTAATATTGGAGGGTGTGATGTTGGTTCAAGAAACCACAATTAATCCTCATAATGTTCTCCACTTGTTCCGTTGTCTCTCCTTATTTGCAAGCCATTGTAAAAATCTTTCACTTGCATATGATTTATTGTATCCATCCCTCCTTTTTTTCTTACTCCTTTATTTGGCCATAGCAATATATCAAATCTCTAATAATTTCTTGGCTTCTTATGATCTTGTCTTGTGCCACATTTGTTTGTAAAACCATTGGGATACTTTAAGCAAGCTATTTGCTTGTTTTTCTCCTTCTCCATGTTTAATGTGCTTGAAAACCTTGGCTTTTGCTTGATAATAAGGCTTCTCCATATCTTGGAATGACCAAATTGACCACCTCTCATATTTCTTCATAAACCAGGGAGAGAAATTGTAGAGGATGCGTTGCACAAAAAATTGGATCTCTATTTGTAGGTAAATCAAGATGAAACAAATGAGCAGTATCATAGTTACCGAGTCTTACCACGCACTGTGTGAAGTGCTCTAAGCTCTAAGCACTCGTCATAACTTTCTAAAATCTGTTGAGCTCTTTTTTGAAGTTGGAGAGGTCATTCTTTCCCCATTGAGTTTTATCATAGTAAAAGAAGACTACATCTAAGGCTTCCCACACTTCTAACTTCTCATTTCTTGTTATGCAATCGATAGTCTTTCACAACATTATGTAGGGCCTTACATTGGTTGTACTAAAAGTTGAATGCACCCCTACCCAATTTCCCATGGAATCCCAAAAAAGTATTGGTCTATCCCACCAATAGAAGACTCTTTGGAAAAATTATTGCCACCAAATGAGCTCTTGGGATTTGTTTCAGTCATCACATTCCAAGAAGTCCAATATATGACAAGATCCTTTCACGACATTATATGGCGGCCTCCCTGGCTAATAAAAGTTACATTTTCCATGAAAAACTTATGTAAAGTTGCAAAATCTTTCCAATAATGCTACACATTGTATGTAGTGTGCACATATGGACATTTGAGATGAGAATATCCGTAGCTCCTTGAAAGTTTGGATCTTTTGAACGTTTGTTAGGGGCCTTATTCCAATTAGCAAAATTCAACTCCTTTGTTGCACCCATGCAATAAATACAAGGGCTTTTGGCATTGGCACCCTTTAACACAGTATACATCCACTTTAATGTCTTTGGATATCCTCCCACGTGTCATCCCACCTTGTGTTGTTTTTACCATTCAAGCTTGCTTTTGGGTGTGTCTTTATAATCTAAATGAGCATGCGTGTGCTTGGTTTTTTGGTTTTAAGTTTGAGTTTTCTGTTTTGTTTTTAGATGTGATGTGGCAAGGTTCTTGCTCTTATCCCTCTACCAGGTTGCTGTTGGCAAAGATCTTATGGTGAAGCTCAAAGTTTCCCGCACTATCTTCTTAGATTTGCCTCTCCAACTTAGCCACCTTCAGCAAGTGGATTGTCTTCTACCTTGGTCGCTATTTTTTTGAGGACCCCAATTATGGTGTTGTATGCACCATCCTTTTTTGTCTCCTTCTGTAGACTTCTTTGTGGTATCATTGCCTCTTATCTATCATCTTCATCATTGATTTCTCCGTGTCTTTTCCTTCTCCACAACCCTTGCTTTCAGATGGTACCAATTTGGCCCGCTTTGCCAAACATTGAGCTACTTCTCTTGTAGAAGTTCCTTACTGCACATCACCGCAAGTGGATATTTGGTGGTCTTGATCTTTGGTTTGCACTAACAGAGTGAACTTTTGGTGGGAGTGTCCGTCTTTCAAAGGTGGTTGTCATCCTCTCTCTCCTTAACTTGCTAAGGCACGATTTACTCTCTTCAAGAGAGTTTTTCGCATGGCCTTTGAATATTCAACTTTGCTTTGTCAATAGTTTCGTACTTGCCCTCAAAACTAGCATCATTTGAACGTTTGGAAGGGCTATCAAGTAATAGAAATCAGCTACTTTTTCTTCACACACACACACACACACCCATAGCCAATAATGTCACTCCCTCATGCACCCATATAGATGTGTCACATTCAAGAGGCAAACTCGCAAGCTCACTTATGAGATTGTACCATGTCTCGTAGGAACCATGACTCTTTGGGCAAATTTGGCAGAGATTAGGATAGCATTAAGATGCTCCTTTTGCACTAAATCAGTGTAAAAGCCCCTATTGAAGTACGCCAAGACTGAATGCTCTAGATCTCAACCACTATTTAAGAAAAAGAGATCCATCTACTTATAATCCAAGTAACAGCTTTGGTTTCACATTTGACACCACTTCTTCAAATTTTTCACTCTGGTTGTGGAACAGCATATTCAAAGTCTCTGAAATCATGGGATTGTCAAAGTATACTAAGTCCTCTCCATACATGAACTTGCCAAACAACCTTCTGCACATTATTATAAGTAGCCACTACGAAAGCACTTTCTATCTTCAAACTGATCAATAATATTCACATCAAAAAGCTTAATCATTTGCTTTCCTATTTTCCATGCTACAATATGGCAGCCTGGCAATCACCACATTTCTGAAGATAATCATAGACATCAGCAGGATTACCCTCAGTATTTGGGGCAGCAGAGGGATCAAACTATACGAGCCTCTCTTGCTTCTCTCAGAGGTCTGTAGAAGCAACAATCGACGGAACTCACATATGCACGGCGACAGGGTTCTAAGTCTCCTCAAAATCAAGGTTTTTTTCCTGGAGAGAGGTAAGAAAAAAAAAACTGGACCAGACATGGAGAGACTGCCGAGGGAAGCAAGAAAGGTGGATCCATGGTATTTGCCCCAGCTCTCTACTTGGCTATTTAAGTTTTCAAACCCATGTACCAAGAAGTCTCTGTCCTCCCTCAGCAAGTAGGCTGGAAGGTAGATCCTACAGTGTACAGGGTTAAGTTAAACCAAGAGGATTTCTCGATGCCTCGACATAAAGTGGTTAACTACCTTCGCTACGATGTCTCTCCAAAGTCTTAAATCTTTCAGAAGATACTTTCAGAAGATAATATTGTCTCCTTGAGGTGCATTGATGAGTGCACATGCAAGCAGCAATTGTGCTGCTGTGAACCCAAATATAACGTGAAACTACCTTTCTTATGACCATTTTTGAGCAATATCATCTCGCTTCAAGTGGATGTCTAAGATCTCTAGAAACTCTGCGTTATCCTGGATTGGTCCACGAACTACACCGTGGTAGCTTCCATGCTTTGTTCTTTATTCTCATGGCCTCAATGTCTATGGCCTTCTGTTGCATACCAGCTGCTGTATATATGCCTACCATCAAAACGTAAGCCGATGCATCACATTTATCTAGCTCTGTTGCCTGTTCGAACACCCAAGACCCCACGTTGACATCAACCCATTTCCGACAAGCACCCAGGAGGCAACGCCAAATGGCAGAGTTAGCAGAAAAAGGCATCCCTTGGATAACTTCAACTGCCTTTACTAGGTGCCCCGCACGCCCAAGAAGGTCAATTATGCAGGTGAAACACTCTACATCAGGCTTCAAACCATACGTGGCTTCCATACTATCAAATAATTCTTGGCCCTTTTCCACCAGACCTAGATGATTACACAAATTCAGCACGCAAAGGAATGTCACTTCATCCGGAAGGATGCCCTCACGTTGCATCCGTTCGAAACATTCTAAAGCCTGTTGGCCTTGCCCCTTTTGAGCATATCCTGTGATCAAAGCATTCCAAGAGATGACACTACGAGAAGCGAGCTTCTCTAGGACACTTTGTGCCTGAGGAAGAGCACCACATTTGGCATACATGTCAAGCAAAGCAGTACTCAGCACGACATTATTCTCTAGCAATCCCTGCTTTGAAATCTCATCATGAATTTCCTTCCCCTTGTCTATAGCTCCAACCACAGCACATGCCTTCAAAGTGCATAAATAGGTCACTACACTTGGTCGGATGCCCTCGTGCTGCATTCGTTCAAAACATTCTAGAGCCTGCTGGCCTTGCCCCTTCTGAACATATCCTGTAATCATTGTATTCCAAGTGACAACATCGGGAGAAGGGAGCTCCTCTAAAACGCTTTGCGCTTGAGGAAGAGCACCACACTTAACATACATGTCCACAAGTGCATTACTCATCACGATTTCATGCTCTAACAAACCTTGCTTCGAAATTTCTTCATGAATTTGCTTTCCCTTCTCAATGGCTCCAATTCCCCCACATGCTTTCAAGATAGAGGCATAAGTCACTGCATTTGGAAGTATGCCCTCATGTTGCATTAGGTCAAAACATTCTAGAGCCTGTTGGCCTTGCCCCTTTTGGGCATATCCTGAGATCAAAGCAGTCCAAGAGACGACATCCCGAGAAGGGAGCTTCTCTAAAACGCTGTGCGCCTGAGGAAGAGCACCACACTTGGCATACATGTCCACAAGAGCATTGCCGAGTACCATATGATCCTCCAAGAACCCTCGTTTGGAAATCTCTTCATGAATTTGCTTTCCCTTGTCAACAGCCCCAAGAACAGCACATGCTTTCACAAGAGACACGAAGGTTACTGCATTAGGAGGAATGCCCTGACGCTGCATTCGCTCATAACAGTCCAAAGCATTCTGGCCCTTCTCTTGTCGAGCATAGCTTCCTATAAGAGCAGTCCATGGGATAATGCTGCTGCTGTTATACTTGTCCAGCAAAGCTTCTGCTTTCTCGAGGTCACCGCACTTGGCATACATAGTAACTAAAGCATCAGCGTAGCTCTTCTCCGAAAGCCCCCGTTTCTGAAGCTCATCATGAAGCCTGGTTCCTCTGGACAGATCCTTAGTCTTACAGCATGCCCATATGAGGGAGGATGGGAGAGCATCCGTGTGCTGTGCTATGAATCCGCGCCTGCCGAGCTCCTCTGTAACCCAAGGAGGATTATGTCGGCTATTCAGCCACAGAGGCTCCTTGGTAATTTTGTGAGTAAAGTCGGGCTGCGAGGGGCTTCGCTTGGTGCTGCGAATGTCCCACCACTGCGAGGGGTCCCTGAAGAAATCTGTCCACGAAGAGTTCTTCCCACGCTCCAAGTCCTCTCCCACCATGCGGATCGCCATATAGCTAGCACCTGCCATCATGTGCGCGCGCGTGGAGAGAGAGAGATTCGACTAGCACGAGAGAGAGAGAGAGAGAGAGAGAGAGAGAGACTAGTACAACCGTCCCGGTGCCAGAGTGGACAATGGCAAACGTGTGCATGTATCCAACCCACAATTGGTGATACCCAGTGTTTGGGAAAATTCATTTTCACAAACATACAAAAATCCTTCCTTGACAAATCTGAACCGGAAATTTTACAGTACTAGCCAGTATTTTTGCAAAATTACACTATTTTCATGTATTTCAAGCGGAATTTTTTCCTTCGTGCCCTCCCCTTAACCGGCTACTTTGATTTTGCAACCGACGCAAGGCTAAGCTGAGGCACACTTTTCCCGAACATTGGTGATACCGTGATGCAGTGTTCGGGAAAAATCATTTTTCCAAACATACAAAATTCCTTTTTCTTGTTTATTTTAAAAGGAAATTTCAAAAAATTAAGCTTTTTTTTTAAGATTTTTACACTATTTTTGTCTATTCTAGGACGACATTTCTCCTTTTTCTCGTGCCCTCAACCGGCATTTTTGAAATTGAAAACGGCACGATATTAAGTTGAGACACATTTTTCTCGAACACCGCCGTGATGGCAATGGTTTCAAGAAAAGGGTTCTTAAGCTCACCATCAGCCAACTGAAGGACCTTCTGAGTCTTTTCCCGGGCTTGTTTCCCCATTTTTCCCACTTGGTCTTAGTGGCTACACTAGGCCCCATGCTCATACTGAGGTTTTCCATAGCTTTTTTCCCACTATATTTTATTGTTTTTGTTGTCCTTTTCGATGTCCTTGAAAGAGAGCTCGTGAATGGTGATTGTTTTATCTTCTTTGTGTTTTATGTGACTCTTATGTTTTTTTGCCTCCGTTCATGCTTAACACAAAATTCAGAGACCATATTCAATTGAGATATTTCACCCAATTAGTTGCCCTTACCTTGAGCAAATCGATCGAAGGGATAGTACAACTCAATGATGCTGTCATCAAAGCTTTTAAATTACTTGCATCTCTTTCAGGGGAAAGGACACTAAGAGTCCTTTCCCGGCCGTCGAGAGTCGGGAGGAGGGGGGCCTGCAGTGAAGCCTGAGCGGACTGAGAGCAGGTAACGGCGCACGCGATTGGCCAGACAGTTTAGCGACATTTTCAAATTCCTAGCGCTGATGTGGCAGCAGCTCAACACATTCCGCCTGTTGAGTTGGAGGTCCCTCGTTGTTCGACGGCTGGGTAAATTCCGTCTGCTGACATGGCGTGCATCCAAGCCCTGCAGCACCACATTCCGCAGAAGAATGTGCAATAGATGGAGGGCGTAGATTGACTGCCCCCCGACTCCCGACCTTGACAGAACGGGTACCACATTTAATCTGGCCTTATACTCCCTCACACAACTCAATGGAATCCCGAGGGTTCTTTAATTACTAGTTTTGTAGTTCAATTGCTCTTAAAAGTCTATCGTGGAAGATCCCATCTCATCACCCTGGCTCCCTTTGTCCAATGGTGCGATTGTAAATCAAGGTGGTGGTAATAGGGCTTCTCTTTCATACAATTCTTCTCACACATTCTCCCATAACCAAGTGGCCAAGTTTTTTTTAAAGATTTTCCTTTCTTGAAAAGTGCTAGCTCCCCTACTCTTGAGCTTCCTGTATAGCAATATTATTTTGCTCCTTTTTTATGATTCAGCTTGCTCAAAGATAGTTTTTGAAATGATCTTGAAGGGAGGTATTCTCTTAGTTCCTTTGAGAGGGATACCCTCATCCATTGCTTGGTTTTGCTCAATGAAATTGGGGTTGAATGAGAAAAATGTAACCTTCTCTACTACGCGTGGCTAATCTTGAAGCTTTTTGGGCAGTTCCTCATTGAGATTTGTTGTCGCTTCCATTGCAACTTTTACACCTCTTAGAGGGCCATCAACCTTATCAACATTCGTTGAATCCCCTAAAGTAGGCTCGGAGGCATCTGAGATCTTTCCATAAGGTTCGTGTTGCCTTCCATCTTTAACCATTTTGTATGTTCATTGGTTCCGGGATTTTCTCCCTCTATGGGCTATAATTGTACCCAAAAATAACAGCTTTGGGTGTCTTGTAATTATTCAATTCCCTGTTGGGTTAAGTCCGACTTGTGGCCTATAAGTGGTGCCTAACAATGAGGCTTGCATAAATTGGCAAGACCGGAGGTCCCTCTGACACCTTAAGGTTTTGGGGTCTAGATGGCTATACTTGTTTGTGGGCATGGCCGCACAATGAAGGATAATAATCATGCACACCGAAAAATAATAATATATTTAGGCGTTCAAACAACCCCTTTTTCTTAAGAAACTTGCGAATTTTTTCACAAATGCAATAAAAATCCCATTTTGTAAATGTATTCTTGTTTTTGCTTTTTTTATCCCAATTAAAACCCCCTTATTTTGAATGCATGTGCTATACTAACAATTTTGGGGATGACCAACTTCCAACCTTATTGTTGTAGGTGGGCACAGCATGGCCGGCACAATGCCAAAGACAAATGGTGAGGTTGAGCACATACGATCAAGTTCACAATCAGTCTTACGCACCATAACAATTAGGGCACCAAAATGAAGTAACACAAATGAATACTCGATCAACATACTGCTTCTCTAATCATAGGATGTTGATATGCAATGAAATCACACCGTGTCATACTTTGCAATATGTTTAACAAACAATGAAACAAGTACATTGAAATATACAAGAGATGTGTTTACCTATCAAGAGAAAATTTGTCGATTTGTGTCACGTCCACTAGCAAGGCATCAACAACCCATGTGTACTAGAATCCTACAACAATAATCTCACAAGGTGATTTCAAACCATAACCCTAAATGAACAAAGTCACCAAGCATCTAGAGTGGCTAAGACTTCGCATACCAATAGAACAAATCAATGGCCATCTCTACCAATTTGGTTGCCCAAGCGAGGACTGTGCAACAAAAGATGTGGTGTGGTTTCCTGAAGACTCATCGCTTCCTTCCTTCAAGTGGATTGTTTGATATGCAAGGTGGTACCATAATCCATTCTACCTTTTGTCAAGAATGTTAGAGGAAGTGACCCTTGGGCAGCCTCAGTAGTAGCCAAGGTGGATGGTGTTGCTTCCTCCTCCACATTAGTGGCTGAGCTAGGTGGAGTGGAAGCACCACCTAGCTCCACATCCACTCCACCTAGCTCCACATCATGCCTATTTTCTATAAAATCTATAAGAAAAATTACAGTTTAACATGCACACCTTAGCACATAAAATAATGGCAACATAAGAGCTACTACAAAGGCAACACTTACTCGCTCATGGGTCTGTCACCTACTTTGGAATGACTCCCACAGGACAAGCTATCACCTCACATGGCGTTGCTCCACACTTAAGATATGATGGAGAATACATATTGTTCTCATCATGCAGGCCAATCCACTCCTTGGTGGCTTCAAGAGTTGCATCAAATTTATGCTCATTCATACAAAACAATATCCTACTGAAAAAAAATTTGCTAGACTCACCACACAAGGTAAGAAAACAAATTCCTTACAAAATATTTGGTAGAGTCTTCTTTGTACCATGAAACTATTTTCGACAAAAATACCGACCACCCTTAGTTGGGCTTCCACATGCAATCTAGGGCGATAGAACTTAAAGTCACCAAAAAAGCGACCACCCTCAATCGAGCTTCCACATGGAATTCAAGGCCACACAATTTAATTGACGTGTCATCAAATCCTTACCAATTTTCCTGCACTCATGCATGCCTTAAACAGTACTTGATCTTACCATAACCAAGAAAAGCATAGAACTTAAAGTCACCAAAAAATCGACCACTGTCAATCGGGCTTCCATATGTTTAAGGACACAAAAAATAATTTTACATGCCATTAGGCCCTTACCAATTTGCCTGCACTCGTGCATCCCTTAAACGATACCTAATGTTTCCATAACCAAGAAAAGCATAGAACTTAAAGTCATCAATAAAGCAACCACCCACCCTCAACCGGGCTTCCACATGAAATTGAAGGCCACAAATTCTAAGTTGATGTGCCATCAGGCCCTTACCAATTTGCCTACACTCATGCATGCCTTAAACATTACCTGATCTTACCATAACCAAGAAAAGCATAGAACTTAAAGTCACCAAAAAAGAAACCACCCTAAATCGGTATTGCACATGGAATTGAAGGCCACAAAATTTAAGTTGATGTGCCATCAGGCCCTTACCAATTTTCCTCCACTCATGCATGCCCTAAACAATACGTGATCTTATCCATAACCAAGAAAAGCATGCAAATTTAAGGCAAAGAAACATACACAAGTGAATGTATGAATCTGCAAACCACTCTCTTGGTTGAGAATACTAGTTCCGACATCTTCTCCGCATTATCAATAGACTTTACCCCATCTAGATGATGCACAAATGCCTAAGGAAAAATTAGAAGCAATTTGATAGCTATGGGCCTTCCACATGTTTTCTTTGATGGTGAGTGATGCCTTTCCATGAAAAAGAGCCCAATAAGTCTCTTTCTTCATCTCCCCAGAGAATCATTATAGTCATCAAATTGAGGATTTTTTGGGTTTTTTGACTTTGTCAGAACTTATTCGATGTCGTTATTTTCTTTATGTGGTTAAAAAGAAAGACATAATAGAACACTAAAATAGTCTACATTCATGAAAATTAGTGCCATAGTTATTGTTTTGGTGGGATATTGGAGCTTGTTAGGCAATAGAACCATTAGGGGAATTTTGAGGTCACTTTTGTGCCCTGTAAGAATATGTAGAGAGAGAATATATACTTTATTTAAAAAATAGTGAAATGTTTGTAAAAAGGTGAGTTTGCGTCCTTTTTACCTGCACCGAAACATGTCATTGTCAAATCTTTCTAGGATCTTTTGTATTCTAAAAAATACTCCCTCCAAAACTAACGAAAACGTCAGTTCTGGCCCAAAATTCAAAATTTCCAAAAGCTGAAACAAACCTTTTCTGTGTCGTCTTCTTCCTCGTATCTGCACATCTTTTTCCTATAGTACTATCTCTAACAAATACTGTTAACAGACTTCCATGAGGAAGAGAAGAAGCTTATACCATCTACACATTGAGCTAAATGAAGAATATTGTCCAGTGCGCAAGAGAAACAAATGTGCAGAGGTGTCCTCGTCCATATTTGAAGCAATGCGGCAAGATCAAAAAAATCACATTGATCTTTGGACTGATGGAAGATTGTATCCAGTGGACCCAATGACAAAGAGCACTCCCCCATTCTCAAATTGTTCATCTTTGATAAAATTTGTGGGTGATGGTCAAAGAGGGTTGCTGGGTTATACACAGAGTCTTGCGGCAGAGAGAGATATTCTTAAGTTAGAAGATCATTTGACCAAACAAATGATAAATACTCTTAAACAACAACTTGAGGAATGTAAAGAGAGCAACGAAAAGCTACAAACTCAGCTCAAACAAGCTAGAAGCAAGAATACAATGTTAGGAAACAGACAAAGAGAAAAGAAGTTAAGAACATTGAAGCCTTGAGACGTGGTGGAGGAGATTGCAGCAGGAGAATCAGAGCAGCAAGGTATTGTTATTTTATATGATTCTGCTTATGCTTATTTTATATGATTCTGCTTATGTTAGGTTGTTAATCTTTTTGTTAAGTTGTATTATGATTCTGCTCCACATTATTATGCTTATGTTATTATTATTATGCTATTGTTCTTTATTAAATGATTAATATTCAGTTAACTTTAATTTAGTTTGTTTATTTTGTTGGTGTCATTTGGACAATAATCAGTTAATTTTGTACCTTTTGATTTAGGACTTTGCTACAACCAAACTCTGCATCAAACATGGAAATGGTAGCTAAACATTATTGTGATGTTTTACCTCTCAAGGTTGCCAAAAAGATTTTCACAGAGAAGAAGTTTAAAAAGGCAAAGGAGCAGTGCATTGAGGGATTTTTGCAGAGCTCTTGCTTGGACAAGGAGGATGTGCAATATACTATGGATAAGGTAGGCATTAGCAGAGATGGTTATAGCAAGCTGTTCAGAAACATGAAGTCAAGGTTAAAGCAATGTACGGTCAGGTCCTCTTTGCTTCCAAAGCCATCCATTGTGCAGCAGGCAAGGAAAAAGATCAATGAGAGGATAATGGAGATGTTGGGTGAGCCTCACCACATTCATGGTACCTATCATGGTAAAAAGAGGGATCTTCAATTTGACAAGTTCAATATTATTTTCCTTGACTTGAAGACACTTCAGAAGGAAATGATCAGATTCTATGAGCTGGAGCATACAGAAGCAAATGGTGTTGTCAGTTTTGTGATAAAGCTTGATGAATGTGAGATTGTTAAGAACAGAAAAATTGAGAGGATTTCCATAACTTTAATGAACAGAGCGTTGAAACCGAAGGATACCAAGTACTTCAGCGTGCAATCGGAGAAGAATGTCTGGTGGCTAGGTGCTTTTGAAGTAGAGAGTGAAGACTTTGATGTTCTGGATTGGGTTTTCCATCAAACAACAATACCCGAAGTCATTAATGCACAAGAATTAGGGGAAGAGCTTGAAGTTGAAGGGTTTGGAAGTTACAGGGTGGAATGGCACATGGGAGGAGACCTTAAAACCCTTAAATGTATGTACAATGTCTCCAAAGGAGCTATGGCAAAGAGCCCTTGTCTGTATTGTATGGCATCAGCAAAAGAATGTAATCCTGCAAATTGGAACAAAGCACCCAATAGGCATACTCAAGATCCAAACTTCAAAGCAGTTTTAAATATTCCACTTGCTAATGTCCACATATGCACTCTGCATGCTCTTTGCAGAATTGTGGAGAAAATTGTACATCTGTATGTGGGGTTTGCCTGGAAGTTACAGCCAAAAGCAGCTAGAGATGCTGCAATCAAATGTATTGAAAGGGTTTTATCAGAAATTGGCCTTCACAGTGGTAAGGTTAAGATTGAAACAGACCTGAAGAGGTATTCAAATGGAAACAATGTGCCTAGAAAGGTATCTATTGGTGGTGTGAAGGCCAGAGCTTTCCTAGGGTTTCATGGCAAACTAGGAAAGGTAAATGCCAAGAAGGGTTCATCCAATGTGAAGTATAACCAGTGGAAAGCTCTCCACAATGCCATCAAAGATCATGGTCTTGAAGGTACATCAAGAAACAAAAAGGCAGAGGTATGGGAATCACTAGACAAAGTATTTTCCTACTGTGATAAGACATCCTGGGGCAAAAATGATCTGCCAAATTTCAAGAAAGTGCTCAATAACTTCAGAAGTGCAATGAAAGATGCTTGGGATCAGGAATTCACACATTACATGGTAAGTTTTTTATTTATTTTCTGACCTTTTTAATATGTACATACTTTTAGTTTAGAAGCATATGATTAATCTCATACTTACTAATTATTGACACACTTTTACTTTGCCAGCATATAATTTACAATCACACTCCCTGGTTTGTAAAGAGATGGGGCTCCCTGTCCATATGGTCTACACAAGGCATGGAGAAATCCCATTATCAAGCAAGAACCAAGTTTTTCAATCATACAAGACATGGAGGAGGTGCAGTGAAGGCAAACAGCTTCCTTGAGGTTTTCCAATGGTTCTATAGACAAATATGGCATAGAACCAGATCAAAAATGACAAAGAAAGCACTACTGAACTCAGATTTAGCAAATTCCTTACACAGGAACAAGCAGAAAAGACAAAATTCATATTATAGTTCATCTGCAAATGAAAAATTCTTACAATGGCTAGCTACAAGAGAGAGACAAGGTAGAAAGTGGGCCAAAGTACAGGTTTGAGCAAAGTCAGTCTTTTGATGAAGGTACATCAACTTCACCCCTAAACTTCAGAAACTTCTACTTATTGTAGCCTATCATTTGTCTCTTGAGGTCCCCAGAGTGGGCAAGTACATAGGATGCCATTGTTGCAAAATAACCAGCTCTAGAACCAGTAAGGCCAGGGAAGAATCCAAAAATTCTGATGGCTTCCTCCTTTTCCACCAAGATTAACTTCTCTAACCCTGGAGGAAGCTGATATGAACCAACAACCTTTGCAAGTGCTTTAATTGCAAGCATTGGCAGCAAAGGTTCTCTTGTAAAATATAATGACAGTCTCTTTGTTGAGCTTCCCAATAAAGTGTCCCAAGCTCTGGTTCCTTCCTAAATTTAAGGGTCTGGAACCCTTCCCCCTGCCAAGGAATTTGTCTGTGTCCAGTATTTCAATCTGCAAAAATATGTCTTGGTTAATTGTTCAGCACATTAATAAGACAGGGCAAAATGGTCATTAACATACCTTAGGAGACTCATCCTCCTCAAACAAGGCAGGTTCCCATATATCAATGGATCTAGTTGGCCTTACTTCATAATCTCTGGTCTTTTCCTCTCACATATGCTCTATTTTAAGCCTTTTCTGGATCTCATTGAACTCCTCTTCAGAAGGTACACCCTGTTGCTCATATCTCAGAACAATGTCCTGCACATGCTTTCCAACACTTGAGCTGTCAATAAAATTTTCTGCCTCTGTGTCCAAGACTGCTAAGGGGCAAGGTGAGTAATCAATAAATCCTATGTCATTAGATCCCCACTCAGCCAAAACTGCCAAAGCATAATCTTCCCTTAGATAAAAAAGATGCTGAATGTCATTCAGCAAAACATATTTCTTTTTGTTAACTTTGTATGTGGGAAATGTTGTTGTGCAATGCAAAGGATCAACATCTTCATCCTCAATGTCAACATTCTCCACTTTAGTGATGTTTTCTGCTTTAAATTTTGCAATGTCCAGCATCTCAGTGCTTTGTAGCTTCTCTTCCTCTTCATGGAACTCCATCTCTATCTCCTCTTTCTCCTGGTCCTCCTCAGCCTGGGAAATCTGCTTTGGAATCTCTTTGCCCTCTGGTGTTGGGAGTACACTGAAGAAAATGATAAGTCCAAGGTCATAATCTACCAACTGGCAATGCATATTACCATGAAATTTGCAAGGCTTTATGATCTTTTGCCAGTCTGGATGAAGGCTTGACCACTTCTTTGCAATACCTGTCCTTGACAAGCTACCTGCTTTGCATATATCAACAAAATGAACAAGATTGTCAAGCCTGTGATCTTTGATCAATTCTGTATATATCTCTTTCAAGTCACTAATTTGTGTAGAGAAGCCATCCACAAGTGCTTGAAGATCAAAGGCAACATTAAAAATCTGTTTAACACTTTGAAATCTTGTAAGTTCATTAACTTTGTAAAGAAAAGACATCAGCCTGTCATCAGCGGTCTCTTGTATATCCTCTGTATCCATTATGACAATCCACAAATGCTCAGCTGAAAAAGAGAAAAGAGAAGTCTATCAAGACATTAACCACCCTTCTTTATATCAAGTCTACAAACAAATTAAAAGCATAAAATGAAGCGCACAAATTAAGCGCAAGCAAAAAAGAATTACATAAAATTGTCACATGCTAAGTTTGTCACTTGCTATGCGAACTGTGAGGGGTTAAGAGAAACTCGGCACTCACTAACTACGCGCACGGAGTGACACTTGGTACGCGATTTCCTATTGCTAGGAAGAGGTCGACGGCTCCCAAAATCGCGCACGGGGTGTCGCGGTGTGTCGCTTGGAGGGTTGGAGGCTTAATTTCGAAGCCTTGTGAATGACAATAAGCGAAAAAACGGGTTGGGTAGGTTCTTTTTATAGCCAAAAACGCCACCTCGAGGGGTGTGCAAATCGGTTGCCGCCTCGAAGTGTGGTCCAACGGCTAGTATGCGCCTAGGGACTTGCGCAAAGCACCCTATATAAACCTCCTCAGAGCCCAAACTAAGCGCATTTTGAAGGAGGTTCTACCCGGTTCTCGCACTTTCACAACCCAAAATTTCGAGCGCTTTGACCGTCACCCCGTGCGCGATATTCGTAAGTGTGAAGACTTTGCCCCCTTTGTCATTTCGCGTACGGAGTATCCAAGCAATGTGTTCCACTATGTCCACAAGTGTGATCATGTTTACGATGTGTACCGCAATGTGTGCCACTAGTGTGAGGACTGTGCTCCCTTTGTCATTTCGCGTACGGAGTGTCACCGCAATGTGTTTACGATGTGTACCGGAATGTGTGCCACTATGTCCACAAGGAGAAGTTTACCATGCATACAATGTGTGCCTCTGTGAACCGCTTGGCACTCCGTCACCCCGTGCGCGATCATTGAAAGTGTGAGGACATTGGTCCCTTTGTGATTTCGCGTACGGGATGTCACCGCAATGTGTTCCACTTTGTATGGAAATGTGTGCCACTTTGTCGAAAAGGAGGAGTTTACTTTGATAAAGTAATAATAAAAATTAAATATACATCGTTTACTTTTTTTACTAATGTTTGTTGTGTAACAATCATTCCTATCCCTTTTGAAGATGGCAAGGACCAAGAAGACTGCAAGGAAGGTTGATAAGCCTCTATCCAAAGATGAAGAAGAATCTCAGCCTAGCAAAGCTTCAGCTGGTACTTCCAAACCAAAGAAGAGCACATCTCAGAGGAAGGACCCTAAACCAAGCACACCTGACCCTCAACCAAGCAAAAGAAAAACTACACATCAAAGGAAAGCTTCCAAGCCACTGCAGCTTAAGCCTCTCTTTACAAAGAAAAAGTTCAAGCAGGGGGTCAAATGTCTAAGAGAGATAAGGAAGGCCATAAAGGCCATCAATCTTGCAATTCCCAAACTGCCCTTCCAAAGACTATGTAGACAAGTTGCAGAGGAGTACAAGATTGACATGAGGTGGACTAGAACTGCATTGGCATGTATCCAGGTGGCTTCTGAGGACTTTATGATTGAGCTTTTCCAAGATGCCTATATCTGTGCAGCTCATGCCCATAGGGTTACTTTGATGGACAAAGACATGATCACTCTCAGGAGGCTGAGATACAGGTTTTCAAGAATGTTGGAGCCTGTCCCTATGCATGATATTAAGTCCTTTAATATTCTAAACATTCCTCGATGGAGGAAGCCCAAGGAGCCTGAAGTAGGAGTAGTCGATATTACTAAAGAAGAGGAAAAGGAAAGGAAAAAGAGAGCAAAGGAAGACAAGGAAATTGCAGAGAGAAAGGAGCTTGACCTGTTGGAACCTCCGCTAGTGCCCCTCTTGAGGAGTGTCAATCCTACTGGTTTTGTTGTCGCTCTATTCAGTGAGGAGGATCCTAGGGAGGATTGCAATTCACTTGACTCTGAGACCTTGGAAATTCTCAAGGACTGGACCAAGGAGATGAATTCTCCACTCCTTATCACATGCCTCAGGTTGTTTTTGTTTTCCTCTGTATTTTTGTTTATAGCAAGAACTCTTTATATAAAAATATCTTGTACCAGGTTAATGATGCATACATATGAGCCAGACCTTCAACAAAAGGTGGAATTTTTAGACCCTTCTATCTCCCACTTTCCCAGGACAGAGACAAATATTAGAGAGCTCACAAAGTGATTGATTCATGTGGACTTGGAAATCTGTGAAATTTTCTTGATTCCTTATCATGAGAGGTAAGTTTCCTACCTACACCTTGTGAAGAGAATTTACTAATTCATGTTAGAAGGCTAACCGAGGCTTGTTTTTATAGCTCACATTGGAGTTTAATTGCAATTGATATTGTGAAAAGAAAATGCTACTTTGTCAATTCTCTTGCTGGAGTACATGGTCAAGCAAAATTGTAAGTATAGTAGCAGACACATTTTGTAAACCACAAGCAGAACCTCAAGCACATACTTTTAATAAAGAATTTTGGACAGTGCTGCTACAAGATTTATAGAGACACTGGAGAATTGTCCACCCATGCCAAAGATGCTGACTGAAATCCAATTTTCAGTTGTGAAGGTTGGAATTCTTTATGCTTTGTTCACTTCAATGGATTATCCTCAAATATTTTTTCCCATAAATACATGTAATGAGTTGCAGGTTCCAATCCAGCCTGAAAGCCATTCATGTGGATGGAGGGTAGTGACAAATGCCAAGCTCCTCTTGGACTTCATATACTGCAATGACAATCAGAATATAGAAGTATAGCATATTTCATATTTGCCAGCTGTATTTTTTCTCATTTTATTGTTCCTAAAACTTGCTTTCTATTGCCTTGTATAGATCAACAGAGAGTGCTATAGTGAGAACCATGTATGGTTGACAAGAGCAAAGATTATCAAGTATATGATTGAAGCAAATGGACAACTGCAAGAGGTATTTAAAGATGATGATGTTGAAGAGAAGGGGAAAGCAAAGCTAGAAAAGGCAAAGGGGAAAGCAAAACTAGAAGAGGAAAAGGGAAGTGAAGAGGAAGAATAGAGTGGTGAGGAGGAAAAGGCAAGTGAAGAGATGGATGATAAGAGAAAGAGGAAGCAGCCCTGAAGCCCTCCTGCCAAAGAGCCCACAAGAAAATCTCCTTGGACAAAAGAGCCCACTGCAAAAGCACCAACCCCTAGGGACAGGAAAACTCCTGGCAGAAAACTATTCTAGCTTTTTGTAGCCCACTCTAATTGTAGCCCACTTGTATCAAGCTTCCCACTTGTATCCAATTGTCTATTCTATAGCCCACTTGTATCCAATTGTCTATGTAATTGCAAATATTTGAAATTGAATACATTTTGATCACCTTGTTTTAAGACTCTGGTACAAAATCAAATCATTGAAGTAAAATCATTGATGTTTGGAAAAGTTGCATTTCAATAACAAAATAAAGATCCTTTTAGATCTTTATTTCAATAAGATCCTTGCAGGTCATGTGATACAAAAGAAGATCCTTGCAGGTCATGTGATACAAAATAAGATCCTTGCAGGTCATGTGTTACAAAATTGCCTTGAAGGATGTTTAAGGCACCAAATGTAAAATGCCATCCAAGATGTCCTTGCATTGTAGCCTCTTTTCATTCCTTTTTGATACCTACAAAAACAGTCCAAGTTAAATAAAGAACCAATAAGAGAACAAGAGACTTTTAGGGATAACAGTTACCTTTCCACCATTTATTTGAAAGCAGAATGTTGTGGGCAGTTCAATTTCATCATTTTGCAGGTCTAATCTCAATTGATGTAAGCTACACATGCCTCTTATCTTTACAATTGACAGATGCTCATTGTTTACCCATATATCAATGTCTTCTATTGGGTTGTCAATGAAGTCCTCCATGTCTTGATCAAGTGGAGTTAGCTGACCACCAACATAGTGCCATCTTTTGTAATAAAATGACATAATGAATTTTTGTGTCCCTATCATGTATTTGCAAGCAATTGAGCCAGCTTGCACATTACAAGTGATTCCATTCACTGTTTTGGTGTTCCAACCCTCATCCACAAATTCAAGTACATTTGCTGAGTCTAAAGTCTTCACTGAAAACATTGTTCTAGATTTTCTGACTTCAGCATTAGAGAAGAAGTCTACAAAAACTGTAATGGGCATGAATATAGAAATTCTACTCTGTTTGCTTGCTATGTTTGCTTTCAAACACTTTTGAATCTCACAAAACAGTTTGCACCTGTAGCCCTCACTTGTATTTGAGCTAGGGAGTGACCATTCTCCACTTTTGAAATCAGGCAAGTCTAGCTTGGTTGTGGCTCCAAGTTCTCCAGTCCTTCTAGGTGGAACATAATAATGGTCAAAGAAGAATATTCTATTCTCTGCCAATGAACCCTTAGTCCTTCCCTTGTATATTTCTTCACCAATTGATCCATGACACACATCCATAATATTTATAACACATTCTACTGGCTGCCATTCCATAATGTTTGAAGGATACAAATCTGTACAACAAATAACCTTATACAACATGCATTACAAATAAGGATTTAAGTTAAGAGACTTACAGTTTGGTCTATGTAATGGCAAAGCAGAACTCTCTGAGTCAATATGCAGATCTTTATGCATGTACACATGCTGCACCAACACCTCTTTGATTGATTTTTTGTTGTCGCCAAAGCTGAAATCTTTAACAATACCCTTCCATCCCGCCAAGAAAGAGTTTTTGGTGGAAGACTTTATTCTCTTGTTCTGTTGCATCAGTATCCACGTTCCTTTGTGTATAGTTATTGGAATCCATTCTCCATTTTGATCAGTCGTGTTGTAAGTGACAATGGCTTCAATGGAATTTCTTGGTCGTTTTGATCGTGATGAAGATTCCATGGTGAAAAAAGAAATGAGCAGAGAAGTTTAGCCTGAGTTCAAGAGAAGAATAAGCAGAATGTGCAAAAAACTGTTCAAATCTGGAAAAGATCATGAGATAGAATCCAAATGTTGTTTTATGATGACGACGTGCAAAATGAAAACAATATAATATGAGAAGTACGTCTTTCTAAAAGCGACAGCTATTGAATGCCTTTGCACTTTTACTTGTTTATATTGCTATTTACCAGCTCAAAGTTGCGGTAAAGATAGAATATTTGCTTTTTTTGTGAGTTTTCAAAAATAGAGGTTCCGTAACGGAAGCTCTTCAACCATTGGTTGAGACCACTCTCTCTCTACACGCTAAAAGGCACAAAAATGACCTCAAAATTCCCCTAATGCTATCGCGTGTCATCTTATCATACTAGTATCATCCCACTTTAGCTTGTACAATAGCTTAAAAATATCCTATCTATTTGATGGATTGGCAAAGGAGAGGTACTTGTGACCCCTATCCTTGAGGAATTCCTCCTCTACCTTCATAGCCTTTCCCAAGTGTTTGGTTGTCTAGGCATCATTCAAACTAAGTTCTTGATCTTGGTTGTTTCTTTAGAGGTCCAGGCATTGAACTCATTATAACATACCAAAAAAATCCAAACCATTAATTAAGAAAGTGTTCTTGAAATAGAGAGAAAAGATATAGAATAAAGAAACCTTCCATACAAACTATGAAGTAAGTTCACAAGGAGAAATGCACCATGGAGCTTGCTAATATGGTTATACCTTGCCTCAATCTTCATTTGGACTTTAGCCCACTTCCTCATGTTTGGGCTCAGTCTATCCAGAATGGAATTCTTGTTTCCTATTCCACACTTTTGAAATAGATACACATTGTGCGTAATGTTTAGAGTAACATGTGCATGAGAAATACTATTGAAGAGAGCAACAAGATAATAATTAACATAGAAGATAAGCAAATAAAAAATGTACGGCTTATTTAAGACATAAGTACTAGTTTCCAATGCAAGTAGAAATCCTTTGAGGATGAAGACTGAAACGCCTCCTAGCCATCCCCTCCCTATTTTATAATCCTTGGCCTAGAGAGAGCTTCCCTGAATGTTGTCCATGTGCATGTGCCATTGGGCCTTGCCCACTTAGACTTGCATAGGATTCTTGTCTTGACATAAGATCTTTGCCCTCTTTGCCTTCCATACCTTGATGATGAACTAACATCACAGACTAACATAGTACTTAGGCTGATCAGTGTCCTCTACGATTGAAAAATATCAACTATTCTGCTCTCCTTTTCAAACCAAATGTTACTAGAGCCGATTCATTTGTCTGGCCTTCTTAGGTCCCCTATTCACTGTTTAGAGTGGCAGGAGCGGGCCTCCCCTCTAGCTTTTTCCCAAGCAATTTTTGCATTCACATGAGTTGGAATGCAAGTGACCTAATACTATGCAAGATGGAATTGAGACTAATTTCCATTTTAGGACTTTTGAGTTGTGTCACTAGCATAGTAAAGATATCTTTTGATACATACATAGGATTTTTTTTCAAACTAATTGCTTTCGTCGCAAAATTATAAGTTGGTTTATGGTTCAACGCCAACACTGGGATTCCTTGTCTACCAATTTTGCGTTTCTTTTTGGCATAATCATTCTCCTTCAAGAATGCACTGACTTCCTTAGCTAAACACGATTGGGCTTTTAAAGAAAAGGGTAAGTGCAAGACATGATCTAAGGCTACCGTTGTTGCCTAAACGAATCTGCCATTAATTTTTGCTACACTTGTGTTAGAGTTGAATGTCAATTACTTGCTAAATAATTCCAGCATCTAAAGCTATTTTGGTGGCTTCAACGATCAAATCCATACCCGTGCGCATCTATCGCACGTGTCAAAGTAAGGGACTTGCCGTACACTATGTGCGAGCCACAAATGGATGCAAGCACATAACCAGATTAATCTAGCAAGCTCAAGAGAGCAAGGGCGTGTCACTCACCGCCCTACGCTCACCTTCGTGGAGGATTCCTTGCCGTGAAGAAGAGGGAGCTACCACCGTGCTGCACTCAACCACCTCGCCGCTGCGCCGTCACAATGCTTGATCACACACTCTCTCTCTCTCTCTCTCTCTCTCTCTCTCTCTCACACACACACACACACACACACACACACACACACACACACACACACACACACACACAGAGGAGATGAAGAAGAAGATGGAGATGGAGCAAGAGTACTCTTCAATTGCACAAATGAGAGATTAATTGATTTTTAGGTTTAGGTGACTTTTATATGAGCTCGTCCATTCACACTTGGGCACCCATGCTTAGCCAACTAACCCTTGAATGTTCCAGTTAGAGTGAGCCTCGCATTCGGCGATCACTCTTACCCTTTTCCTATTGGACCGACAAGCCCGACCCCTAACTCAAAACAATGTGATATCCGTGGATGTTTACTAGGCCGACGCCCATTTGCCAAGGTCAGTACCAAGCGATAGGTGGCGTTGGGCAGTCACCAAGCCTCATATTTGCTTGGTGCCGACACCACTGTCACATGTAATGTATTTAACACCATGGTCAACACCAAGCGATAGGGAGAATTGGGCGGTCCACAAGCTTCCTATTCACCCAGTATTGACTCTTTTGCATGAATTGTAATCACATCACCAAAAGTGTCTCCATCATCGATTACACTAAGGTCAACACCAAGCGATAGGAAGAGTTGGGCACTCCCCAAGCTTCCTATTTACCCAGTATTGACTCAACTGCCTCTTGTAATGACTTTAACACCAAGGTCAACACCAAGTGATAGGGAGCGTTGGGTAGTCCCCAAGCTTCCTATTCGCCCAATATCGACTCCACTGCATGACTTGTCGGTTAACATGCCCCCCTTCCTGATGTAGATTCCATCCGCAGAAGTTAATGAGTTGAAGCTCGTTCGTCGAGGTGGGAGAGCATTGACATAAATGTCCTTAGCCTTCTTTAGTCACTGCAAAATCAAACAAAATTGGCAAAGTAATTGCATTCTTATATACAATTAAAAAGCATATGCAGTTGTAGGCAGACAAATTGATTGGTAACAGAATATTAAATAATTTGTTAGCAATAAACGTTAAATTGTAATATAATCAAACGTATAAACAATTGTAAAGGTCAAAAACTAAACAAGTCTGGGGTCGCTAATTTAACGGTCGAAAAGCACTAGAGGTCAACTATGAATACCATGGGTAAGCTTCTCAATTTTCTATGGTCAATTAAGTTGTTTAATCGTAGCCAAGTATTTCATGTTCGAGGGCTGACTAGAGGCTATACCTAGAAGATCTTGTAGTTAAGCTACGACAAAAGGATTTGCTCATGAAATCATTGCCTGATTATTTCCTTTTCTTTGACCCCCCAAAGTCTTTTCACAATGATTCAATTTGATGTGTGTGCTTATTTTGTATGCCTTGGGTTTTTTTCTTTCAAGGAAAAACGCCCACACTAGGAACCTCTAAAGCTAGAGTACCATAGGCAATACATGTGAATAAAGTACCAAATCAAGCCGGGATTTCTCTTCCAGCTTAAGATTTTACATTGTGGCACTTTTGATTATTTTTTCTTTTTTGTTTGTTCGTTTTCAGTATTTTAATTTTGTAACTTTGGGGGGTCATATAACACTATTACCCTCCCCAGTCTCAACACACTAGTAAAATCCCTTTATAATACTTAAGCTAAAGGTCAATAGGGACTAAGCCCCCTAGAAAGCCCTAGTACATTGCACACAATGCTGCCTAAATCGAATTAAGAACCTAAAGTAACCATTGATTATTAGGAAGGTATTCCCCATGGTATTAAGAGAAAATCTCTAACTTCTAACTTGGTCAAACCAGCTTAGTTAGACTACTTGATTCTGAAACCTAGACAAGGGATTATGACAAAAACCTATATAGAATCTAATGTTTAATCTAGGAAAATGTGCGGAATATTTTGCTACCAATCATAGTTAAAGCAAACAAACATGGATGCAAAAAAGATAAGGGACATTGCTAATGGATAAGAAACACATGTTTGTGTTGATGATCGCGCTTGATTTGAAGAGTGAATGAGAGAGAGATTCCATGAAAGTCCAAATCCTAACAACAGCAACACATTCCTGTACACACTAGGAAACACAAAGAATACCTCTAGGAGGCACATCAATGGGAAGAGGTACCAACCCTTATTGAACACACTCTGTCAACATAAGGAACCCTAACCTAATTATTTGCACTCCCCCGAGAGAGTCAAGGGAATAAGATATTGTAGAGATTGGGGGGGAACCCTAAGGCTAAACCCCTGTTCTCGTCGTCGAGAAAAACAAACTCATCATCCACGACACCATATGTCCCATTCGTGTAATCATGTAAATCGTCTTCATCATTAGAAGCACGAATGTTTACGAAGAAGGTCACTAGACGTTATAGTCATCTTGTTCAAAAGGGTAATGGGAGAGATTCTCTCTACTAAGTATAGATCAGTCATGGTCAAGAGATGTATCAGCCATTCTAACTCGTCGAAATTCCTCTCACATGCTAGCGTGTCTACCAAATCCCATTCACATGCAAGCACTGGGTAGACTATGTGAAAGACTTGTGCAAAGTGAAGAGGGTACCTCTCACCCAAGGTAGGAGTGGATGACTCTATCATACTAGCCATATCTGTACACACAGATAGATGATGGTTAGAGTGCAAATATTATAAGGGTCGTGTCAAAAAGTAGTGTCCTTATGATTTTGTGTTATGTATAGAACTTGTAGGTTTCTAGATTTTTGTTTGGTGGATCTTGCTCTTTTACTTTTTTATCTTGTTTTAGTGAGTATAAGGCTTTATATGTACATTCCCTAAGATTGGGAGATTGAGAGGTCAGGGAGGAAGGTTGAGATGGAAGCAAGTGAATGATGGATGTCAGCAAACACTCCCCCCTTCCTTGGGTAGATCATACCTTTTCAAATGATGTCGTCACCTTTTGAAACCAGTTGTTCTAAGTTGTTATGGATGAAGGCTTTAACCAATAGTTTTGAACCGCCCTATGAGTTCAATCTAGTTGCAAGGGTGGTAAGGTACTCTCCCATGATTTTATTTGCAACGTTGTTGTAGGTGGTGAACTTACAACGGGAGGTGCAAACTCTTCCTTGTTTGTATGGATATGTACAATGATAGGTGGAGGTTGTGGCGAAGCTTCTATTTTTGTATAGGAACTACATGAAGAGCAAGAAGCTTCATTTAACGTTCCTGTTCCTGAGCTAGGTAGAACAAATCATTCTCTCTTCGGTACCCAAACTAGCTCTGGAGCGGGTGTGTAGCATTCTGTGATTTTTTTCTTTCCGCGATCATCAATTCATTTTGGAGCTACAGGATTGGGCTCACATGGGTCAGGTGATAGGTAAGAGCACAATTTACGTTTTGGCACCCAGATTTGGTCATTTCCTTCATAGTAGCCTTGGGCTTCCAATAGTTTTTTAGAAATTTAACGCAACGTTTCTTGACATTTCTTGGGGCGAGTGGGACGTCTCTTACCAGAATCGTGTCTTTTAGCACTAGCTATGGTCGCTAAAGAAGCTTTAGGGACCCACTTGTATGTTTTGTTTGTTATATTAGGATGGATCTTGTGTGTCTCAAGCTTTATTTCAACTACAACATTTGAAGCTCTAGAGAGTTGGGCTATGGGGACATATGGTTCAACCTCTTGGACATGCAATACTTTGGGTTTTATTTCCTTAATTAAGAGGCAATATCTCAGGGACTATGGATTGAATGGCAGGGCTAAGATTTGGTTTTTGCGTTGTGACACCCCCAGTCTCCCAACCAATAGTGCATTTGGTGGCTATCATCCATGTGCATCCTAGGTTTATATTACCCTCCATAGTTCCAGCAGGCATGACCAAAAAGTCTTGAGCTACAACCCCATTGTCATAACAAACAAAAGTGTGTCAGACTCCAAAAACTGTAATTTTTTTCTTGTTGACACCCTTGACTTGGATAATACTCTCAGATAGAGGTGGCTTCCCTAACTGACACCACACCTGATATGATAGCAGATTATACTTAGCACCCGTGTCCAATAAGGTGTTATATAGCACTTTTCCATAGGCTCTATTTAGCTCAATAGGGTATCTAGAGGCGTGTCAAAGTCCAACCAATCATCCTTTGTTTCAACGTGGAGTGCATGTGTAACTCCAAGGTTGGCCTCTCGTTGGCGTCTTATGCGTTGGCGTCTCGTTGGCGTCTTATGCGTTGCTGTTGCTCTTTAGCCTCAGCTTGAGCTTGTATCTTCTTCAATTCTATTTGTGCCTTGGCTTCCTTTTTTTGATGGATGGCACGTAGCTCCTCTTGGCTTAAAGGATCATAATATCTTTTAAATTTTATACCATTGAGAAATTCGATGGTTTCAATTCCATCAAGAGTCTCCACACAAATGGTTCCTTGTGGGGTGATTTCACATGCTCTATATGGTCCTTTTCTCGCATATTTCAACTTTTTCTTTTCATTACACACTCCATACATAAGGACTTTATCACCAACATTGATATCTTTGTTCTTTAGATGATGGTCAAACCATTTCTTCCTCCTATCTTTCTCCACAAGCGCATTTTGCATAGCCAATTGCCTTTCTTCATCTAACGTCTCAAGGATATATAAGCGCTCAACTAAAGGGTTACCATCCCAATCTTCCTGTAAAGCTACACGCAGACTAGGAATTAAAAACTTCCATGGCATAACTGCTTCTTGGCCATATACCATTTTGAATGGTGTACAATTAATAGCCACTTTGTAAGAAGTACGATAAGCCCATAGGGCTGAAGTCAACTTCAAATCTCAATCTATGCGATGAGCTTCCACCGTTTTGGTCAAGATAGAGATTGAGGTCTTGTTGGTACTCTCAACTTGGCCATTTGCTTGTGGATAGTAAGGTGTGGACTTATGGTGAACTATCATGAAGTTGGTAGTGAGTTCTTTTATCACTCCATTTATAAAATGAGTGCCATTGTCACTCACAATCTCAAAGGGGCAACCAAATATTGTAATAATATTTTCAAAGAGAAACTTGATACTTGACCTTGTATCAGCCTTACGTGTCGCCCTGGCTTCCGACCACTTTGTCACATAGTTAGTGGCAACGATAATATATCGAGATTGACTGCTATGAACTGCTGGACTAATTGGGCCTACAAAGTCCAAACCCCATTTTTCAAATGGTTGTCACTTGAACAGGAAGTAAGGGCATCTTATCCTTTCATTATGTGATCTTGTAACGTTGGCATTCATCACATCCTTTTGCAAAAAATGATGCATCCTTGAATAAGGTAGTCCACCAATAGCCTGATTGCAACACCTTTCTAGCTGTTAGTTCCCTTAAGTAATGTCCTCCGGCTATACCCATGTGAGCTTCTTGCAATATGTATAAATACTCATCCTCATGGGCACAACGTCTTAAGAATATCATCCCTCCCTAGCCTATAGAGAGTTCTTGCAATGAGAGAATAAGGTTCACATTCTTTTAATAGTTTTTGATCTATGTCCTTATGAAGCTCTTTGGGTGGAAAACCATTAACTAGAAAGTTGACAATCTTCTCACTCCATTCAGGCATGGTCTCGACTAGAAATAAGGAAGTATCGGACAATTCATCATCGACTCTAGTAGGGGCTTCATCATTAGGTATGCGAGACAAATGATCCGCCATGACATATCTTTTACCAGGTCTCACCACAATGGTAAAATCAAAGTCAAGGAGAATTTACAACCATTGTGTAATTCTTCCCGTGGAACAAGGTTTATTTACTGGATACAGCAAGGCTTGCTGATCCACATAAAAAAAAAACTTGTTGGTAAGAAGGTAGTAGCAAAATTTCTTTACTGCATAAATCATAGCTAAACCTTCTCACTCTGTAGTGGTGTAGTTTCTCTCTGCCTAAATTCAATTGACGACTTGCAAAGCTAATGGGGTAGTCCAGTTTATGTTCTCCTGGTTGAGATAGAACACACCCAGTAACAAAGTTCAATGCATCAATATGCACATGAAAAGTTACATTCCAATCGGTCACTTGTAGAATAGGAGTGCTAGTCAAGGTCTTTTTCAATGACTCATAAGCATGGTCACATTCTGCGGTCCAGTGAAACTCAATAAGAAGTTTGTACAATGGATGAGATATCTCGACAAAGTTTAAAATAAACCGTCGGTAATAACCAACATGGCCCATGAACCTTTGAACTCCTTTATAGTTTGTAGGTGGTGGCAATTCAGCAATGGCTTAAATTTTCCTTTCATCTGTGGAAATCCAATTTTTAGACACTAATGCCCTAAAATGACTCCATGTTTAACCCAAAATTGGCGTTTGAAAGGGTTTAAGGAGATGCGATACAATTTGCACTTCTCAAACACTTTTCGTAAGCATGATAGATGTTCTTTCCAAGAGGAATAAACACAAAGGTCATCTAAGAAAGCTTCGCAAAACTCCCTCAAATATTCTCTAAAAGCAGTTTTTATTAATCTTTGAAAGGTAGCAGGGGCATTGGTTAAGACAAAAGCCATAACACGAAATGCGAACACTCCAAATTCAGTTATAAAGGCTGATTTAGCTTGGTCCTCTAGCACAATTGTGATTTGATTGTAGCGAGAGTACCCATCTAAAAAGCTATAAGCTTCCTTCCCTGCAACTCTTTCAAGCACATGTTTTGAATATGGCAAGGGGTAATGTCCCTCCTAGTGGCGGCATTGAACTTCTTGAGATCCATGCACACTTTGAGTTTCCCATTCTTTTTTGGCACAATCACTATCAAAGAAACCCATTCCGAGTGCTCAATAGGATATATGAATCCGCATTTCACAAGCTTTCCAATCTCTTATTGAATGATCTTTTGCATATTTAGGATTCATTAGGTAGGGTCATTGCTGAACTGGTTAGCCATGCTATTCATGGGGATTGTGTGTTGCACCACGGAAGGTGGAATACCTTTCATATCATGATATGTCCAAGCAAATATATTCCTGAATTCTTTGAGAAGTTTTTTAAGTACACACTCCTCAGTCTCTATCAGATCTTGGGTAATGAAAACAAGTTTGGACTCTTCTCCTCGATCTGCTAACTCTATTTCCTTAACTATAACTGGACCGCCATAAACTCCATTGCTTCCATCGATATGTTTTCTTTGAGCCTTTGTATACACAACGTTACGTTACTGTGTGGTGCAGGATTTGAAATGTTCAGGTGAAGGGTGTAAGTCTGTGGGGTCCTGTTGTTCTGTGGACTATGATTTCACTTTCGATTCCTTTTGTTGTTGAGCTAATATTGATTTTGTCATCTCCTTACGGTATGGCTCAACTTTGGCTTCTCTGTAGCCTCTAGTTGTGCGATGTCAATGGATTGTGGACTACACCACATAACGCTTTGAAGGTATTCACCCCAGTTATCTACCAACTTCTGATGAGCATCACATGCCCCTATATAATTAAGCCATTTTGCGGTAGATTTCTTTTCATTTATTCTAGCATGCACATTTGCTTGATATCATCACCTCTTATATCTCTTACTCTTCTTGTCTAATTTTCGATTACGGCTGATCTCTAGTGAAGAGTCACTAGATGAATCGCTCCTTGTGTGTTCTGCTCCCTTGTATAGATTGTCATTTTGGGTACCACTGGGCCTTAAATGGTTTGTCCCCACATTTGCACTAAGATTTAACTTAGATTCTTTGTCCTAGATTCAATTTCAATTGATGATTTTGACCCCAAATCATGTGGACTATAGTCTTGTGAGACGCTACTGGTTCCAATGCCACTCAAACCTTCATCTTGTAGGTCGTCAAAAGCTATATGCATTGCTTCTAGAATATTTAAGGGTACGAGTGGTGGCATTTTATCCCCCTTAGGTGTTACCCAGGTCGTTCCCCTATTTCCCCAAGCACATTTTTCGACTCAGTCATCCCAGGTAGTACATCCGTATAAGGAGAATCTTCCCCAACATCAGTGTCCACTTTACATGTGTAACAATACTGCAATGGGGCCGAGTGAACTGTGGTGTCAGATCTATAATCAATTATAAACCTGATAGTGTGCTTGGAGAAATCCATAACAATGAAGGTATTTCTTATTTTATGTTCAAAGACCTTGATCTTGAGATCTTCTAGCATCCCAATAGGTTTAACAATAGACCCATTGGCCATCTTTACTACTATGGTTGTGGTCCCAAGGTGAGGTCTTCCCATAGTTTCCCAACAATTTTTAGTCACAATGCTAACCCCGATGCCACCATCAAGGATTCTGTTCACCGTTAATCCCTTGGTAGGGATTGGTATGGTTGCATTGGATTCATCGCTCTCAAAGTATTGTCCCAACTTGTTAGCATGTATTTCTACAACAGGGTTCTCATCTAGGTTGGGTTATGGATCTAAGTGTTCCTCCTCTATTGGCATCTCCCTAGCTCCATCTATTTGTGCAAATTGTGGTAGCCCGACCTTCAGTTCTCCATTGAGGAAAGCTCAAAGAGCTAAGAATAGCTCAGGGTCTCCATATAGTTTGGACATGATGGTGGTTCTAACTTTTGAAGACATGAAATCCATCAGTTTGGCAATATTTAACGGCACCTTTTGAGCTTCAGTCCCTTGATGTGGGGAAGATGGGATCTCCATTTCTTCGATAGGGTCAGGTAGTCCCTGTGTAAACATTCTTTCCAACAAGAAGTGAGTACGCCCACTTTCCCATGACTTTAAGTGAAAGGGCGGTGGTAATGCGTGTGCTAGTCTCCACCCTATCTTATAGCCTCCCCCTAGCGTACACACTATCCGGCCGTGCCAATGTAAGGACATGGGTCCTATCGGCAAGGACACCGGCACGGTCGGACAGTGTGTACGCTAGGGGTAGGCTATAAGATAGCACGGTTGGGTGGAGTGACTAGCACACGCATTACCACCGCACTTTCACTGGTATCCGAGCAATTTTTGGGAAGAGGCTAAAAGAGGCTTTGCATGTGCGTGCGACACCCTGCTTCTCCCCCACGTGCCGCAGACAGCGACATATCTGCTGGTTCTAACTTTTGAAGACATGAAATCCATCAGTTTGGCAATATTTAACGGCACCTTTTGGGCTTAAGTCCCTTAATGTGGGAAAGATGGGATCTCCATTTCTTCGATAGGGTTAGGTAGTCCCTCTGTAAACATTCTTTCCAACAAGAAGTGAGTACGCCCACTTTCCCATGAATTTAAGTGAAAGGGCGGTGGTAATGCGTGTGCTAGTCTCCACCCAACCGTGCTATCTTATAGACTCCCCATTGCGTACACACTATCCGACCGTGCGAATGTAAGGATATGGGTCCTATGGGCAAGACCACCGGCACGGCTGGACATTGTGTATGCTAGGGGGAGGCTATAAGATAGCACGGTTGGGTGCAAACTAGCACACACATTACCACCGCCCTTTTCACTGGTATCCGAGCTATTTTTGGGAAGAGGCTAAAAGTGTCTTTGCATGTGCGTGCGACGACCTGCTTCTCTCCCATATTCCGCAGACAGCGACATCTCCGTTGTGCAGCAAAAAGAAGGCAGACATAGTTTCCTATGCAAGGGTGGACAGCCACAGCCGACCATGGCTGCCACACCTACGGCCCCCAAAGCGGGCGACCAAGGCAAACTCAACCTACAACTCTACGGCACCAAGGCTCCGAAGGCTTCCGTTGGCGCCGTTGGCTGCACGCGTAGGAAGGCCCGCTTAACCATTGAATGAAGGAGGGTTGAACCCACCCCATGAGGGTAAGAGGCCAACACTTTACCATCAAACTATTGGCCCTTGTTCTGTATAACAAGGAAAGATAGTTTACTTCTGTTGAAAGGAAAACTAGAAGGAAAAGGAAAGCTTCAAACTTCAAGGAAGTAGCTTTACCCTTCCTTTTTACTTCTTGGAGGAAGGCAAGTTTTCCTCCAATTTTTTTTTTTCCCTCAAGGAGGTAGCTTCAAAGTGAAGAAAAGCTTTCACAAAAACGACGAGTTTTTGTGAAAAATCATCAACGGTGTTCTTACAAGGAACGACGAGTGAAGCGCTCAACTTTCTGCAAGGCGAGGTTTGCATGCAATGCAAATCGTGAAGCATACAAAACACAAAAACTTCAATTTCTCAAGGTACAAGTTGTCGTTTCTTTTTCTCTCTTTTCATTAGTGTGTGTTTACCATGGCCAATGAGGATATCCCACCTACACACACATTTGATTTTGAGCACATAGATCAAAATCAGGGCACCACGGGTGCTGCTGACACTAATATGCATGATGATTGATCTAGGAGATCATGGGCTTGTAGATATGGCTTCTTTCAAGACTTTGGAATATCACCAAAGCGTACTTGAAAGAAACCTCTCTGCACTCAATGCAAATGTTACAATCTTACAGAGTTACTTGTGAAATTTATGAATTCACAGACAACTCAAGGAGCCACAAGTGGCACAGTTCAAGGGAACCAAGCTCGCACGACTCAAGGAGTCCAAGAGACAAGTGTTGCAGAAGATGCAGAAGATAGCAATGCATTACTTAAGAATATCACCATTCCTGAGTTTCACGGGGAAGAGCGTGATCGCAACAAGGATGCGGTCAATACGTTCTTACACAAATGGAGTGATATTCATAGATTGAGATACACCCCGGATATAAAGACGGTTGTGGAAACAAGTCTATCTCTTAAAGGCAAGGCTTATACGTGGTGGATGACATTTCCAATAGATGCTTGTCCTCCGTCTTGGGCTGCGTTTCAAGCTTCTTTCTCCAAAGAGTTTTTGGACTCCAATGAAGAAGATAAGGATTGGCTAGCATAGGATGCATGCCGCATGTCTGGCCTCTCTCTAACACAGTACCTTTCAAAGTATCGGGAAATCATATTAAAACTAGAAGGTCTAGATGAATTCCAAAAGATACAGGGTTTTAATAGGGGTCTTGACAAAGACTATCGTCTTCATGTCAAGACCCAACATCCAAAAACTTTGGAAGAAGCCATTAGTCATGCACAAAGATATGATGATGACCAAGAGGGGAAAGGAAATGTTCCCTACTCTAAGAATACTTTTGCTAAGAGCAATGTGGCTAAGAGCCAATGGCGAGGTAGATCTCCCACACATTCCAAGCGGAACAAGAGACAATCTACCTCTCCACGCCCACAAGAGGCTAAGAAGCCTAAGCAATCACGAGATACTCCGCGTGGGTCTCTCAGCACTGCTGATTTTGAGCGTGCAAAGAAACACAATTTGTGTTTTAGATGTCTTTCGGACCAACATAACAAGAAAGATTGTCCTCTTTTGCAAGGCAAAGAAAAGGCCATGCACACGGTGCAACGCCTCACATTAGATTCATCTCCTAAAGATTGTGCTATAGAGGTTCTTCATATGGAAGAAAAGCACAAGTGTTGTGTGCCTGCTTCAATGTGGCAGCCCACCTTTGGCCCCCATGATTTGATTCGCATGCATGGCACTATTAATGGACAACATGTTCGTATTTTAGTGGATGATGGTGCAACTCATAACTTCTTGAACTATAAGCTAGTCAAGAAGTTGAAGCTTACACAGATTCCCTGCTCTCACAAGTATGTGGTGGAGCAGATGTCTGGGAATGATAAAGAAGTATGGGACACAGTAGTTCAAGGGGTTGAGCTTATTGTTCAAGATCATACGATGACCCTTGACTTCCAAGTTATGAACATGGACTGTGCTGATGTAGTTTTAGGACGGGAGTGGCTTCATGGTTTAGGAAACACATTGCACACTAGTTATGAACACAACTCCTTATCCTTTATGTCCAATGGTAAACATATGCTTTTTCTTGGTGAGAAAAATATACCATCTGCACCTCTTATATCTACAGCCAAGCTTTCTGTTTTGCACAAAGCAAATTTAATAGCTGAAGTCTTTTTGTGTTACTGCTTGTCTCCAAATCTTGTGAACTCTCAAGTGCAAAGTGCAGTGAATTCTAGTCATGGGATGAAAAGTGCAATGAATTCTAGTAATGGTATGCAAAGTGCAATGAATTTTACTGATAAACAAAGTGTTAACAAATCTAACGAGCAAAGTGCTCTCAATTTTAATTCTATAGAGCAACGTGCAACTATTGTAAAACAAGCATTACAATAATTACAAGATTCTCCATCCCAGCATAACTCTAGTTTACTTTCTCCTTTTGCACGGCAAAAGATGACTCACTTACTCATGGAGTATCGTGATGTGTTCTCAAGTGATTTACCACCGGGTTTCCCCCCTACACGTGATGTGCAACATGGCATAGATGTCTTGCCAGGCACTAAACCGGTGAGTAAACCACCTTATCATATGAGTGCTAAAGAAGCCAAGGAGGTTGAGAGTCATTTGGTTGACTACCTCGCTCGTGATTTCATTAGACCTAGCACTTTGCCTTGGGTATCACCAATTCTATTGGTAAAAAAGAAAGATGGTACTATGCGCATGTGCGTAGATTATCGCAGATTAAATGCGATAACCATCAAGAACAAGTATCCTCTACCTCGAGTGGATGAGTTGTTTGATCAACTCCACGGGGCAAGATACTATACAAAGATAGATCTTCATTCTGTTTTAAAGAAATCGCACTTGCTTTGCTTAGTCGTGAGCTCGTAGCTGTTCAAACACTAATCGTAAGTGTTCTATGTGTTCATCTTCAGCCTTACTGTAAATGAGAATATCATCAAGGAAAACAACAACAAATTTTCAAAAATAGGGACGTAAGACACTATCCATAAGTGTCATAAATGTAGTTGGAGCATTGGTTAGAACAAAAGGCATAACCAAAAATTCAAAATGCCCCAACCGTGTTCTAAAACCAATTTTGGAGATGTCTTGCAGTAGGATACGTACCTGGTGGTATCCTGAACGAAGATCTATCTTTGTATAGTATCTTGCCCCGTGGAGTTGATCAAACAACTCATCCACTCGAGGTAGAGGATACTTGTTCTTGATGGTTATCGCATTTAATCCGCGATAATCTACGCACATGCGCATAGTACCATATTTCTTTTTTACCAATAGAATTGGTGATGCCCAAGGCGAAGTGCTAGGTCTAATGAAACCATGAGTGAGGTAGTCATCCAGCTGACTCTCAACCTCCTTGGCTTCTTTAGCACTCATACGATAAGGTGGTTTACTCACCGGTTTAGTGCCTGGCAAGACATCTATGCCATGATGCACATCACGTGTAGGGGGTAAACCCGGTGGTAAATCACTTGAGAACACATCACTATACTCCATGAGTAAGTGAGTTAGCTTTTGCCGTGCAAAAGGAGAAAGTAAACTAGAGTTATGCTGGGATGGAGAATATTATAATTCCTGTAATGTTTGTTTTACAACAATTGCACGTTGCTCTATAGAATTAAAATTGAGAGCACTTTGCTTGTTAGATTTGTTAACACTTTGTTTATCAGTAAAATTCATTGCACTTTGCATACCATTACTAGAATTCATTGCACTTTGCATACCCTTACTAGAAATCACCGCACTTTGCTCTTGAGAATTCACAAGACTTGGAGACAACCAGTAACACAAAAAGACTTCATCTATTAAATTTGCTTTCTGCAAAATAGAAAGCTCGGCTGTACATATAAGAGGTGCAGATGGTATATTTTTCTCACCAAGCAAAAGCACATGTTTACCATTGTCCATAAAGGATAAGGAGTTGTGTTCATAACTAGTGTGCAATGCGTTTCCTAAACCATGCAGCCACACCAGTCCTAAAACTACATCAGCACGATCCATGTTCATAACTTGGAAGTCAAGGGTCATCGTATGATCTTGAACCATAAGCTCAACCCCTTGAACTACCGTGTCCCATACTTCTTTATCATTCCCAGACATCTGCTCCACCATATACTTGTGAGAGCAGGAAGTCTGTGTAAGCTTCAATTTCTTAACTAGCTTATAGTTCAAGAAGTTATGAGTTGCACCATCATCCACTAAAATACGAACACGTTGTCCGTTAATAGTGCCATGCATGCGAATCAAATCATGGGGGCCAAAGGTGGGCTGCCACACTGAAGCAGTCACACAACACTTGTGCTTTTCTTCCATATGAAGAACCTCTATAGCACAATATTTAGGAGATGAATCTAATGTGAGGCGTTGCACCGTGTGCATGGCCTTTTCTTTGCCTTGCAAAAGAGGACAATATTTCTTGTTATGTTGGTCCGAAAGACATCTAAAACACAAATTGTGTTTCTTTGCACGCTCAAAATCAGCAGTGCTGAGAGACCCACGCGGAGTATCTCGTGATTGCTTAGGCTTCTTAGCCTCTTGTGGGCGTGGAGAGGTAGATTGTCTCTTGTTCCGCTTGGAACGTGTGGGAGATCTACCTCGCCATTGGCTCTTAGCCACATTGCTCTTAGCAAAAGTATTCTTAGAGTAGGGAACATTTCCTTTCCTCTCTTGGTCATCATCATATCTTTGTGCATGACTAATGGCTTCTTCCAAAGTTTTTGGATGTTGGGTCTTGACATGAAGACGATAGTCTTTGTCAAGACCTCTATTAAAACCCCGCATCTTTTGGAATTCATCTAGACCTTCTAGTTTTAATATGATTTCCCGATACTTTGAAAGGTACTGTGTTAGAGAGAGGCCAGACATGCGGCATGCATCCCATGCTAACCAATCCTTATCTTCTTCATTGGAGTCCAAAAACTCTTTGGAGAAAGAAGCTTGAAACGCAGCCCAAGACGGAGGACAAGCATCTATTGGAAATGTCATCCACCACGTATAAGCCTTGCCTTTAAGAGATAGACTTGTTTCCACAGCCGTCTTTATATCCGGGGTGTATCTCAATCTATGAATATCACTCCATTTGTATAAGAACGTATTGACCGCATCCTTGTTGCGATCACGCTCTTCCCCGTGAAACTCAGGAATGGTGATATTCTTAAGTAATGCATTGCTATCTTCTGCAACACTTGTCTCTTGGACTCCTTGAGTCGTGCGAGCTTGGTTCCCTTGAACTGTGCCACTTGTGGCTCCTTGAGTTGTCTGTGAATTCATAAATTTCACAAGTAACTCTGTAAGATTGGTAACATTTGCATTGAGTGCAGAGAGGTTTCTTTCAAGTACGCTTTGGCGATGTTCCAAAGTCTTGAAAGAAGCCATATCTACAAGCCCATGATCTCTTAGATCATCATCATCATGCATATTAGTGTTAGCAGCACCCATGGTGCCCTGATTTTGATCTACGTGCTCAAAATCAAACGTGTGTGTAGGTGGGATATCCTCATTGGCCATGGTAAACACACACTAATGCAAAGAGAGAAAAAGAAATGACAACTTGTACCTTGAGAAATTGAAGTCTTTGTGTTTTGTATGCTCTGCGATTTGTGTTGCATGCGAATCTCGCCTTGCGGGAAGTTGAGCGCTTCACTTGTCGTTCCTTGTAAGAACCCATTGATGATTCTTCAGAAAAACTCGTCGTTTTTGTGAAGGCTTTTCTTCACTTTGAAGCTTCCTCCTTGAGGAAAAAAGAATTTTTGGAGGAATGCTTGCCTTCCTCCAAGAAGTGAAAAGGAAGGGTAAAGCTACTTCCTTGAACGTTGAAGCTTTCTCTTTCCTTCTAGTTTTCCTTTCAACACAAGTAGACTATCTTTCCTTGTTAAACACAACAAGGGCCAATAGCTTGATGGTAAAGTGTTGGCCTCTTACCCTCATGGGTTGGGTTCAATCCTACTTCATCCAAGGGTTAAGCGGGCCTTCCTATGCGCGCAACCAACACCGCCAACGAAAGGCTTCGGAGCCTTGGTGCCGTTGAGTTGTTGGTCGAGTTTTCCTTGGTTGCCCACCTTGGAGGGCTTAGGTGTGGCGGCTGCTGTCCGTTGTCGTTGTCTACCCACGTGTTGCTCGCACAGAAAACTGTGTCTGCCTTCTTTTTGCTGCACAGCGGAACGTCGCTGTCTGTGGAACGTGGGAGAGAAGCAGGGTGTCGTACGCACATGCAAGACGCTTTTAGCCTCCTCCCAAAAATTGCTCGGATACCAGTAAAAGGGCGGTGGTAATGCGTGTGCTACTCTCCACCCAATCGTGCTATCTTATAGCCTCCCCCTAGCGTACACACTGTCCGACCGTGCCGGTGGCCTTGCCCATATGACCCATGTTCTTACATTAAGTCACTTTCTTCTTGGATGACACTAGGTATGGCTAGGGGTATATGGACTTTGTGAGGTTGTTGTTGTGTAGGGAACAATGTGTGTGTAATCTGGATCTGCCTAGGTGCATGTCCTTACATTAAGTCACTTTCTTCTTGGATGGCAGTAGGTATGGCTAGGGGTCTATGGACTTTGTGAGGTTGTTGTTGTGTACGGAACAATGTGTCTGTAATCTGGATCTGCCTAGGTGCTAGTTCTAGATCCCCTTGGGTATCTTCTACCAAACTCCTTAATTGGTTGACTCGCTCGATCTCCTCTGTAGGGTTTAGATAAGTTCCTATCTTTTTCTTGGATCCTAGCCATTGTGGCTCATGATGATCTTCCTTGTTGGTTTCTTTCTTAGTGGTCATTCTGGTCTCCATGGTTTCACCTGAATCAGATCCTCTTCAGTGTCGTTCATATATACGGAGTCGTCACTAGTCTCTATGTTGGTCTTTGAACTGGGGTTTGACTTCGCTGCTTTTTGTGATCTCTTCCTTCATGTTTTCTTCTTTTTTTGAGATTCGGAAATTGATGCCGTGTCTCTTTCCTCAAGAATATAATTTTGTTTTTGGAGCATCGATCATGTGAGTACGTTTACTGGTACCACACGTGTACTTTGTGATGGCTCCTCGGTAAAGGCTCAATCAAGTTTAATGGTGTGATCTTCGATGCATTTGGATTATTCAGACATTGGGCAATCAAACAATCTATGCCACATCGATTATACATGAGTATCAACATTGTAGACATGCTCGCTTGATTGGTTTGCATTAGTGTGGCATTATTTTTGTAGCCTAATAGGACACTCGGCTACACGATGTGGAGCTCCACACTCAAAACATTGAAGAGGTGGTCTTTTGGCAGTGTAATTGATATTTTGGCATCTTGCAGCAAGAGCAGCTACTTGATAGACAGGTTTGACTTGTCCCCAATAGTTCTCCATGTAGTATTGTGGACTTTCTGCAAGCGCATAAATCCCATAGGCAATATTAGGGTCTATATCTTCCTCGTCGCAGTCTTCCAAACAATCAATAGATTACTCACAACCCACTTGATTCATAGACTTGATTCTTGGATGTGGTGGTTGTGGTCCTAGCACTGGAGTGTTACCATATACATGTGGTAGTGATGTGTGTGAACACACTAGGACCGCCGGGGCATTTTTTCCCTCTTTAGGAGGTTTTTTCCCCGAGCATTGTATATACACCCATCACTCTAGGGCTATCTATCTTTCCATTGCACACTAGTAATACACTCTCTATTGTGTGCCTTGAGCTTCCTTCATCTTCTCCAAGCTATGTGCGTTTCTCTGCAACCTGAATTCCAACAATTGGTATTAGAGCAGGTTGCGTCCTCCCGGGCTTAGTCGCCAGCTGCTCCAGTACACGCCTGCTCACTTTCTCCGATTTCAGTGAGATTTTGCGAGCGTTCTCAGGTTGACAAATACTTTGGGAGATCTCGTAGATCTTAGTCTGCTCAGATTATCGATTTGGGCTCATTTCGACCTCCGTTTCCACTACAGATAGTACTGCACAGGCTATTTCGTCATTTTGTGCAGAATTTCTGTCAGTGCCGTTTTCTGCATAACAGGTGCCTTATAGTATTCTACAGTTTGTGCTATATAGCACGTGTTGTTCTCGCCTTATTTTCCCTATTTTTGGGTAGTTTTCACATCAGGTGCAGCATTTACCATGGCTCACAACAACAACACAGATGTGTTCAAGATGTTTTCTACTGAGGACAGGTTGGATGGGGACAACTACCCTATGTGGGCTTATATGATGCAACATGTTCTTGTGTCAAAGGGCGTCTGGAATATTGTGCATGGCATTGATGTACGTCCTGGTTCTGAGGATGTATTTGCTAGTACTTGGAGACTTATGACCCAAGGAAATCCAGAAGTTGTCAAGTTTGATGCATTATGCACATTGCTGTTGCAAGAGTTGCTTTCCAGAAAAAACAGGAGTAGACAGCGTGCAGCTGAACAGGCTTTTATTGCTTCTCAAAGAAAGGGTGGTAACAGCAATGCAGCCACTTCTTATGGTTCTGCTGTGAGTGGCAAAACTTATGTTCCTAATGATTCTGCTGGCAGAACTTCGTCTGGCAATTCTGGTGATAAGGGAAAAAAGAAGATGCGTTGCCATTATTGCAAGGCTAATGATTACTTGATCAAGTCGTGTCCTAAGTTGAAGGCCAAAGAGGCTAAGAAGAAAGAGGGTGGTTCCACTGCAAATGCTGGTTCCACTACAAATGCAACCATTGTTGAGTCTTCTGTGAAAGGAGACTGTGTTGTGGATGTTGATGCAGAATGGGCTTTTAGCACAGAGTGCACTTACAATCCTGCTGTCCATGATGCATGCTTGTCAGTTGCTGCAGATTCACATGTGTGGTATTTAGACAATGGTGCTACAAAGCACATTACCTCACATCGTGAATTGTTTACCTCTCTCGAATCTGTCCCCTCATGGGAATTCAGCCACTTGTGCCAACAACGCCTCTTATTCAGTTCAGGGAGTTGGAAAGATTGTGCTCATTGCTGCTAATTGCAGCTCCTTTACACTTGTTGATTCACTTTATGTACCTGCGATCAAGAAAAATCTTTTGTCTGTATCCGCACTTGCTAGACTTGGACTTGTAGTCAAATTTGTGGATGACAGATGTAGAGTTCATGATCTCAGTTTTGGTGATGAAATTGTTGCATCTGGCCTTTTGTGCCGTGGGCTGTATAAGCTCACTTTGTATGACAAGTGTGGAATTTTTTTTGCAAATGCTGTTGTAGACTCAAGGGCTTTTTCAGATGCAAAACTTTGGCATGCACGTTTTGGTCATCTGAATTTTGCAAGTTTGCTGCGTTTGCAGAAATCTGATATGGTTGCTTCTTTGCCGCCTCTTGAAGCACCTATCAAACATGTTTGTGAAGGCTGTATTTTGGGTAAGATGCAGCGTTCTAGGTTTCCAAAGGATAGTTCAGTTCGGGCCACATGCAGGTTGCACCTTGTGCATAGTGATGTTTGTGGGCCCATGCAAAGTCCGTCCTTGGGCAATTACTTGTACTTCGTGACTTTCATTGATGATTACTCCAGGCATGCATGGGTATTTCCGCTTAAAGCGAAGTCCGAAGTTTTTATGTGCTTCAAACAATTTCTGGCTATGGTTGAAAATGTCTCGAAATGTACTATGGGCACCCTCCGTTCCGATCGAGGGGGGGAGTATATGTCTCATGAATTTAATGCATATCTGGCTAGTTGTGGGATAAAACACCAATGTACAGTGCCTTATACACCTCAGCAAAATGGTGTTGCTGAGAGGAAAAACAGGTCACTGACGAAAATGGCACGATGTATGGTCAAAAGTCAAGCTTTGCCGCATTCTTTTTGGCTTGAGGCCATCATGTGTGCCACTTATGTACTTAACAGGTGTCCTACGAAAGCTTTGTAGTCTATTACTCCATATGAAGCATGGCATGATAGAAAGCCTTCTATTGAGCACATGCGTGTTTTTGGGTTTTTGGTATATGCTTTGGTGCCACAAGTGCACTGCAGAAAATTGGATGATAAGGCTGTCAAATATATTTGTGTTGGTTATAGTGCTGAAAGCAAAGGTTACAGGTTGTATCATCCGCAAACAAAACATATTCTGGTTTCTCGGGATGTAGTGTTTGTGGAAGATTCTGTACAGCCCTTGCTGTCATGTACTAGAGACAGTAATGTAAGCTCACAGGACATTTATGACACTTTGTTGCCTCTTTTCAGTGGTGGAAATACGAATGTAAGTTCCAATGAGGCAAATGTACAGCCTATGGGGGTTTCTGAAAATGTTTTATATCAGCCTATTATTGATGCAGATGTACATGATGTACTTGATGAGGAAAGGGCTGAAAATGAGCAGGCTAGAGGTATGCCAAAATGGTTGGTGCACACTTTGCGTGAGAGTAAATTGGATGCACCTTTGTCTAGTCGTACTTGTTCAGGCTCTCACCATGCATGTTATGCATCAGATTGTTATGCTTTGGCTGTGTCTAGTTTACATGATGTTGAGGAGCCTCTGTCTTTTGATGAAGCACAAAATTCAGAAAATTGGATGGCTGCCATGCAATCAGAATATGATGCACTTATAGAAAATGACACATGGACTTTATGTGATTTGCCTCCCGGCAAAAAGGCCATTGGTACAAAGTGGGTTTACAAGTTAAAACGCAAGCCGGATGGTGAGATTGATCGCCATAAGGCTCGACTTGTTGCAAAGGGTTATGCACATCAAAAAGGCATAGATTATGAAGAGAATTTTTCTCCCACTTGTCATATGACTACTGTGCGTTTTCTATGTGCATTGGCAGCTCATTTTGGTTGGGATGTACATCAATCAGACATTGTTACTGCTTTCTTGAATGGTGATATATTTGAGGAAGTTTATGTAACGCAGCCTCGTAGTTTTGTCATAAAAGGACAAAGTGTGCAAATGTAACAAGGCTTTGTATGGGTTGAAGCAATCTCCTCGTGCTTGGTATGAGAAAGCTGACACTCATTTGGTCAAACAAGGCTTTCGTAACAGTCCAACAGAAAGCACATTGTATGTAAAGCGTGAGGGTGATGTACTTCTCATTGTGGTTCTTTATGTTGATGATTTGCTGATCACTGAACCAAATGAGAGACATATTGCTGAATTTAAGGCTGATTTGAATGCTACTTTCAAGATGAAAGATTTGGGGCTGTTGCATCATTACTTGGGTATACAGTTTAAGCAATGTGATGGTGGTATTGCCTTGTGTCAGAAAAGTTACATAGAGACATTGCTATGTAAGTTTGGACTTGAAGATTGCAAACCTATTGCCACTCCCATGGAAACAGGTTTGAAGTTGAGTCTACATGATGCTGGCGATCCTGCTGATGTCACTCTTTACCAAACTGCTGTTGGCTGCCTCATTTATGTATGCAACACGAGGCCGGATATTTAGTTTGCAATCTCACAGGTCAGCAGATTTATGCATAGCCCAGGGTCTAAGCATTGGCAGGCTGTTAAGAGGATTTTCCGCTACCTTAATGACACTTTACATCTTGGCTTGTTTTATCCCAAGGGGGGGTCATTGCCACCAGACTTACATGCTTTTTCGGACTCAGATTGGGCTGGTTGTTTTGACACGTGAGTGGCCACAAGTGGTTTTTGTTTCATGCTTGGCAGTTCATGTATATCATGGTTGAGCAAGAAGAAACCTACTGTCGCCACTTCGAGTTGTGAGGTTGAGTACAGGGCAGTCTTCACAGCTACGGTTGAGTGTGTATGGATCAGACGCCTTATGGCTGATTTGGGTGTTGGACAGGACACTTCCAACACTATCTACACTCATAGTCAGAGCACATTGGCAGTTGCAAGGAGCCCGGTTTTTCATGCTCGCACAAAGCACATTGAGGTGAATTACCACTATGTCAGGGAGAGGCTCTCAGCAGGAGAGATTAGCTTGGCTTATGTGCCAACACAGGACAACCTTGTAGATCTTTTCACAAAGGCATTGTCTCGTGAGAAGCTTGAAGCTTTCCGCAAAGCTTTGGGCTTACTCCCCTTTGTGGACTGATCATGTCCTCTGAGCATGGCACTTCCCTTTACTCATGTGCCAGCTCTCGTTCACCGCATCACTCTAGGGGGGATTTGTTACCATATACATGTGGTAGTGATGTGTGTGAACACACTAGGACCGCCGAGGCATTTTTTCCCTCTTTAGGAGGTTTTCCCCCCCGAGATTGTATATACGCCCATCACTCTAGGGCTATCTATCTTTCCATTGCACACTAAGTAATACACTCTCTATTGTGTGCCTTGAGCTTCCTTCGTCTTCTCCAAGCTGTGTGTGTTTCTCTGCAACCCTAATTCCAACATGGAGGTGGTAAGGGTGTTGTTTGAACAAAATTTTGGGCCCTAGGGACCATGTGTTGTGACGAATGTTCAAGAGGTGGGGCCGGCATCAATGCAGGCACTCGAGGTGTGCCTGTCCATGCTAAGGTTGGTCTATTGGCCTTTGTGCGCTTAAATACTATGCAATCCTTAGCTTGATGACCATACCTCCCACAGGCATTGCAATTCCCATTGAATTTTATTCTAAAAGTAGGGCATTCACTGGTACTATGCGGATCATAGCATACTGAGCACCATTGTTGCTCCCTTCTTGGATACATATGATTGTTTTGGGGAGCACGATTGTCTCTAAGACTCTCTTGAATGGCCTTGGTGAGGTCTGCTAAAGTCATCTTAGATATCTTTGGCTCCTTAGCAATAGGCTTTAGGGGGGTCATTGGCCGATGCCTCGATGCTTGTGAGCTAGTAGATTTAGGCTCCACAGACTCTCTTTCTCCCTGAATCATTAAATTATCGTCCAATTGGATCGCATTGGTGGTGATTGCTTCCCACGTGGTGATACCTCTAAGGACTAGGCCATTGAAGATATCCTCATGTCGTAATCCGTTAATGAATCTATTAAGCAATTGGTTATTATTGAAGCGCTCATTTGGATTACAACGAGAATTCAAATGCTTCAAGCGACTATTAAAGTCTCTCTCACTGACTCTCCTTCCTCTCGTTGGACTTTTTGGAGCTGAGAGGCTACACCCCAAAGCACTCCCTCTTGTATGTATTCTTTCAAGAACAGTCTCCTAAGAGTAGGGTAAATCGTTTTTTCTTCCACCCTTTGGGTTCTATACCAATCTCCAGCCTTCCCACTTAAGGTTAGGCTTAAAGCATTACTCTTATGCAGGTCATTGTGTTCTCCTAGAGAATTGCATATTTGTTCAAACACTTTGATATGATTTCTCACATCCCCATCTCCACTAAATTTTTGTGTGAGCTTGGCTATTTGTACTGCCTTACTTCTAGGCTCCCTATCCGGTGTGTTATGCATATTCTCAGTAATAGATCGACTAATGATTTGAGTAAATGCTACCAAATCTCCTAAATAAGCAGGTATAGTGGCCGTAGGTATAGGCACTCCTGGAACTACATGATGGGTGGGAGTTGTCCTTGGCCTTGGCATACGCGTGGCCCTCGGGTCCCATATCTCGTATGGTGGGGTACCACGTGGTGGTCCAAAGTTCATAGGTGTGGCCCTAGGCATAGCCGATGCCGGATACGACATGTTATTGCTAAATGGAATGGCCCCACTTGAATAAGAGCTCGGATAATGCCATTGTGGAGTGTGAGCCCTTGGCATAATTGGGGGTGTGGGAGCTACGTGGGCATGAGGTGCGACAAGTACATAGTCTTGATGCACACCTGTAGGTATTGTTGGGGGCACTGTGCTACTAGGTAGCCATGTAGTGCTAACAAACGAGGTCCAACGGTGTAATTTTTATACTCATCATTGGAGTAGGTATCGTAGCCATAGTGTCTCTGAGAGACAGATGGGATAGATTTGGAAAAAAACTACTACTTGTGGGTTTAGACTATACTGAAACTCTAGGGCGACACAATATATGAAGGATCCATTAGACTGACTGAAGGAGTTTCCATCTGTGATAGTGTCGGTTGTTTGGCCTTTCCCGTATCCAAGAATCTCATAAGGATCGTTGAAGGAATGTTAATCCCTCGGTTTTGCCTCTCCGATTGGATGATGCTATGGATGATATTGCAGACCATCTGTCGCTGCTCCTCTAGACTTGTGGCGCTAGAAGTAGATTGTACAACTTCTAACCAACCTATATGGTATGTGTAACCCATTTACAGGTTAGTCAAGGTTTGAGTTTGTAGGTCATATTCCCAATTTTCATTTAGAAATAACCCTTCTAGGCCCAGCGTACTAGAGGTTTCCCTTGAGGTGGAAGCATTGTTGTTCCCCACTGTTTGACCCAAATTGCCTACTAACTCAGGAGCACTCGATTGCTCAATTGCTATGCCTGTTGTCCCAGGGGTCTTTCCCTTCATGGCTTGGTGTTGTTCTAGGAAAATCTCCATTTCCCTCTCCCTAGCCGCTTGCATATAGCGCTCAACTTCTTGCACCTCCGCAAGACTCCTACCATCAGGTAGTAGAACTTTGGGGGGTGATTGCTTTGCAGGTTCTTCCATGAAAGCAGGGGGCATGATATCGACGTGAACACTCTTGGGTAGTATATGATCTCTTGAGATACCAAAGGCAAATCTACCTCTCCCTCACCTTCATTAACTTCACTAGCGACAGGTTCAGAGCGAGTAGCTCTACTAAAGGTTTCTATAAAGAGATTAAACACACTAGATCCAGGATGTGGGCCCCAGACAGGTACGTTTTTGTATACTTGCTCAGGGTTTGGTGTAGGATGCCCTTCCATAATATTGTAGTCAGATGAAGAGTCACTAGCCGCAATGTTTGGGTCTTGGGTTGTACTACCTTGGGCCCCCGCCGAGGGCCCGGAACTTAATGTAGGTGGGTATTGAGAACCCAGGTAAGTTGAAGTGCTTCCTAGTTGCTCAGCTTCTAGCACAATGACCAGAGCATAAATGCATGTGCCTTTGGCACCCTACAAGTGTTGGCGAATACCCTTGAAGGTTAACCGCTTGATTTTTTGGGTGTTTTGCACCCGTTTTTACTCGTTTTTTGATGTTTTTTAATGTCTTTTTACGATCAATTTTTGGATTAGAGCGTGTGATAGCTCAAAACGAGCGTATCGCTTAGAGGGTCGTGGTGTGCTTTACAACACAGTGTTCGGTTACCCGAAGCTCCAATGGTCCTCAAAAGGGTCGATTTTTACTTAGGCGTGAGGCTAAAATAAGTAAGTCCAAAGGGTGACTAAGCCGTGAGCCTAGGCTTGGGCTTGGGCTTGGGGAATGTTCTCGATCCCAGTCCTTCCTTTTAAATGAATAACTAATTTTTTTAATTTTTTTCAGAAATTTTCTACGGATAAGGTCGCCACGGTCGCGCCGCGCTCACGTGCACATACACACACCTAACCTACCTACTTGCAACTAACAGAGCTGTTGTTACACACTGTTTAACATAGTACTACAATAAGTAATTAACTAACAGATCTACTTAGTGCACCTTATAGATCTAACATTATTGATCTAATACCTTAAATCTAACACCTTATCAACAAAAAACAGTACATTGCAGCAAAAAAATCTAACACCTTATTAACAGAACAGAGTACAATGCAGCGAAAACAAAGTTCACAAATCCTTCTCAGCAGCCACACACCTTTTTTATCTACCTTTCCTACATCTCATATTGCACCACAAAGCAACATAGAGTGCTATTCAAGCTTAGTGCATGGCATCTCCCTGGCAGCGATGCCAAAAATGTGTGTATCTGTCGCACGTGTCAAAGCAAGGGACTTGCCGTACACTGTGTGCGAGCCACAAATGACTGCAAGCACACAACCAAATTAATCTAGCAAGCTCAAGAGAGCAAGGGTGTGTCACTCACCGCCCTATGCTCGCCTTCGTGGAGGATTCCTCGCGCCGCAAAGAAGAAGGAGCTACCGCCGTGCCGTGCTCAACGGCCTCGCCACCACCGTGACGTCGCAATGCTCAATCACACACACTCTCTCTCTCTCTCTCTCTCTCTCTCTCTCTCTCTCTCTCCCTATCTCCCTCACACACACACACACACACACACACACACACACACAAGGACATGGAGATGGAGCAAGAGCACTCTTCAATTGCACAAATGAGAGAATAATTGATTTTTAGGTTTAGGTGACTTTTATATGAGCTCGCCCATTCACACTTGGGCACCCATGCTTAGCCAACTAACCCTTATGTTCCAGTTAGAGTGCACCTCTCTTCGACGATCACTCTTACCCTTTTCCTATTGGACCAACAAGCCTCTGGATGGTTACTAAGCCGATGCCCATTTACCAAGGTCAGTACCAAGCAATAGGTGGCATTGGGCAGTCACCAAGCCTCCTATTTGCTTGGTGCCGACTCCATGTCACATGTAATGTCTTTAACACCATGGTAGACGCCAAGCGATAGGGAGCGTTGGACAGTCCCCAAGCTTCCTATTTGCCCAATATTGACTCCTTTGCATGAATTGTAATCACATCACCAAAGGGTCTCCATCGTCGATTACACCAAGGTCAACACCAAGCAAGAGGGAGCGTTGGACAGTCCCCAAGCTTCCCATTTGCCCAGTATTGACTCAACTTCCTCTTGTAATGACTTTAACACCAAGGTCAACACCAAGCGATAGGGAGCGTTGGGCAGTCCCCAAGCTTCCTATTCACCCAATATTGACTCCACTACATGACTTGTTGGTTAACAATACCCCACAACATTAGTAGCATCCTCTCCTCCTCTTCTTAACTTGAAATACATATTTTCCTATGTTATGATGTTGCACTGAACATTCCTATTCATCTCGTTGTAGCATTTCTTCCAAATTTGTGGCTTTAACACTTGTGGCAGCTTGCATGGCTTGCAACATAAGCTTCCCTTCCTTCCCCATCTTAGAACCATGCAAATGACCTTGTGAAGAGAAGGAAAACTCACTAGTCAATGAAGGAAAGTTAAAGCAACACTTGGGAGTATCAAATTGTGTAGCGAACATTGGAGAGGGTGAAGCAGATTGTGATGCATGCAGAGTAAGTGATGTGGATGAAGATGATGCAAATGATGGCATAAGGAGCTCTCAAAGCCAAGGTGTGAGTCGCTCAAGATAGTGAGGAACTAAAGCTTGGTCACACACGTGCCTCATAGTTATTCTAACTCTGTCCATGAATGCACCACTTTTTTGGTGCCTCATGCTCGTGTCAACCATTTTTTAATGTGGCGCACATGCATTGGTCTATCATTTTAATGTACTAGCAAGATTTCCCAAAAGATTTGATCATTAATAGCCTACCAATCATTATGGAAATTAGTCCCCTTTTGTTCCTCACTTATCTAATTTTGAACTGGAACGATCCCTAATAGTGTTACCCTGTTCTGATCCTCCACGCCTCCCAATCCCTCTTGTTTGATGTTGAACAAATTTAAAGGTTATTCATCTTATTTTAAATCTGGTGTGTTGTATGGTTTTGGTGCTCGGGTTTCATCTGCTTTTGTGGAATGATTCAGAGATCTTGAAATTGGTGACATTATAGACCCGTGGCAACAATAATCTTGAGATAAATCCTTAATTCTGACTGTGCCATTGGAGAAAACCCAATCAACCTCATATGGACTTGACCATGCTATCTTTAGATTAGGTTTCTTTGGGCCAAGCTTTGACTGATATAACCAAATTCCCCTTCTTGAATTCGCATCTTGCTAGCATGCAGTGTTTTCTTCTTTGTTGGACCACTTCCTATTCTAGCATGGCTCTTTGTTTGATTTTGTCCAGCTTCAGCAATTCATCCAGCCTATTTTTTAGATTTGCATTAAAATCCATATCATGCTAAGATATTCATAAAGACCAAACGTTGTGCAAAAAGCGATCTTTACAAATATCTTCATTCACTATTCTTATTTGATGATAGAAACTTTTAAGGTCAATCCTACTAAAGTAGATAGAGCGTTGTAGCTTATAAAACAAATCTTCTACCCGCAGTACGGTGTCGGGGGATATGTGTTCGAAACGTGAGCCGGGCAGGTGCCGGGCCTCTGGCTGTGGGAGGTGAGAGATACTAGATGCAAAACACAAAGCAAAAGACTCTGAAAACACCTTGAATGCTTAAAAATTGACAACCAGAATGTTCTAAGCTGCTAATGATTAGCTAAAGTGGAATTCGATTACAAATTTTTGCCGTTAACAACACTGATGGTGTTAAGAGAGTTTAATGCTCTCAAATTAAATCACGACTGTAAATTTCTCAGTTATGCCTGCCATGAGAGCCATTTGAAGCTGATCAGGACGTATATATCTTGTGAAATTCCCTGCTTGATGCCCTTGTAGCTCCCAAGTACGGTAGAGAGATGTTTTCCTCTCTCCTGGTTACCTTACCGCTCCCTTATCTTGCTACTTAACCCCAGACTCCCTGAATGCTTGTTGAGCTCCAACATCTGCTCTTGCCAAACTTCACCGCCTTATCTTTCCCTTGCCGAAATCTGCTTATCTGCTCTTACCACTTTCCCTTGCCGAGATATGCCTTACCTGCTCTTGCCAAGCACCCTTTCCCTTGCCGAGTGCTTCACTAGCAAGCCTCAAGCTTGCTCTCCGAAGTCGAGAGAGAGAGAGAGAGAGAGAGAGAGAGAGAGAGAGAGAGAGAGAGAGAGAGAGAGAGAGAGAGAGAGAGAGAGAGAGAGAGAGAGAGAGAGAGAGAGAGAGAGAGAGAGAGAGAGAGAGAGAGAGAGAACCCTCACCTCTTCCTTCCTTCGAGCTTCTCCCCTTTCTTGCTTGCCAAGAACGAGAGAGAGTGGTTCCTTCCTTGGCAAGGGCCGAGAGCGAGCCTCGTGCCTTGATTAGCAAAGGACGAGAGAAAGAAAGTCCTTCTTGCTTAAGCCGAGAGCTATCTGGAGAGAGAGAGAGAGAGAGAGAGAGAGAGAGAGAGAGAGAGAGAGAGAGAGAGAGAGAGAGAGAGAGAGAGAGAGAGAGAGAGAGAAATCCCTCCTTCCCCTTGACCAAGCTTTCTCCTCCTCCTTGCTTGTTTGCAATCACTTGCAATCCCTCTTGCCCTCGCTTCTCGCCTTGGCGAAACCGAGAGAGAGAGAGAGAGAGAGAGAGAGAGAGAGAGAGAGAGAGAGAGAGAGAGAGAGAGAGAGAGAGAGAGAGAGAGAGAGAGAGAGAGAGAGAGAGAGAGAGAGAGAGAGAGAGAGAGAGAGAGAGAGAGAGAGAGAGAGAGAGAGAGAGAAAATCTCTCCTCGACCTCCTGACGCTCTCCTGCTCTTCTTCGTTTTTGCCCTCCACCAAAAACCTTGTTAAAAAAACCCCCGTTTTCTATTGTTGATGCTCTCCCATAAATTTGCCCCCCCCCCCACCATGCAGTCACGACGCCGACTAACGTGGCATGGGACTCCCTAGGATGACGTGGCAGTGGAGGACTTCGAGCAGCGCCAAATTTGCCGCCTTGGACATCAAGAATCTGCGCCTCGGCGAGCTGACCAAGTTTTGAATCACGGCCGCTCTCGTCCGAGCGCCTTTGCAGCCTACGCGAGCACGGCTTCATCGCCCTACGTTGTTTCCCATCCTCTGAATGCCATGGCCTTGTTTTTATTTCCTTGCTTACACACTTAAGCCCTTTAGTTTACAAGGTGGGTGGCCCTTAATTGGCTTGGGTGGCCATTTGATTGTCTTGGGCGGCCATTGGCCCTTTTGTGATCATGGGAGGTCCTTCCCGGCGGCCTTTTTAATTCATTGGCCTGGGCGGGCGACTTCATGGTGGGCACCACATTTTGTACACATATCGGCCGAGCATTGCAAAGCACAACACCTTCCTCGAGTGGCCCCCGTCGAGCTAGGCCTATCCCACGATGTGTACGCTCCATGAGATGACATTTAGGACTATGAGCTCATCAAGTGCTTTCGTAATGGCACCACTTTTAGCATGCATAATCTAGCAAAGCATTGCTAAGCACGACATTTTAATGCTTAGTGAGCTTAATCCACTTAGCATATTTATCATCCAAGGTACTGCTAAGCACATCAATCGTATCTTCATTAGCTGGTTATGAAATACAATTTAATTGAAGCACCAATTAACACTGCATTGCAAGAGATGAAATACCGAACAAGATTCTAGTTCCCAAAACCTGACTAAAGCTCAAAATTTCCCAGATGGCACTCTGTAGGAGCCGACCAGATTAATATGGAATCGGCCTTCGATGAATCTTTAACGGCCAATAAATTGACAACCGGAACTTCGATTGCTGATCTAAAAAGACTGATGCGCTCCACAAAGTAAGCAATTCAGGTCCGTGCATTCCTTTCATTTTTGTCGCCTGAGTTGCAGTTGCCCAATCCGGCACGGATTTGGATTAACTCAAACTTCAAACTGCCATAACTTCTTCACCGTAGCTCCACAAGCCGTAAAGACAGGCCAATAGAGCACTTTAAGCACTACAATTCTAGCTGCACGACATATGCCTTAACAGGGATATGTGTTCGAAACGTGAGCCGCGCAGGCGCCTAGCCTCTGGCTATGGGAGGTGTGAGATACTATATGCAAAAAACAAAGCAAAAGACTCTGAAAACACCTTGAATGCTTAAAAATTGACAACCAGAATGTTCTAAGCTGCTAATGATTAGCCAAAGTGGAATTCGATTACAAATTTCTACTGTTAACGACACTGATGGTGTTCAGAGAGTTTAATGCTCTCAAATTAAATCACGACTGTAACTTTCTCACTTATGCCTGCCATGAGAGCCATTTGAAGCTCATCAGGACGTACATATCTGGTGAAATTCCCTGCTTGATGCCCTTGTATCTCCCAAATACTATAGAGAGATGTTTTCCTCTCTCCTGGTTACCTTACTGCTCCCTTATCTTGCTACTTAAACCGAGACTCCTTGAATGCTTGCCGAGCTCCGACATCTGCTCTTGCCAAACTTCACTCGCCTTATCTTTCCCTTGCCAAAATCTGCTTATCTGCTCTTGCCAAGCACCCTTTCCATTGCCAAGATCTGCCTTAACTGCTCTTGCCAAACTTCACTCGCCTTATTTTTCCCTTGCCAAAATCTGCTTATCTGCTCTTGCCAAGCACCCTTTCCCTTGCCGAGATTTGCCTTACTTGCTCTTGCCAAGCACACTTTCCCTTGCCGAGTGCTTCACTAGCTTCAAGCTTGGAGCTTGCTCTCCGCAGTCGAGAGAGAGAGAGAGAGAGAGAGAGAGAGAGAGAGAGAGAGAGAGAGAGAGAGAGAGAGAGAGAGAGAGAGAGAGAGAGAGAGAGAGAGAGAGAGAGAAAATCCCTACTCTTCTCTATTTTTGCCCTCCACCAAAAACCTAGTAACAAAACCCCCTTTTTCTATTGTTGATGCTCTCCCATAAATCCCCCCCCCCCCCCCCCCAACCACGTAGTCACGGCGCCGTTGACTGACGTGGCATGGGACTCCCTGCTATGATGTGGGAGTGGTGGACTTCAAGCAGCGCCAAATTTTCAGCCTTCAACATAAAAAATCTGCGCCTCGACGAGCTGACCAAGTTTCGACTCACGGCCGCTCTCGTTCGAGCGCCCATTAGAAAATTTCGGAGGTCATTTGGAGGGCCTTGTAAGAAATTGTATTTCTCTCTCTAGAAACTTTTTTTAAAATGCACTTGCACCTTGTGAGTACGTCCAAAAGGACAACCAGACACTCTGAAAAGTAGATTTATATTCCCAATCGTCCTTGAAAACGGTCACTTTTTTGTTTAATGCGAGCGTCTTTTTCAGGAGGCAGGTGCGGCGCATTCAATGCAGCTTACGTCATCACTGAAAGTTGAAAAGTCACAAACTGTAAAATAGTGATAGATTTTGAGGATTTTGACACCACCAATGCATCCGGAACGCCAAAATACCTTAAAAACGAATGTCTACTTGTCTCATTCCGACATCCGGAGAGGCAAAAAATGTCAAAAAACCCCCAAAAATGGGCTTTTTACTAAAGGCGCACGAGGAGGCATTCTAAAATTTTAGAATGCCCCTCTGCGCGCCGTTAGTACAAAGCCCATTTTTGGGGGTTTTTGGACACTTATCTTTCCAAAAAGCCCCTTTTTAGAGGTTTTTGGATATTTTCCTCTCAAAAGGCTCCCTAAAAAAAAGAAAAAAGGGCCTTTTTACTAACGGCGCGCGAGGAGGCATTCCAAAATTTTGGAATGCCCCCTCGCGCGCCGTTAGTACAAAGCTTTTTTTAATGATTTTTGGATACTTATCTTTTCAAAAAGCCCCTTTTTAGAGGTTTTTGGACATTTTTCTTTCCAAAAGCTCCCTAAAAAGAGGAAAAAAGGGCCTTTTTACTAACGGCGCGCGAGGAGGCATTCCAAAATTTTGGAATGCCCCCTCGCGCGCCGTTAGTACAAAGCTCTTTTTAGTGATTTTTGGAAACTTATCTTTCCAAAAAGCCCCTTTTTAGAGGTTTTTGGACATTTTCCTCTCAAAAAGCTCTCTAAAAAGAGGGAAAAAGGGCCTTTTTACTAACGGCGTGCGAGGAGGCATTCCAAAATTTTGAAATGCCCCCTCGCGCGCCGTTAGTAAAATGTTCTTTTAGGGGTGTTTGACATTTTTGGCCTCTTTGGATGTCTAAGCGAGGCAATTGGACATTCATTTCTAGGAGATATGTGTGTTCCGGACGCATTGGCAGTATCAAAAGTTTCAAAATCTTCCACCACTTGATAGTTTTGTGACTTTTTGAGTTCTAATGATGACGTATCCCGTATCAAATGCACCGCATCTACCTTCTGAAAAAGGTGCTCGCATTAAATAAAAGAGAGTGCTCGTCTTCAAGGACCACTAGATTATTAAATGAGGAGAGGGACACCTTTTATATTTTTGCTAATATCAATCTATTTTTCTACGTAACGTAGGCTCTTCTCTCATTGGAGGAGCTTATTTTCCTCTCTCTACCAAAAGGCACTCCAAAAGACCTCCGAAATCTCCTAATGTTTGCGGCCTACGCGAGCACAACTTCATCGCCCTGCACTGCTGCCCATCCTCTGAATGCCATGGCCTCGTGTTTATTTCCTTGCTTACACACTTAAGCCCTTTAGTTTACAAGGTGGGCGGCCCTTAATTGGCTTGGGTGGCCATTTGATTGTCTTGGGCGGCCATTGGCCCTTTTGTGATCATGGGAGGTCCTTCCCGGTGGCCTTTTTAATTCATTGGCCTAGGCGGGCGACTTCATGGTGGGCACCACATTTTGTACACATATCGGCCGAGCATTGCCAAGCACAACACCTTCCTCGAGTGGCCTCCGTCGAGCTAGGCCTATCCCACGATGAGTACGCTCCATGAGATGACATTTAGGACTATGAGCTCATCAAGTGCTTTCGTAATGGCACCACTTTTAGCATGCATAATCTAGCAAAGCATTGCTAAGCACTACATTTTAATGCTTCTCGAGCTTAATCCACTTAGCATATTTATCATCCAAGGTACTGCTAAGCACATCAATCGTATCTTCATTAGCTGGTTATGAAATACAATTTAATTGAAGCACCAGTTAACACTGCATTGCAAGAGATGAAATACTGATCAAGATTCTAGTTCCCAAAACCTGTCTGAAGCTCAAAATTTCCCAGATGGCACTTTGTACGAGCCGACAAGACTAATATGGAACCGGCCCTCGATGAATCTTTAACGGGGCCATAAATTGGCAAACTGCCATAACTTCTTCACGTAGCTCCAATCAAAGAGCCGTAAAGACAGGCCAATATAGATCATAATATCCCATCTATGCTCACTTCAAGCATAGTCATTTTTAGCATTATGAAGGCATCTGTTGGCCCTTTTAAACCTCATTTGGCATACATTAATCATTAAGCTTGGCCTGTTTTTAACAAGCCATGATCACTACTCAATAATCATGTAAGCTTCAAATAAGCTTGATGTGCATCTTCTTGGCATCTTTCCTAGCATGGGAGAGGAGCTGCACGACAACGGAAATTTGTTCTTGATAGTAATCCGATTTAGTGCTCTATAGTCAAAACGCATACAATATGTGCCGTCTTTCTTTTGCACTAATAGGACAGATGAACAAAAGGGAGATTAACTAGGCCTCACCATCCCCTTGTCTACCAAATCATGCACTTGCCTCATAATCTCCTCTTGTTGAGCTTGAGAAACTCTATAAGGAGGCTTATTAGGCGGTGAGCTCCTAGGTAGAAACTCTATCTTATGGTCATCATCCCCTAATTTTGCAGGTAACTCTCTAGGGATGTCATCGATAAAAACATCTTGGAATCCCATTTAGGAAATTAGACAACTCTAATTCCTCTTGATTCCTACCATTTCCATTGGATAAAACATTAGAATCATTTATGGACTCTTTGAGAAAAATTATAAACGTGGAAATTGATCTTTTCATTGGCTTATCAAAAGTAGGTGAATTTACAAGAAGTACATAGTATGACTTGACTCATTAGCATCTATATACTTGTTCTTTTCCCTATATGTGAAATAAATTCTCCTTTCAGGGACCTTCATCTTGGCAGCCATGTGGTTGAACCATGGTGCCCCTAGGATAACATCCTCATGTTGGAGAAGGGAGATGAAAAAGTCCTCTTTGTCGACATAGCTTTGAACATGAAGTCTCAATTTCCCAATCAAGGGAGTAACAAAGGCTTGTTGTCCCTTGAAAGCTCCATTGGCAGTCACATTATCCCTCATCTCAAAAGCTTGTATGCCCAACTTTGTGGCCAACTCCATTGATATGAAGAAGTGAGTAGAGCTAAGGTAAAAAAGGATAAAGGCATAATGCTCCCTCACCTTTTCCCAAGAATAGGAAAGGGGTGATCTTTTGCAATGAGTATACTCTTTTGGAGCTTCCACCATGGAAGCTCTAGGAGTCTCATTGTGTGCATTTCTTTTGGGGGAAGGACGATGTCCTTGCTCCTCACACTTGAAACATTTATGGTCTTTGCAAAAAGATTCTAAATCTTCAGGAGAGCATTTTGTTGTTGTGGTTGTTGTTGTTAGAATTGCCTTGGGAAGAGTTTTGAGCATTGTTCTTCCCTCTAGGTTCATTTCGGTCTTTAGTTTCCATGGGCTTAAAATTCCTTTTAGCGCCTTGTTGGAAATTGATTTGTGAAGCGACCATAGTATGGTGAATCACCTCAGTGATGGTCCTTGGTATTTGAGAGTTGACATACTCGGCCATATCTTTAGGTAGTCCCGCACAAAATTGTTGCTTTTGTTTGGCGAAGTTTATCTTTGGTAGACAGTAGCTTTGAGATGTAAATCCCAAAATTTGTTCACATACTTGTGGATAGACTCGTTTGGAGTTAGCTTCAAACTTTGCCATTTGGTAAGCACTTTGCCTTTGGTGTCGCTTGTAAGAAATTGCTTCATTATGGAACCTCGTAGAGTTTTCCATGTCTTGGGAGCTTTGCCATTACCTCGTAGACTAGCCCACCATTGTCGGCCAGAGTTTTGAAAGTGCTTAGCTACATAACATAGCTTGGAGGAATCCATAAAACCCTCATGTCCAAGATCTGCATCAAATTGCTGGATGAAGGCTTTGTTCGTAACACCAAAGGTGCCATCATAGTGAGAAAAGAGATGCTTTTTCCTCCCTCCTTGAAATTATTAAGCTTGTAGGAACTTTTCCAAGAAGCATAGGATTTGCGATGTCCTCTCCTCTTCTATTCTCTAGGAGAAAAGTCGCTGCTTTCATCAGAAGAGGAGGAAGATGGAGAAGAGGGTGATCTCTTTCTGGCCTCTTTCTTCTTTCGGTTCCTCTCTTTCCTCTTTGAATGACAAGGAGAAGGAATATATGACGATCTTTTCCTCTTTGGAGGAGTTGGGGATCGTCGAGACTTCCGTCTTTGTGGAGCCACATCTTTCGAAGAATTTTGAGATTCACTTCTTTCTCTTTCACATGATTCGTCTTCTTCTCTCACCGAAGAGTGTCTTCTTTGGAAGTCTCTATAAGAGGCTTCCTAAGCTCTCTCTCCCCTTTGGGAGTTTGGAGAATCCCATGAGTACAAAGTTGTTGGTTAATGTTGTCTTGCAAAGCACAGTTGCCCATAGGTTGTTGCAACCTAGTAACAAGATAGTTAACAAACATGGGGGCATTATTAGTAGCACCTTCATGTTCAAAATCAAAGTTGTCAATATTCATTCTACTCTCTTTATTATTGTCAACCATGCTAACTAATTTTTAAATCTATGCTACTTTGTGCTTTGGCAAATTCAAAACTTTAGTTGCTACTCTTCTTAAATTTTGAACATTAGCTCTCAAGCAGCCACACCCATGGTTTAGAGACTGTTGATTACAGAGAGTTGTAACATTTAATGCACTAGTAACTTGTGTGTAGAGAAAATTGATTATATAGTGAGCATTTCATTAAGAACAAGTTCCTAATGAGCATAGAGAGAGTACTTAATTTGAGAAAGCAACATATAGCAATTTACACCTAGCTAATTTGGCATTCACAATACTTGAAAAGAGAGCGAAATAGAATAATTGACAACAATTGATGAATCGATTTACATGGAGCCGGTCCCCTCTCCATAAAGGCTTTGTATTATAGCTTCTCCCATCAAAGGAGACTTTTGTAGAATACAATTCTTGTGTTCCTTGACAAAACTCATTTGTGCAATGAAGATGGAAGCTTCATGCACCAAATTATGCTTGAAAAACACACCTAGTGCCCCTAGCCTCAGTCCCAAGACCTCACACACCTTCAAAAATGGTGAGAGCTAGTAGGGAACGAGGATAGATTGAGAGGAAGAAGATGTATCTTATGAGAAAGAAGTATTCTCCTCACTTAATCACTCTAATAGCATAGCATAGCTTAGTAATTAGCATGGTAGAGGAGATGAGCATGCCATTGAAGCTTGGCTCTCGGTTGGATTTGCATTCCATAGTCAAGAGTTGTTGGTATAGGCCTCTACTTCTCAATGCTTAGAGAAGGAGATGGAGTTCTTCTTGCACACATGGGTTGTGTGTGTGTGTGTGTGTGTGGCAAAATGTGTTAGAGTAATTGCAGCTCTCTCTCTCTTCTTGGTCAACCCCTCTTGCTAATTGCTCATGCTGGCCTTGTAAGCTCCCCGTCCTAAAAGATCGGGGCGACATGGAAGATAGCCTTCTCTATCCTCTAAATCCGTTGACGACACCCTACTCCGATAATGCGAAGCAAGGATACGAGCAACGAAAGAGAAGAAGACTTCCACCTATTGTGTTCGTAGTTGCAAGACCCTACGCCACAAGCCAGGTCGATGAGGTTAAAGGTTCTATGGACTCTAGATCTTACATTATAAGAGAAGAAATCCCTTTCACATATTAAGGATCCAAAAACAACGCCTTTTTCCCCGCGTTTAAGAGGCACGGCCGCCATCCTTAAATCCAAAATATGACATGGGATAAATCTCTAGCTAACTGAGACAAAGTGAAAAGTACTCGACTAATCGAGTCCACCCATCCTTGACTGGCAACCTGAGCCAGTCCCCACTTTCCACACCACATGCACACTTTTTCCCACACTGTTTTACATATACAAACAGTGTTCCTTAATTAATTCCAAACACAGGTTCTTTAATACAACCCTTCAAACAATACCAAAACAATTCAAACAACGCTAATGAAGGAAACCCTATTATTCAACAAAAACAACTTTTCTAATTTCTCATGGTTTTGCCGCTACCCACGGACTTTCTCTATCTAACCAACAGAGCCTTTGCAAAGGATTTATTCGCTAACTGTGAATTGCGCAACCTTCCCATCTCGCTAACCGTGAGGCATCTTGCTAACCGCTAGGCATCCCGCTACCCGTGAGGCATCTTGCTATCCGCGAGGCATCTTGATAACCGCCAGGCATCCCGCTACCAGTGAGGAATCTCGCTAACCGCGAGGAACAAAAGAGAGCCGATAACCTCAGCTTTAATATCCGCTATTCGCAGAATCATCTTGCTACCCACGAGAACAAAATATATTCTTTCAACAATTCATCTCATTAATGATTCATTAAACACGATCAACCAATTCTTCATATCAATCAGAAACCGCTTATCAAACAATAACAATTGATTAAACAATAACAATCCAACAAACAGTAACAATTTATCAAACAGTCCTTTCACTAGTCTATGAAAACATATGTGTGTTTCATGTGATAGAATCACGTTTTTCGGACGGTTTAAGCGTTTCCCTATGCTTAGCTTCCCAAGTCAACATGAATAGAAATTCATAATTATAAATTTGTCTTACCGGATTTGGAGCGCGTATAGCTAACTCCTGTGCTGGAGTTTGGACGGCTTTGACTTCTTCTTCGGTTGATGCTTCCACATGAGTAGACACCTTCCTTTCCACCTTCCTTGGTGGTGCAACGGCATGGGCGTCCTTAGAGCTTCGTGTTACATGCTTCGGAGCCATAGCTTCGGAATGGAGAAAAGAAAAGCGCGTTGATGGAGAGAGAGAGAGAGTGTGTTCATAAATCGGGTGAAGGCACGTCGAAGATTGGAGATGGAGATGGATTGAAGATGAGAGGTTAAGGGAGAGAGGCTTCCTCCGGCGTGTCGTTGCAAGAGAGCTTCCGCTTCTGTAGATGTGTGTGTTCAAAGTGAGAGGAGAAGGGTCCTTTATATAGGCCCTAGGGGGGTTGCTAAAAATACTCAGAGGTTTCAAGAATAGGAGAAGAAAAAAGCTCGCGCGTCATCGCGGCTCAATTTTGTTTTTTTGGGTACGCGAATCCTATGCGCGATTCTAAAAAGCTCTATACTTACAAGTTCTCATTCTATTTTGAAAGAGAGAAAGAAAGAAGTATCCTAATTTTGACTCACCCCTCTTTCCTTCCTAAAAATACTATCTCCAAGCTTTTTCTTCACACATAGATTAGGTTCCCACATAAACCTATAGTTCCACATAAAGAAAGATCATAAATAAATGGATTCTGAACCCGATTTTCAATCCGATTGCTCTGATGAACTCACGATGACTTACAAAATCGAGAATCTCAATTACTTTGCGAAATATCTGAAATGATTTATATGGATAATTTTTGGGTACATTACAGGCCTCCCATTGGCTCTTGTAAAGCTTAGTCAATCACAAATAAGAAGCATAGTTGATAGCCTTTTGACAAGTGTCCCCCTTTCCCCTTTTGTGAGAGCTTTAGGTAATTAAATAATTCAATTAAACTCTCATTGGACCTCTTAGTCTTATGACCAACAGGAATCAGGCAAGCCATTGGGCTGCTGAATGCTCATTGGACCCCTTGGTAGACTGTCCAATAGTCTTCTAGGGAGCTTAATTTCTATTGGTTCTTTTATCAAGAATTTGTAAATTGATTAGACTATCTTTAGCCTAATTCTGATTGGTCCTCCTCTAGGGCCATCCAATAGCATTTGAGGGGAGATTGGAGGCAACTGGCCTAGGAGCCTGACATGTGTCCATTATTCCCTTTGTGTAAAGGGGAAGCTTTGGAGTGTGTGTGTTTGTGTTTCTCTCTCATCCCCTACTAAAATGGCTTGCCCCCTCCTTCCTAGGGATGTGGGATGACTTTTTAGTCTTCCGATGACCATCCAATTTTCCCCTTGCTTTGGCCATTGGACAATTGAGTTAATTTTTGGAACTTTAGCGTATGGAAGTCTTAATGGATCTGAATCTTAGGTCTTTTAAGCCCCATTAAAGCACATTTCTCTTTTGGAGACTGTCCCACTTTGGATTCCTATTTTCCCTCCTAGTTTGGATCAATGCAGAGACCGGTCTGGTAGCCTTACCAATATTCTAGCTTTTACTCCCATGGTACTTCCCCATATTAAATGATCAGTTTAACATGAGAAAATCAGTTGGGAGAATTAGATATTATTTTTTCTTTGTTAGGTCATGTAATGGTCCCACAATTTGTGAGAACTTTTCTATGAAGCATTTATAGTATGCACACATACCTATAAAGCTTCTTAGTTCATGCAAATTCCTTGGATTAGGCCATCCTTTTATTACATCTAGCTTTGATAGATCCATTTGGATGACATCTTGAGAGATAATGTGACCTAAATACTGAATCTCTTGTAAGAAAAATTCACTTTTATTTTGACTAATATAAAGTTTATTCCCTCGTAAAACTTGAAATATTACATGGAGGTGTTGTTCGAGTTCATCTAATGAATTAGAGTAGATGATTATATCATCAAAGAGCACTCCGGTGAAGGTTCGGTGAGGCCTGGATAGCTTCTCCATCAAGCAATTAAATGTGGCTGGTGCATTGGTCAAGACAAAAGGCATGACAATGTACTCGTAAAGACCAAACGTAGTGCAAAATGTAGTCTTTACAATGTCTTGATCAACTATCCTTATTTGATGATAGCCACTTTTTACGTCAATCCTACTGAAGTAGGTCGACTCCTCTAGCTTATCAAATAGGTCTTTTACCCGTGGAACGGGAAACCTATTTTTGATAGTGATCCTATTTAGTTCTCTGTAGTTGACACACATCCGATATGCGTTTCTTTTGCACTAATAACATTGGTGAACAGAATGGAGATGAGTTAGGCCTAACCATGCCTTTCTCAACCAACTCATGCACTTGCCGCATAATCTCCTCTTGTTGAGCTTGAGAAACTTGATAAGGAGGTTTATTACGCAATGAGCTTCCTGGAAGAACTTCAATTTCATGTGAATAAAAACATCTTGGAACCCCTTGAGGAAATTGGATAACTCTAGTTCCTTTTGATTGTTTATATATTTTTTTGCTAAAGCATTAGGTTCATTTTGAGAATCTTTAACAAAAATCATGTACACGGAAATAGAGCTCTTTAGTGAATTATTGAAAGCTTGCTTATGTACAAGGGATATGGTACTACCCAATTCCTTAGCATCTATGTACATATCTTTTTCCTTGAACCTAAAATAGATTTGCCTTTCAGGGAATTTAACATTGGCAGCCATGCGATCAAACCATGGTGCCCCTAGGATTACATCCTCATGCTTGAGAGGAGAGATGAGAAATCCTCCTTGTCCACATAGCTTTGGACATAAAGCCTCAATTTCCCAATTAAGGGAGTGACTGAGGCTTCTTGCCCCTTGAAAGCACCATCGGAAGGTAGGACATCTCCCATCTCATATTCTTGGATGCCTAGCTTGATGGCCAACTCAGTGGATATGAAATTGTGAGTAGAACTAGGGTCAAAGAGAATAAAAGCATCATGTTCTCTTACCTTTCCCCAAGAATGGCATAGAGGAGATCCTTTGTGGGTGAGTATCCTCTTCTTAAATTTCGACCAAGGTAGCTCTAGGAGGCTCATTACGTGTATTCTTGTGGGGGCAAGCACGATAGGCATGCCCTTGCTCCCCGCACTTGAAACAACGGTTATCTTTCCGATAAAGCTCTAGCTCTTTAGGAGAGAGTTTATTTTTGCCTTTATAAACTCCCTTCTCCTTAGCTTTGTTGTTGTTGGCGTTGCCTTTGGGAGACTTTTGGTGGGAGACTTTTGGACGTTGTCCTTCCCATTAGGCTAGTTACGGTCCTTGTTTTCTGTGGGCTTAAGATTTCTCTTAGCCCCTTGTTGGAAGTTGATTCTTGAAGCCACCATTGTATGGTGTATGACCGCAGATATGGTGCATGGCCTTTGGGAGTTAACATACTCCACCATATCCTCAGTTAAACCCGCACAAAATTGTTGTCTTTGCTCTCCAAACTCCATCCTTTTGAAGACAGTGGCTTTGAGATGTAAATTCCAAAACTTGTCTACATATTTGTGAATAGATTCATAGGGGGAGAGATTCAAGCTTTACCATTCGGTGAGTAATTTGTCTTTGGCATAGGTAGCCAAAAACTGCTTCATGATGGAAGCTCTTAAATATTTCCATGTTTGTGGAGCTTCACCATTTTCTTGTAGGGTAGACCACCATTGCTTGGAGGACTTTTGAAAATGCATAGCTACATGACATAGCTTAGAGGACTCCATGAAGCCCTCATCTCCAAACACAAATTGCTGGATAAAGGCCAAGACTTTGTCCATAGCACCAAAGGTGCCATCATAGGTAAGGAAAGAGATGTTCTTTCCTCCCTCTTTGAACTTTTTGAGATTGGATGAACTCTTCCAGGCGGCATAGGATTTCCTATGGCTTCTTCTTTTAGGCAGTTCAAGAGTTGTATCATCACTTTCTTCAGAAGAGGAAAAGTATGAGGAGGATGGAGAAGAGGGTGACCTCTTTCTTGCCTTTTTCTTCCCTTGTTCCTCCTTGTCTACACCATCAATTTCTTCAGAGCAGGAAGAGGATGAAGAAGATGGAGAAGAGGGTGACCTCTTGGTCGCCTTTTTCTTCTCTTGTTTTATTTCTTTCCTCTTTGAATTATGGTGTAGGGAAGTATGCGATGGCCTTCTCCGTGTAGGGGGTATTGGAGAGCGTTTTGCCCGCCGTCTTTGTGGATCCATCTCTACCGAGGTGGCAGGAGGCTCACTTCTTTCTTGTTCTTTCGGTGGAGGCTCTACCATTGAAATTTGGGTTCTCCTTTCAGAGGGAGATGCCTCATTGAGTAGTAAGTTTTTGATCCCTTCGTATGGATCCTCCTCTTCTTCCCTTATTGGGGAGAGTTTTGTTCTGGAAGTCTCACAAGGAGGCTTCCTAGGTACTCTTTCTTCTTGGTGGGGAGTTTGGAGAATACCATGGGTGCGCAATTGCTGTAGCACTTCACCTTGGAGGGATGGATTTCCTAGGGCTTTTTGAAGCCTAGAAACAAGATATCTACAAGCATAGGGGCATCATTAGATGCTCTTTCATTAGCAAAATCAAAGCTATCAACATTCATTTCAATCTCTTTTCCCTTGTCAGCTATACTAGCAAATTTTAGGTGCAAATTTTTACTTGTACTTTGGCACTTCAAGCCCTAGTTGCTACTCATCTTTACCTTCAAAGATAAGCACTCTAGCATCTATACCCGTGGCTTGAATATTATTAATTGCAAGGAATAGAAGAGAGGGTTCAATAGAGCCAAGACAACACCAGTTCCTGTCAAGCTTCTAATAGATCAATTATGGTTAAGCCATAAGAAACCCCCGTAGGACTCCATTATTAAGACCATAGCTCTTGAAAATATCCTCGTTAATTGCATAAAGCAGACATGCTTCAAGGATGAAAAATCCCTATTCTACTTACTCTTTTGCAATTAATAACACCAACCATTTGTAGCAAGCTTGAGAAACTCTCTTCTTGAGCAAGAAAAGAGAAGCCAATAGCTCTGATACCAATGTAACATTTAATGCACTAGTAACTTGTGTGTAGAGGAAATTGATAACATGGTGAGTATCTCATTAAGAACAAGTTCCTAATGAGCAAAGAGAGAGTACTTAATTTGAGAAAGCAACATAACAATTTATACCTAGCTAATTTGGCATTGACAATACTTGAAAAGAGAGAGAAATAGAACAATTGACAACAGTTGAGGATCGGATGGAGCAGTCCCCCCTCCATAAAGGATTTGTATTATAGCTTTTCCCATCAAAGGAGAAATTTCTTGTGCTACTTGAAAAAACTCGTTGGTGCAATGAAGATGGAAGCTTCATGCACCAAATAATTCTTGAAAAACACACCTAGTGTCCCTAGCCTCAGTCCCAAGACCTCACACACCTTCAAAAATGATGAGAGTTAGCACGGAGGATAGATTGAGAGGAAGAAGATGTATCTCACAAAAAAGAAGTATTCTCCTCACTTAATCACTGATAGCATAGCTTAGCTTAGTAATTAGCATGGTAGAGGAGGTGAGCATGCCATTGAAGCTTGGATCTTGGTTGGATTTGCATTCCATAGCCAAGAGTTGTTGGTGTAGGCCTCTACTTCTCAATGCTTGGAGAAGGATATGGAGTTCTTCTCGCACACATGGGTTGTGTGTGTGTGTGTGAAAATGTGTTAAAGTAAAATGCAAACCTCTCTCTCTCTTTTTGGTTGACCCCGCTTGCTAATTGCTCGTGGTGGCCTCCCATTGGCTCCTGTAAAGCTTAGCCAATCACAAATTAGAAGCATAGTTGATAGCATTTTGACAAATGTCCCCCTTTTCCCTCTTGCGAGAGATTTAGATAATTAAATAATTCAACTCTCATTGGTCCACCTCTATGGCCATCCAATAGGATTTGAGGGGAGATTGGAGGCAACTGGCCTAGGAGCCTGACATGTGTCTACTATTCCCTTTGTGTAAAGGGGAAATTTTGGAGTGTGTTTGTTTCTCTCTCATCCCCTACTAAAAGGGCTCACCCCCTCCTTCCTAGGGATGTGGAAAGACTTTTTAGTCTTCCCATGACCATCCAATTTTCCACTTGCTTTGGCCATTGGACAATTGAGTTAAGTTTTGGAACTTTAGCCTATGGAAGTCTTAATGGAGCTCAAGCTTAGGTCTTTTAAGCCCCATTGAAGCACATTTCTCTTTTGCAGATTTTACCCCTTTGGATCCCTATTTTTCCTCCTTTGGATTCATGCAAAGACCGGTCTAGCAGCCTTACCAATATTCTAGCTTTTACTTCCCTTGTACTTCTCCGTATTAAATAATTAGTTTAACATAAGAAAATCATTTGGGAGAATCTTATATTAGTTTTATGACAGAGAGTAGTGGAGAGGGTCTAACAATTCTCAATTGATTATGGTTCCTATTGAGCTTGCTAGTAGCTCAATAATGGTTAAGCCAAAGGCAAGCCCCGAAAGACTCCATTATTAAGTCTATAGTTCCCAACGGTGTACCTCAAACTAACTTCTTTTCAACCGGGATAATAAATTTTTGTCCCACTTACCCTCTTGCAAATGAACTAGTCCAACCTTTCATGGAAAACTCAAGGACCTCTCTTCCTAAGCAAGAAAAGAAAAACCAATAGCTCTGATACCAATGTAACGGATTATGGCTATAACATTGATTGTATAGGAATTAAAGTAACAATAGTGAGCATTTCCTTTAAGAGAATTCTTCAAGAGCATAAGGAGAGTACTTGATTAAAGGTAGAAAAATGAGCATTATACCTAGCTAGCTTGGCATGAACAATACTTGTAAAAGAGAGAGAGAATTAGAGAAATCGACAACACTTGAGGACCGGATTTACTTACAGCCGGGGTCCCCCCTCCAAAAGGCTTTTGTCTTATAGATTCTCCCTTGAAGAGAGACTTGGTACAATGCATACTTTGTGTTCCTTGAGACCTTGTTGATGCCATGAAGATGGTAAGCTTCATGCACCAATATTATGCCCGTGAATAACTTGCAAAAGCATTAACTTTTCCCCGGCCTCACTCCCAAGATCTTAAACACCTTCAAAGGTGGAGAGAGCTAGCAGGGAGTGAGGGAAGGGAAGAAGAAGAAGAAGTAGAATACGAGAAAGAAGTATTTTCCTCACCATAGATTACTCTTGGAGCTTATCTTAGCATAGTAATATAGATGGTAGAGAAGATGAGCATGCCATTGAATCTTGACTCTTGGTTGGATTTGCATTCCATAGCCAAGAGGTGTTGGTGTAGGCTCTCTACTTCTCAATCTTGGAGAAGGAGATGGAGTTCTTGCTCAACACCATGAGAGAATGTGTGAGTGTGAGTGAGAATGAGCCAAAATGAGAGCCCTAGCCTTGCCTTGGTCGACCTCTCTCTCTCTCTTGACTCTAGCTTGATCCCTATTGGCCCTTGACAGGCTTGGCCAATCATTGGTTATGGTCATTTCAAGCAATAGGGGTAGCATTTGGAAAAGTGTCCTTCTTTCCCCCTTTCAGAGAGAGAGAGAGAGAGAGAGAGAGAGAGAGAGAGAGAGAGAGAGAGAGAGAGAGAGAGAGAGAGAGATTAATTAATGAATTACATGCATCTAAATTCTCATTGGACCTCCCTAAAGGCCATCCAATAGGATTCAAGCACACATGAGGGCAGCATGGACAGGGGCTTGACATGTGTCCTTATTGCCTCTTGAGTCTTGGGCTTGCCTTGAGTGTGTGTGTTCTTTCTCATGCTCCTACCTTTAGACCTCTCTAAAGGCCATCCAATAGAATTCATGCACACCATGATGGCAGCATGGGTAGGGGCTTGAGATGTGTCCTTATTGCCTCTTGAGTCTTGGGATTGCCTTGTGTGTGTGTGTGTGTGTGTGTGTTCTCTCTCATGCTCCTACCTTTAGGGCTTGACCCATCCTTTGTAGGACACCTTTTGCCTTAAACACCTTAAGCACCTTGGTCACCAAGCATGACAAGAACCTCAAGCACTAGTCATCAAACACGAAAAGCACCTCAAGCACATGCCTACCTTGCCTAAGGTCTGAAGTACCTAAAGGTCTTAGGTCTAAGGACTTTTAACACTAACCTTTGGAGGTCTTTAATGAAGCTAGCCCTAAGGTTTTTTAAGCTCCATTACCTGCTTATTGCTCTTTAGTAAACCATCTCCCTTTTGGACCCTTCATGAGATGTAGCCTTCTCTCCCTTTGGTACCGTGCTGAGATAGGTCCAAAATCACATATTTATATTCTAACTCTTGTTCCCATTCATTTTCCCACATTAAATGACCATCTACCTCTTTCTGCTTGAACTTATGGATTTGTGAGACTATATTATGAGTTATCCCTCTTTGAGAGAATTCTTTGATAAACTCGTCAAATACCTCCTCCATTGATTAAAAATCTCTATGTTCAACAGAGTCAAACCAGTTGGCGGCACCCTCCTCTAAGGTTAACCAAACCCCACAAATTTTGTGGAAAAGTTTAGTACTTCCTCAGCTTTGATTACACGCACAAAGGCTGCCACATGGTCCCTTGGATCTCTATTTCCCAAATATTTCTTGTTACCCATTTTAGGACTTGAGAGGGTTTGATCCTCCGGTGATCAACCATCCTAAAAATACGATCCTCTATTCCTCCTCTATAAGACCTTTCTATCCTAGGATATGGTACATGGTCCTCCCCTTCGGGTGCTCCTAAATTGCCCTAGAAAGTGTTCGTTCTTCGGCTCGGCTTCTTTCTTCTTGTTCTTATTGTGGTGTTTCTACCTAACTGGATTTATTATTCTTGTCCTACTCTCATCTTGATATTGCCGATGGAGTGGTGGTTTTGGTGGTTCTTCTAGCACTGACATGGCTTGATATCCACCCCCTTTCATGTTCATGTCTGGTGTAGCAAACTAGTTGAGCCACTCTTGAAATGATAGTGGCGATGCTTGTGAGTTTTGAGGGTTAGGTAGTGGTTGTTTATTCGATTTTGTTGTGGTATCATAATCATCTAAGAAGGGTTTTGTAGATTTTTTTGGGGTTTCTATAGGCTTTTGTTTTCCCTATCAAAGCTTGTGCCATCAGTTCTAGCATTATCACTCTCCCTACATCGTCCGGGTGAATTGGCTCGTATGCTCGTCCGTACTTATTAACAAAAATAATGGTTTCCTTATGAAAAAAAGTACAAGACTTTGTCCATGCTTAAATCATTCACATGGGGCTCCATACATTGGTAGTAAGAGGTGACTCTTCCTTCCTCGTGCTTGTAAATCCCGATGTTTTCATGGATCGTCGCCATTCTTTCCATTCTATTGTCATGAATGTAGCAGGCTTTGGAAAGAGTGAGTTTAGGAGGTATGTCTCAAGTCTCCATAACCACATTATCTTTTTCTACATTGTCTCCATATCAATTGTAATTTTTAGGGTCTTTGACAATGAGATAGTCGTTTCCCTCCTCATCGCAAAGCCTATCACCGTCATCAGTTACCATGATTACTGTTAATCCTCTCGATGGATGTTCTTCAATACATATACATTGATGTCCTCAAACATGAGCATACATCAAGGCTCCATGGTTATTAGTTCCCTTAAGAAAATTACAGTGCATTTTGGCATGTTTAAGGGTTTTTGAGAGGTACTACCCCCCATGGTCCCTTGCTGTTGGAAACCTCCAAGTTATTGGTTAGCCATCCAATGATATGATCCTTTGAAAGAGGTGTTTGTACCACTACCCTCTTCTATGACAGGTGCTAAGGGATCTATCCGTGCTTGGTTTACACTCTCTACCATTGACAAAGCTAACCTGATCTTGACCACTCCCTGTTCTCTTTAAATACACCTTCTAGATCTCAAATTCATCAAATTCTTTATATAAAAATGATCAATCCCAGCCTCTTACATTAGAAGTATGCTTGCAATTGTTCCTTTGTCCTTGTTTTCTTCCAAGTAGCTTTTCAAACTGGTAGAGTGTTTTGCAATTTCAACTAATTACCAATTTGCAAGTTCTTTGGTTTTGGCTATCTGTACAAAACTTTGACTCTGCAATTCTTTGTCAAATTAGTATTCCTCACTTATTACTATATATAAAGAAAATATCCTTATATGATCTACAAATCCTAATCTAATAAGACAAATGGAATGCTAGGATATAGGCAAAGGCTTCTGGAGCCGTAGATTCTAAGTTTGAGCACTAAAATTGGTATGTAGACATCATATGCGTATGATGTCTATTCTCTCAAAACTGATTCAAACTTGAACCATGCACTCTCCTTGATGTTTTTACCTCAAATCTATGCTTACTTTGAAGTTCTCACACCTATAGGTAGGTTAATCTCTCCTATGTAGGACTTGGTCCACTGCCGGCTTGTCTAAAAGGTTAACTAGGTCAAAATTGATCCAAATTGGGTGAAACTTGGTCCTTAAGCTTGCCTTGAGATATTTCACACTATGATAAGCTCTATTTCCAGTTCTGGTCATAAAATATGACCCTGAGACATCATACGCATATGATGTCTATCTGGTCATAATGGAGTGAATCTCATTCCAGAGGATAGTCACCACATAAGAAACTCACTGCCACTTGCAAAATGTGATTTCCATACCTATTGTGCTAGATATAGTCAAATCAAGAATTCACTTTGCTTAACTTTGTCTCTTGGTTTCTACTAGCCTTAATTTTCTTCATTGAGACTTGGTCTATTTACTCCCTAGATACTTATAAACAGAATGGTTCACACAAACGTGCCTTTTGGCCCAAAATCTGGCCACCTAGACATCATACATTAGGGGAATTTTGAGGTCACTTTTGTGCCCTGTAAGAATATGTAGAGAGAGAATATATACTTTATTTAAAAATAGTGAAATGTTTGTAAAAAGGTGAGTTTGCGTCCTTTTTACCTCCACCGAAACATGTCATTGTCAAATCTTTCTAGGATCTTTCGTATTCTAAAAAATACTCCCTCCAAAACTAACGAAAACGTCAGTTCTGGCCCAAAATTCAAAATTTCCAAAAGCTGAAACAAACCTTTTCTGTGTCGTCTTCTTCCTCGTATCTGCACAGCTTTTTCCTATAGTACTATCTCTGACAAATACTGTTAACAGACTTCCATGAGGAAGAGAAGAAGCTTATACCATCTACACATTGAGCTAAATGAAGAATATTGTCCAGTGCGCAAGAGAAACAAATGTGCAGAGGTGTCCTCGTCCATATTTGAAGCAATGCGGCAAGATCAAAAAAATCACATTGATCTCTGGACTGATGGAAGATTGTATCCAGTGGACCCAATGACAAAGAGCACTCCCCCATTCTCAAATTGTTCATCTTTGATAAAATTTGTGGGTGATGGTCAAAGAGGGTTGCTGGGTTATACACAGAGTCTTGCGGCAGAGAGAGATATTCTTAAGTTAGAAGATCATTTGAACAAACAAATGATAAATACTCTTAAACAACAACTTGAGGAATGTAAAGAGAGCAACGAAAAGCTACAAACTCAGCTCAAACAAGCTAGAAGCAAGAATACAATGTTAGGAAACAGACAAAGAGAAAAGAAGTTAAAGAACATTGAAGCCTTGAGACGTGGTGGAGGAGGTTGCAGCAGGAGAATCAGAGCAGCAAGGTATTGTTATTTTATATGATTCTGCTTATGCTTATTTTATATGATTCTGCTTATGTTAGGTTGTTAATCTTTTTTTTAAGTCGTATTATGATTCTGCTCCACATTATTATGCTTATGTTATTGTTATTATGCTATTGTTCTTTATTAAATGATTAATATTCAGTTAACTTTAATTTAGTTTGTTTATTTTGTTGGTGTCATTTGGACAATAATCAGTTAATTTTGTACCTTTTGATTTAGGACTTTGCTACAACCAAACTCTGCATCAAACATGGAAATGGCAGCTAAACATTATTGTGATGTTTTACCTCTCAAGGTTGCCAAAAAGATTTTCACAGACAAGAAGTTTAAAAAGGCAAAGGAGCAGTGCATTGAGGGATTTTTGCAGAGCTCTTGCTTGGACAAGGAGGATGTGCAATATACTATGGATAAGGTAGGCATTAGCAGAGATGGTTATAGCAAGCTGTTCAGAAACATGAAGTCAAGGTTAAAGCAATGTACGGTCAGGTCATCTTTGCTTCCAAAGCCATCCATTGTGCAGCAGGCAAGGAAAAAGATCAATGAGAGGATAATGGAGATGTTGGGTGAGCCTCACCACATTCATGGTACCTATCATGGTAAAAAGAGGGATCTTCAATTTGACGAGTTCAATAATATTTTCCTTGACTTGAAGACACTTCAGAAGGAAATGATCAGATTCTATGAGCTGGAGCATACAGAAGCAAATGGTGTTGTCAGTTTTGTGATAAAGCTTGATGAATGTGAGATTGTTAAGAACAGAAAAATTGAGAGGATTTCCATAACTTTAATGAACAGAGCATTGAAACCGAAGGATACCAAGTACTTCAGCGTGCAATCGGAGAAGAATGTCTGGTGGCTAGGTGCTTTTGAAGTAGAGAGTGAAGACTTTGATGTTCTGGATTGGGTTTTCCATCAAACAACAATACCCGAAGTCATTAATGCACAAGAATTAGGGGAAGAGCTTGAAGTTGAAGGGTTTGGAAGTTACAGGGTGGAATGGCACATGGGAGGAGACCTTAAAACCCTTAAATGTATGTACAATGTCTCCAAAGGAGCTATGGCAAAGAGCCCTTGTCTGTATTGTATGGAATCAGCAAAAGAATGTAATCCTGCAAATTGGAACAAAGCACCCAATAGGCATACTCAAGATCCAAACTTCAAAGCAGTTTTAAATATTCCACTTGCTAATGTCCACATATGCACTTTGCATGCTCTTTGCAGAATTGTGGAGAAAATTGTACATCTGTATGTGGGGTTTGCCTGGAAGTTACAACCAAAAGCAGCTAGAGATGCTGCAATCAAATGTATTGAAAGGGTTTTATCAGAAATTGGCCTTCACAGTGGTAAGGTTAAGATTGAAACAGACATGAAGAGGTCTTCAAATGGAAACAATGTGCCTAGAAAGGTATCTGTTGGTGGTGTGAAGGCCAGAGCTTTCCTAGGGTTTCATGGCAAACTAGGAAAGGTAAATGCCAAGAAGGGTTCATCCAATGTGAAGTATAACCAGTGGAAAGCTCTCCACAATGCCATCAAAGATCATGGTCTTGAAGGTACATCAAGAAACAAAAACGCAGAGGTATGGGAATCACTAGACAAAGTATTTTCCTACTATGATAAGACATCCTGGGGCAAAACTGATCTGCCAAATTTCAAGAAAGTGCTCAATAACTTCAGAAGTGCAATGAAAGATGCTTGGGATCAGGAATTCACACATTACATGGTAAGTTTTTTATTTATTTTCTGACCTTTTTAATATGTACATACTTTTAGTTTGGAAGCATATGATTAATCTCATACTTACTAATTATTGACACACTTTTACTTTGCCAGCATATAATTTACAATCACACTCCCTGGTTTGTAAAGAGATGGGGCTCCCTGTCCATATGGTCTACACAAGGCATGGAGAAATCCCATTATCAAGCAAGAACCAAGTTTTTCAAGCATACAAGACATGGAGGAGGTGCAGTGAAGGCAAACAGCTTCCTTGAGGTTTTCCAATGGTTCTATAGAAAAATATGGCATAGAACCAGATCAAAAATGACAAAGAAAGCACTACTGAACTCAGATTTAGCAAATGCCTTACACAGGAACAAGCAGAAAAGACAAAATTGATATTATAGTTCATCTGCAAATGAAAAATTCTTACAATGGCTAGCTACAAGAGAGAGACAAGGTAGAAAGTGGGCCAAAGTACAGGTTTGAGCAAAGTCAGTCTTTTGATGAAGGTACATCAACTTCACCCCTAAACTTCAGAAACTTCTTCTTATTCTAGCCTATCATTTGTCTCTTGAGGTCCCCAGAGTGGGCAAGTACATAGGATGCCATTGTTGCAAAATAACCGGCTCTAGAACCAGTAAGGCCAGGGAAGAATCCAAAAATTCTGATGGCTTCCTCCTTTTCCACCAATATTAACTTCTCTAACCCTGGAGGAAGCTGATATGAACCAACAACCTTTGCAAGTGCTTTAATTGCAAGCATTGCAGCAAAGGTTCTCTTGTAAAATATGATGACAGTCTCTTTGTTGAGCTTCCCAATAAAGTGTCCCAAGCTCTGGTTCCTTCCTAAATTTAAGGGTCTGGAACCCTTCCCCCTGCCAAGGAATTTGTCTGTGTCCAGTATTTCAATCTGCAAAAATATGTCTTGGTTAATTGTTCAGCACATTAATAAGACAGGGCAAAATGGTCATTAACATACCTTAGGAGACTCATCCTCCTCAAACAAGGCAGGTTCCCATATATCAATGGATCTAGTTGGCCTTACTTCATAATCTCTGGTCTTTTCCTCTCACATATGCTCTATTTTAAGCCTTTTCTGGATCTCATTGAACTCCTCTTCAGAAGGTACACCCTGTTGCTCATATCTCAGAACAATGTCCTGCACATGCTTTCCAACACTTGAGCTGTCAATAAAATTTTCTGCCTCTGTGTCCAAGACTACTAAGGGGCAAGGTGAGTAATCAATAAATCCTATGTCATTAGATCCCCACTCAGCCAAAACTGCCAAAGCATAATCTTCCCTTAGATAAAAAAGATGCTGAATGTCATTCAGCAAAACATATTTCTTTTTGTTAACTTTGTATGTGGGAAATGTTGTTGTGCAATGCAAAGGATCAACATCTTCATCCTCAATGTCAACATTCTCCACTTTAGTGATGTTTTCTGCTTTAAATTTTGCAATGTCCAGCATCTCAGTGCTTTGTAGCTTCTCTTCCTCTTCATGGAACTCCATCTCTATCTCCTCTTTCTCCTGGTCCTCCTCAGCCTGGGAAATCTGCTTTGGAATCTCTTTGCCCTCTGGTGTTGGGAGTACACTGAAGAAAATGATAAGTCCAAGGTCATAATCTACCAACTGGCAATGCATATTACCATGAAATTTGCAAGGCTTTATGATCTTTTGCCAGTCTGGATGAAGGCTTGACCACTTCTTTGCAATACCTGTCCTTGACAAGCTACCTGCTTTGCATATATCAACAAAATGAACAAGATTGTCAAGCCTGTGATCTTTGATCAATTCTGTATATATCTCTTTCAAGTCACTAATTTGTGTAGAGAAGCCATCCACAAGTGCTTGAAGATCAAAGGCAACATTAAAAATCTGTTTAACACTTTGAAATCTTGTAAGTTCATTAACTTTGTAAAGAAAAGACATCAGCCTGTCATCAGCGGTCTCTTGTATATCCTCTGTATCCATTATGACAATCCACAAATGCTCAGCTGAAAAAGAGAAAAGAGAAGTCTATCAAGACATTAACCACCCTTCTTTATATCAAGTCTACAAACAAATTAAAAGCATAAAATGAAGCGCACAAATTAAGCGCAAGCAAAAAAGAATTACATAAAATTGTCACATGCTAAGTTTGTCACTTGCTATGCGAACTGTGAGGGGTTAAGAGAAACTCGGCACTCACTAACTACGCGCACGGAGTGACACTTGGTACGCGATTTCCTATTGCTAGGAAGAGGTCGACGGCTCCCAAAATCGCGCACGGGGTGTCGCGGTGTGTCGCTTGGAGGGTTGGAGGCTTAATTTCGAAGCCTTGTGAATGACAATAAGCGAAAAAACGGGTTGGGTAGGTTCTTTTTATAGCCAAAAACGCCACCTCGGGGGGTGTGCAAATCGGTTGCCGCCTCGAAGTGTGGTCCAACGGCTAGTATGCGCCTAGGGACTTGCGCAAAGCACCCTATATAAACCTCCTCAGAGCCCAAACTAAGCGCATTTTGAAGGAGGTTCTACCCGGTTCTCGCACTTTCACAACCCAAAATTTCGAGCGCTTTGACCGTCACCCCGTGCGCGATATTCGTAAGTGTGAAGACTTTGCCCCCTTTGTCATTTCGCGTACGGAGTATCCAAGCAATGTGTTCCACTATGTCCACAAGTGTGATCATGTTTACGATGTGTACCGCAATGTGTGCCACTAGTGTGAGGACTGTGCTCCCTTTGTCATTTCGCGTACGGAGTGTCACCGCAATGTGTTTACGATGTGTACCGGAATGTGTGCCACTATGTCCACAAGGAGAAGTTTACCATGCATACAATGTGTGCCTCTGTGAACCGCTTGGCACTCCATCACCCCGTGCGCGATCATTGAAAGTGTGAGGACATTGGTCCCTTTGTGATTTCGCGTACGGGATGTCACCGCAATGTGTTCCACTTTGTATGGAAATGTGTGCCACTTTGTCGAAAAGGAGGAGTTTACTTTGATAAAGTAATAATAAAAATTAAATATACATCGTTTACTTTTTTTACTAATGTTTGTTGTGTAACAATCATTCCTATCCCTTTTGAAGATGGCAAGGACCAAGAAGACTGCAAGGAAGGTTGATAAGCCTCTATCAAAAGATGAAGAAGAATCTCAGCCTAGCAAAGCTTCAGCTGGTACTTCCAAACCAAAGAAGAGCACATCTCAGAGGAAGGACCCTAAACCAAGCACACCTGACCCTCAACCAAGCAAAAGAAAAACTACACATCAAAGGAAAGCTTCCAAGCCACTGTAGCTTAAGCCTCTCCTTACAAAGAGAAAGTTCAAGCAGGGGGTCAAATGTCTAAGAGAGATAAGGAAGGCCATAAAGGCCATCAATCTTGCAATTCCCAAACTGCCCTTCCAAAGACTATGCAGACAAGTTGCAGAGGAGTACAAGATTGACATGAGGTGGACTAGAACTGCATTGGCATGTATCGAGGAGGCTTCTGAGGACTTTATGATTGAGCTTTTCCAAGATGCCTATATCTGTGCATCTCATGCCCATAGGGTTACTTTGATGGACAAAGACATGATCACTCTCAGGAGGCTGAGATACAGGTTTTCAAGAATGTTGGAGCCTGTCCCTATGCATGATATTAAGGCCTTTAATATTCTCAACATTCCTCGATGGAGGAAGCCCAAGGAGCCTGATGTAGGAGTAGTTGATATTACTGAAGAAGAGGAAACGGAAAGGAATAAGAGAGCAAAGGAAGACAAGGAAATTGCAGAGAGAAAGGAGCTTGACCTGTTGGAACCTCAGCTAGTGCCCCTCTTGAGGAGTGTCAATCCTACTGGTTTTGTTGTCGCTCTATTCAGTGAGGAGGATCCTAGGGAGGATTACAATTCACTTGACTTTGAGACCTTGGATATTCTCAAGGACTGGACCAAGGAGATGAATTCTCCACTCCTTATCACATGCCTCAGGTTGTTTTTGTTTTCCTCTGTATTTTTGTTTATAGCAAGAACTCTTTATATAACAATATCTTGTACCAGGTTAATGATGCATACATATGAGCCAGACCTTCAACAAAAGGTGGAATTTTTAGACCCTTCTATCTCCCACTTTCCCAGGACAGAGACAAATATTAGAGAGCTCACAAAGTGATTGATTCATGTGGACTTGGAAATCTGTGAAATTTTCTTGATTCCTTATCATGAGAGGTAAGTCTCCTACCTACACCTTGTGAAGAGAATTTACTAATTCATGCTAGAAGGCTAAGCGAGGCTTGTTTTTATAGCTCACATTGGAGTTTAATTGCAATTGATATTGTGAAAAGAAAATGCTACTTTGTCAATTCTCTTGCTGGAGTACATGGTCAAGCAAAATTGTAAGTATAGTAGCAGACACATTTTGTAAACCACAAGCAGAACCTCAAGCACATACTTTTAATAAAGAATTTTGGACAGTGCTGCTACAAGATTTATAGAGACACTGGAGAATTGTCCACCCATGCCAAAGATGCTGACTGAAATCCAATTTTCAGTTGTGAAGGTTGGAATTCTTTATGCTTTGTTCACTTCAATGGATTATCCTCAAATATTTTTTCCCATAAATACATGTAATGAGTTGCAGGTTCCAATCCAGCCTGAAAGCCATTCATGTGGATGGAGGGTAGTGACAAATGCCAAGCTCCTCTTGGACTTCATATACTGCAATGACAATCAGAATATAGAAGTATAGCATATTTCATATTTGCCAGCTGTATTTTTTCTCATTTTATTGTTCCTAAAACTTGCTTTCTATTGCCTTGTATAGATCAACAGAGAGTGCTATAGTGAGAACCATGTATGGTTGACAAGAGCAAAGATTATCAAGTATATGATTGAAGCAAATGGACAACTGCAAGAGGTATTTAAAGATGATGATGTTGAAGAGAAGGGGAAAGCAAAGCTAGAAAAGGCAAAGGGGAAAGCAAAACTAGAAGAGGAAAAGGGAAGTGAAGAGGAAGAAGAGAGTGGTGAGCAGGAAAAGGCAAGTGAAGAGATGGATGATAAGAGAAAGAGGAAGCAGCCCTCAAGCCCTCCTGCCAAAGAGCCCACAAGAAAATCTCCTAGGACAAAAGAGCCCACTGCAAAAGCACCAACCCCTAGGGACAGGAAAACTCCTGGCAGAAAACTATTCTAGCTTTTTGTAGCCCACTCTAATTGTAGCCCACTTGTATCAAGCTTCCCACTTGTATCCAATTGTCTATTCTATAGCCCACTTGTATCCAATTGTCTATTCTATAGCCCACTTGTATCCAATTGTCTATGTAATTGCAAATATTTGAAATTGAATACATTTTGATCACCTTGTTTTAAGACTCTGTTACAAAATCAAATCATTGAAGTAAAATCATTGATGTTTGGAAAAGTTGCATTTCAATAAAAAAATAAAGATCCTTTTAGATCTTTATTTCAATAAGATCCTTGCAGGTCATGTGATACAAAACAAGATCCTTGCAGGTCATGTGATACAAAATAAGATCCTTGCAGGTCATGTGTTACAAAATTGCCTTGAAGGATGTTTAAAGCACCAAATGTACAATGCCATCCAAGATGTCCTTGCACTGTAGCCTCTTTTCATTCCTTTTTGATACCTACAAAAACAGTCCAAGTTAAATAAAGAACCAATAAGAGAACAAGAGACTTTTAGGGATAATAGTTACCTTTCCACCATTTATTTGAAAGCAGAATGTTGTGGGCAGTTCAATTTCATCATTTTGCAGGTCCAATCTCAATTGATGTGAGCTACACATGCCTCTTATCTTTACAATTGACAGATGCTCATTGTTTACCCATATAGCAATGTCTTCTGTTGGGCTGTCAATGAAGTCCTCCATGTCTTGATCAAGTGGAGTTAGCTGACCACCAACATAGTGCCATCTTCTATAATAAAATGACATAATGAATTTTTGTGTCCCTATCATGTATTTGCAAGAAATTGAGCCAGCTTGCACATTACAAGTGATTCCATTCACTGTTTTGGTGTTCCAACCCTCATCCACAAATTCAAGTACATTTGCTGAGTCTAAAGTCTTCACTGAAAACATTGTTCTAGATTTTCCGACTTCAGCATTAGAGAAGAAGTCTACAAAAACTGTAATGGGCATGAATATAGAAATTCTACTCTGTTTGCTTGCTATGTTTGCTTTCAAACACTTTTGAATCTCACAAAACAGTTTGCACCTGTAGCCCTCACTTGTATTTGAGCTAGGGAGTGACCATTCTCCACTTTTGAAATCAGGCAAGTCTAGCTTGGTTGTGGCTCCAAGTTCTCCAGTCCTTCTAGGTGGAACATAATAATGGTCAAAGAAGAATATTCCATTCTCTTCCAATGAACCCTTAGTCCTTCCCTTGTATATTTCTTCACCAATTGATCCATGACACACATCCAGAATATTTATAACACATTCTACTGGCTGCCATTCCATAATGTTTGAAGGATACAAATCTGTACAACAAATAACCTTATACAACATGCATTACAAATAAGGATTTAAGTTAAGAGACTTACAGTTTGGTCTATGTAATGGCAAAGCAGAACTCTCTGAGTCAATATGCAGATCTTTATGCATGTACACATGCTGCACCAGCACCTCTTTGATTGATTTTTTGTTGTCGCCAAAGCTGAAATCTTTAACAATACCCTTCCATCCCGCCAAGAAAGAGTTTTTGGTGGAAGACTTTATTCTCTTGTTCTGTTGCATCAGTATCCACGTTCCTTTGTGTATAGTTATTGGAATCCATTCTCCATTTTGATCAGTCGTGTTGTAAGTGACAATGGCTTCAATGGAAGTTCTTGGTCGTTTTGATCGTGATGAAGATTCCATGGTGAAAAAAGCAATGAGCAGAGAAGTTTAGCCTGAGTTCAAGAGAAGAATAAGCAGAATGTGCAAAAAACGGTTCAAATTTGGAAAGGATCATGAGATAGAATCCAAACGTTGTTTTATGATGACGACGTGCAAAATGAAAACAATATAATATGAGAAGTACGTCTTTCTAAAAGCAACAGCTATTGAATGCCTTTGCACTTTTACTTGTTTACATTGCTATTTACCAGCTCAAAGTTGCGGTAAAGATAGAATATTTGCTTTTTTTGTGAGTTTTCAAAAATAGAGGTTTCGTAACGGAAGCTCTTCAACCATTGGTTGAGACCACTCTCTCTCTACACGCTAAAAGGCACAAAAATGACCTCAAAATTCCCCTAATGTGCATATGATGTCTAAGTTGTCAAAATGCACTTTTGCTACTTTCCTAGGTGACCCTTGATGTGTACATCATGCATGCACAAGTGCTCATAGCAAGCTTTGGATATCCAAATTACACCTTATCACCACTTTCTCTCAAGAAGAATCCTAGAAAGAGTAAAACACCCTCAATGCTTAGTTCATATGCCCAAATGAGATGAAACTTGGTGCATGTGCTCTTAGCCTCTATATAATATGTAGACTAGGGGTGTCAAGTGAAATGCCCATTTTTGCTATCAAATCTACTCTTGAGACATCATACGCGTATGATGTCTACTGCGGAGATTTGGTCCAAAACTCAAGCACATGTTTCCCCAAGTCTTCAGCATTGTCCCCAAGGAACTCTTACAAATTTTTAATGAAAAATTATGCATTGAACCACAAGTTTCCTATGTTTTTTGTTTCCACACTTGGCTTTTCTCTTTTGGGGACCAAATGTTGGTCAAAACCTTAGTCTCAAGGTGTACTAAGGGTATAACACCCCTTTAGAAGTTTGTTTTGTTGAATTTGATCTTCTTCTAGGCCCTAAGACATCATACAAGTACCTATATGATGTCTGAAGATGAAAAATTGTAGATTTCTCATCCAGATCTCTTCCATATGTGTTCTTTTATGCTCATCTTCACTCAAACATGCATAAATGTCTATTGAAGCTTGTTTATTGCAAGTTATCTCAAAAAATTTACTTTTCAAAGAGTACTTATGCAAGCAAGTATACAAGCAAATAACGTCAATGATGGATAGCTCTAGATCACAATCACATGTCCTATCTACAACTACTCCTACTCATCATGTGGGGTTTTGAAATCGTGGGTAGAAACACACTTTACTACCAAAAACGGACTAGTAAGCACTTTCACACCATCACAATCAATCCAAAACCAACAATCACAACTATACCAAACTCACTAAACTGTCTAACGCAAAAGACCAAGGTGAGACACATGCTCCCTAGAACCTCTTTAAAACCTTGAGAGTCCTACCTAGAGTTAAATAATAAGCCTCCGATGAACCAGAGGAACTTTCACCTCACAGGACTAGTCTAAGGTCATCTACCTAGGGCTCTCATCCCCAGCATTGGTGCCAATGTGTCGGGCAAATTTGCTACTCACACTTGCTAGCAAAGTGAGAACTAGGCCAACAAACAAGATGTCAACCAAGGATGGATCTTGACCCATAGGCGTACGGAAACAAATACATGGGTGTCAGTCACCTACTCAACCTTCTAGTCACAATCACTAACAAAGAAAACCAACTCCAAGCAAACTATGCATGCGTGCAAGCTATCGTACCTGCGATAGCTACTCTCTTCAAAACAAGACCTAGCGTTATTGAATCATCACAAAACTCAAGGGGTGACCTCTACACACCTAAAGGACACTACCCTAAATTTTCTAACCCAGCTCACTACATGTAAACACTTGGTGTAAAAATCGTGTATGAAGACATGCCAGAAATTACTGGTCGCCAATTTTGGACGTGTTTAGGTCTAATGTGTAGTTCTACTCGCCGTGAATGTAATGACATATAGCAATCTCTAATTGGATGCATGGCTAGAGAGAAAACTGACCTCAAAGCTTGTGGGAGAACTCTTCGCAAAGAGACCTAAACCATGCAAGCTTGGCGTCGGCTCATAGCTCTTGTTGTTGCTAACACAATGGTAAAGACACCTTTGCAATGTAGCATTTTTAGTAGACGCAAAGAGTAGAAGAGGGTCACTCACTCTCGCAAAAAAAAATCACGGCACACTTAGTTGAGATCAAAAGTTGATTAATTTCAAAAAGTTTTCATTAGGGAAACAAAAATTGGCTCTTATACCTCAACCTTGGAGGTTCTAACTTCTCTGAATCATCTCCTACTTCTTCCCATGGGTTTGGTTAATCCACATATTTAGTATATTACAATTTGGAAACTCAATTGAGTCCCAAAAAATAGTTATATTGAGTTTGATGAAGTAAGTAATACAAAAATTGGGCTTTGATCGTGTTCAATGGTTAACAATGGTTATGTTGAGAGACATGTAGGTATGTTGGAATAGGTTGTAGTGACATCTTATGTAATAGACTAAGAACATACATTTTAAACATTTAGATTTTGGAAAATAAAACAATTTTGATATTATTTTGGAACGTCCATTCATGAGACAACTTAAAATGATACAAGATTGGGGCTATGACTACATCTACTTGAGGCACAAAGAGGTTATGACAAGGATTAGTGTGAAATACCATGGCTATAGAGATGTCACAAGGACACTTGTTCTGAGGAGTTCGATTCAGCAACAACCATAAAAAACCCAAAAATCCTAGCATGACTGCAAACCAAAGCACATCTTTGGATGTGTGGAGCTTCCAAGTGGGAGACTTGGGTGAGAGAAGATTTTGTTCTAAAGAGACCAGTTTAAGACAAATATTATATCCCAAAACCATTTTTTGAGGATTTATTTGAGTCGTTTGGATGGGACCCAATCTTGGCTACTTAGATGTGTGCGTAAATGAAACAATGCCTACAGATTTTGGTGATGAGGAAGCCTATGCCATAGCTCCCCCTTTCATGATAAGGTGTTGAAGAAAGCTAATCAAAATTGTGAGTATGAAAACAGAAAAGGAAGGCTATGACATAGTTCCCTATTTTATGATAAAGATACTAACGGAAGCTAATGACAATTATGAGTATGAAAGCACAAAAGATGAGACAAACAACTATGTGATGAATCATGACACAGAAGCACAAACAAAGGAAGCAAATCAACCACAAGAGTATGTCATCATTGACATCAAAGAAGCTGACTCCAAAAAATGCACAACTGAAAGTAAATGAAGAGGTAGTGTTTTAAAGTCCTACATTAGACGTTCAGCAAACTCAAGATCAAGATAAGAACAAGGATAAGGTAGAAGATCAATTATCTCTTACGATGGTAAAATTCATCCTATGTGTAGAAACAAGACTCAAAAACTACATGTTTATCTATGATAGATCCTTATACTACAAAGAATATGATGTCTTATGGCACTTGGATAATTATAGGAAAGCCACCAATCAAAGAGCTAGAGGAAATCATGTAAACAAGTTCTAAAATGCCAATTCATATCTTTGACATGGTAGAAGCCGTACTCAAGTTGAGTATTGGGGAGTTCAAGGACACTTTCTACATAGTGAACTCCCATCTCATAAAAAACAGTGTGGTCCTAACAAAAAGCTGGATGTACATCTTCTTTTGGAAACAACAAAAACCTTCAATAACAACAAGAATAATAGTCCCATAAGCATCTCAAATTCATTTAAAGAAGAAACAACCAACCATAGTAGAAAAAAAAAATCTAAAGCAAACAGGGAAATAGATCAACCCCGTAAGTCAACTTTACCTTCAACGAGTCTCCATCAAACTCCAACCCATACACAATGCAATAGAAACATAAGAAAAAGGTTTATCAATAACCAAAGTTTCCATCACAAACAACAAAGCCTCTAGAAAAAGATGAAATAAATCAACCAAGTGTTAGTATCCAAAGAGCACATCAAAGTCAAAGATCTACTTTGGATACACCAATTACAAGTTCAACCTCAAGAACCAAAGGTAATATGGTAGGTAGCATCAAATGAGTCAATCACTCCTCAAAGCTACTTTCAAGGAAACATAAGGTAATAGCATGGACCTACAAGGAAACATAAGGTGATAGCCAGGGCCTATTTACCTCAAGAAAAAAGTTTACAAAGATAAATCCAAGCTATCAATGGAAGACAAACACCTCAATCAAGAGAAGAAACAACCATGAGAGGCAAAATAAGAGACCTTCAAAGAAATAAGCATTGCACCAAGTATAGGTAACAAAGTCATAAGTCTACCAAGATACCCAACAAAGACATGTGAAGCAATAGATGATTCTAGTTGGGCTACTCAAAGCATAGGTATTTTATGAAGGTGACTCTAATATGGTTACAACTCAACCTAGAACAACTAAGTATGGTCATGTAGCATAAGGCTCCACCCAAAGGCAAGCAATCACAATCAAGAACCAAAAAAATCCAATCACAACCGATGGTGATACAACCTCTAGATGGATACCTTGTCTACTACTACAAAAGCAAGGCTTTTACAACAATAATAGTCAGATATGGATACCAAAGCCTAGTGTCCATCAAGTCACAAAGCAAAAGGGGAAAGTGAAAAAACTGGTCACACGGAGACAAAATATAAGGTGGGCTCCAAAAATTTTATTTGAAACTCAATCATAGAGAACCCACAAACATCTACAACCGCTTCTCATGAGAGATAAATGAAAGTCTCTACCAGTCCCTACTACAATTGTAGAACCTAATTCACAAAGTAGTGTCAACATACGACAAATAAATCAAGAGGAGAAGAAGTATATCAACCTACTGGACAAAATGGTGGCATCCAAAGACCAAAACAATGAAAGGGGCCTAAATCTAAAGAACCTATGGAATCGGGTTTCTAGCCTTGAGCAGATATTTTCAAGTTTCCATAAAAAATACATGGAATAAGAGTTAAATTCGGGCAGCTAAGCCACTAAATGAGCAATGCATTAGTTCCAAAGCTTCAAGTAACATTCTATGTGGTCTAAGAATCTTAGGTATTCTAGATATTGCTGAAGTTGGAAGCGTTGAGCATATTTATGATGTGTCTCTCATGCTAGTATAGGTGCGCATAAGAGTCAAAGTCTATGTATTTTTAGTTTGGTGAAGTGAAGGAGAAAGTCCAAAAGAAACTCATTCATTGATCATAGTGAGGTATGAGTGGACAAGCTTCTACATAAAAGCCCTTCTTAGAAACGTTGAAGTTATTGCGCCATCCTTTGATGTCACATGTGCTACATTTTTTCTTTGAAGCACCCATCAACTCCATATTTCACATTGAAGTTATTGTGACATCCTTTGATGTCACATGTGCTACATTTGTTCCTTGAAGCACCCATAAACTCCATATTTCACATTGCATACTTTTGTTTGACAAAATTCTTGTATGCATATAGAGTGTTCCATAATTGACACTTGCATTAGACACTCTTCCTTTGTTTCTCCCAAGCACACACCTTGCATGAACAGGGACTTAAAGTCCAACTCCTCGATTACTCCAATAAGAGCGTATACCAAAGGTACCTTTTTCTCACCAAGTTTTTTCCCTTTGGTCATTCAGGTTATAGACCCTAATTTAGAAACACTCATCACTATCCCTTGTATATATTTCTTCTACATCATGTACTAGCAATAAGGAAATTGCTACCCGTATCAAACATCAAATAATTAGAGCAACAACCACAGGTCTCAGCTATGCTTTTCAAGAGAAAATTTTATCTTCAAGGACAACAATAAAGCTCCATTAAACACTAGCAAGTCAAAGAATGGAATACAAAACAATTAACATACAAAGGAAAATTTAGCAAGAGAGCTATAAAAAAAATCATAAGAAGCTCACAAATTTCTTCAAAATTGGTGACTTTACAAAGGACTTGCATTGTGGTGGAGCTCAAGAGCAAGATCCATCATAAAGTCAACAACCCAAAGAACCTCAATTCCCAAAAAGGATACCGATAGCCATCTTCACTGTCAAAAGTAGCAACAAAAAAAGGAAATGTGCAACAAACTACAAGTTTCATCAACAATAGAATCCCAACTCATGTATCAACCAAACATAGCAGATATATATCACTCACAAGAAAGAGGGGAATGTCATCAACTACAAAGCACTTTCAAATCTAAAGACCAACCTTAAAGACTCAAACTGAAGACAACCATAATGAACAAATGGCACATGGTCATGTCAAGGGATGACACGAGCTAGGAAGGGGGGGCGGGGGGGGGGAGTGTTTGGCCATTTCAACATATGGGCACCCACCTAGCCAGACAGGTCCAGCTAGCTTGACACCATATTTGTACTCTATTATTTTTCTAAGCTAGGTGTAGCTATACTGTGTGTAAATCGTATTCCAAAGTGGCAGATCGATTTTATGAATTGTAATTCTTTCATAATCTTTGTGAAGGCCGATGTGAGCTAGCCATTGGCCATTCAAAAATCCCTAGGTATAAAAGACAATAACCTCAGTATGAAAGGGAGGCTTATCCTTTGGAGAAAGAGGAAGCACTATGCACGTACGCTCTAGTAGCCAGCAACTCAAATTTGTAATCAACTTTTCTTATGATTGGATAATCCAATTTTGATTTTGAAACTTGCATTGTGTTTCTCTTCTCTTGCTCTTTCATTCAAGTGTAAACATTTCAAGTTCTTTCCTGGTTTGTGACTTCACATATGAGAGCCTAGTCTTTAGTTTTGAGTTCTTAAATCACTATTTTTTGACACATTGACCAAAGGAGAGTGTTATTAGACCTTAGGGGGGGGTGACCTTCTTGAATTGCTTTGTTGTAGTTTCTCTGACCTAGTACATGATGGACTGTGATTTTGGTACCTTGTTAGATTGCAATGATACTTTGTAGACATGTTTCCTTAAACCTAATATAGCTTCCTTTAAAAATTTGTGATGATGCAAATCCATTTAGTCATCAAAATGGCATGATGAACTAGAGTGGTGAGGAAAGATATATGCAGATTTTTTGATTAGTGAGTTGGTGATTTTCTTGTTGAGTTGATGTGTTTTCTTGTTAGGTTCACTTCTTGAGGATTGACAACCTCAAAGAATCTATTTGCCCCATCTGAGTCACTCCCCTAAGTATTGGCATTGGTATGTTAGTACTAGATAGCTATGCTATAGACGTCCCTCATGGCAACCCACTAACAATAGGAAAAGAAAAACCACTAAAAACCCACTAACAACCCACTAACAATAGGAAAAGAAAAACCAAAAAATTTGTTAGAAGTCTTCTAAAGACTCCAAAAAATAGAGACGACAATGCTACGGGCTTAGGAGATAGAGACAACAAAGAGAAATTGAAGAGAAAGCTCCAAGGTTGTGCAAGGAAAGAGTAAAGTCAATGACTATTGAATTCAAGGAACCAAAACCAAAATTGGGAGACTCAGTATTGGTAGATAAAATTTATGAACCCATCATTCTAGCTTTGGCAGCTTTCTAAGCATGCTTAAAAGTGGGTCATACAGTCAAAACAAAATGGAAAAACTACCCAACTCTTGATATGGAAGCAACAAAGCTAGAAGCTTACCAGAATTTAGTGCAGATCATGCAAGAAATGCTTGAGACATAGAAACCAAAATTGGAAACCATCAGGAATCCATCAAAAGACAAAACTAGACCAGAATCAATGGACATAACCGACAATAAATAGTTAAGGGATTATATGGTTGAAAATAAAAAACCTGAAATTATAGTACTAGACAATGGAGACAGGCTAGAAGGAATCCCCTTAGTGAAGGAAGATTGGCCGAATCACTCGTGGGAAAGAGTTAGAGAGGTGAACGATGGATGCTTTCTTAACACTGAAATCAGCTCCAATCAAAGAAGTTTGGCTAGACCATCCACCCATGAAATTGGATAGAAAATCTTTATATGGAGATTGGGATTAGCAAAGAAACATCTTTGGGTTGTAAGACCACAAAACCAAACCAAGCAAAGCAATCTTTAGATGTGGAAAACCTTCAATTGATCATGTCATCCTTGTAGGACACTTTGAAGTCATTTGTGGGATGCATTATAAATCATCTTGTTTTGGTCCAATGTTTTCTCTCCATAGGTAGTTATTTTCATCATTGCAACCATTGGCCATGATTGGGAAAACAATGATGTCTTTTGTGCATTATCTTATAAGAACAAATGCTTATTAGCATAGTGTGCTATTAGTAAATCATTTAGCAAGACTTCACAAGATGTTCCTTAACTCAAACTAGGTTTCATGATACGCTCTTTGCAAGACATTTTATACATGAATAATGGGCATATAATACATTAATTTATTTTACTCGGCCATATTATTCAATGACATGTCAAATTGTTTTATACTATTTATACATTTATTTACAAATATATTGATACCTTATCAATCGATATAAGAATACTATAAAAGTTTAAGTTTTTTCCTCCAAAATAAAACACACCTTAACAAAAGATGCAAGGCTAACCCCAATCAATGCATGATAGAGAAAAATCAATTAAAATTGTTTGATTTCTTGAGAAAAAATAACTACTTTTGGTGCCTTGACAGTATCAAGAGTAGTACTTATATGTTCATGTCTAAACCTACATATATTAAAAATAAAAAAGATGTCATGAGAATTAATTTCTAACCTTCTATAGGTATTTTCCATCTTAAATTGGCCACTTAATCCTGGGGAAAATAAAAGAGACAATAGGAATTGACTAGAGTGCTTATAGACTTATTTAGATCAAAGTCTTGGGACTAAAGGAAAGAAGTATATAAACGAGCAATGATAATTACTATTTAAATATCCCAAGTCAAAGGTACATGTCAAGGCACTATAAGTCTATCCCAAGTAACCTTGATGATCAAAGGTATAAGACAAAGGGAATTAATTAGAGCAATTATATGAGTCTAAAAATAGAAACTAGATGTTTAAACTCCAAGTAATTACATTGTCTCATTAGACTCTAAGTTTGAATTATGGAAAGCCTTAGGGTGAATTTTCAACTTGTCAGTCTAAATTTAGCAGGTCTAAATGTAACAGGTTTTGGGACCAGCTTCATAGAACCTTGCAAGGATTTTGCTACGGTTTTGCAAAGGAGGGTGAAGCTTCAAAGCCCAAAAGTAGGTTTAATTTTACCATGGTCATTTCTAATTTAGCAGAACCTAAATTAGCAGGTAGGCTCTAGCCCACATTAGCTTCATAGAACCACCAAGGGATAGTGCAAAGGTCTTGCACATGAGCTAGCTCAATTAAAGGTGAGATTAAAAATTTTCATTAATGCAAGGGGAAATTAAAAGCCTAAGGTTAAATCAAACTTTTCTCCTATTTATAAAGTTGACTATAGACCTTCTCTTCTAGTTTTGGCTAGGCCACATGTCCAAAATAGCTCACACTTGCTTTATGGTAGTTGAACAAGTGTGTTTATGTTTTTGTGTGTGCATCGGGAAAATTTTGAGCTCATTTTTGGGCCTTTTAAGGGTACCACATCATCAAAGCTGCACAAAAGAGAGCAACATGATATGACCTATCATTGGAAAGCTTTGGAAGAATGGATTCTAAAGAGCCAAGGTCCAAAAGTTTGGATGAATCCTATGGTAGTTAGGCCATTTTGCTTTCAGTCAGATAGTTTTTGTTACCGTTACTATAATCTAAAATCACCTTTTTCTAGATCTATATGAAGGTAATGTCCGATACATGCATGTTCTATATCAATTGATAGCATTTGAAGATTAGATTCTATATATCCAACCTCTAACAAAATTTGGATCTTATTTGAAAACAATCATGGAAATTTCCTTGTGAAACTAAATATCTCTTTACTTTTGCATCCCAAAAATAAAAAAAGGCAAAATAATGTCTTCACCAACACTAGGGACTGTCTTAGAAGGAAGTTTGAGTCCCTCCTTGTCTGTAAAGCTCCCATTATGGTAGTTTCACTAGATCTAGTCCTTCTATGGAGTCATACTTGTCCAAGGCATATAGAAAACAAACACACAAGGGCATTGCAAGTTTTGGTTGTAAGCATGGCAATGTGCAAGAAACCATTCTTGCACAGAGATAGAGAGACTATGGAGGAAAAGAATAGAGGAAATGCCAAAGGTTTAAGTTCCCATAAGCCACTAGGATATGTGATGGATTCATGGAAACACAACCCACAAGGTTGACCTAGACATATAGCATATGTTGAGGGAAGTAGAAGAGATACTTGTTCAAGATGAAGTGGAAAATGTGGAGGAAGTCAACAATGATGCAAAAATTTATACGGAAAGAAGAGAAAAGCAGACAGTTCAAGATGAAGTGGAAGATGCAAAGGGAGTCAGCAATGTTGATGAAAAAAATTATATACAAAGAGGAATGTCAATATTCATACGAGAGGTTGAAGTTGCATGGGGTAAATGGGCACTATGCAGTATGCCATCTAATTGTGTCAAAAGGTGTCTTGGCATGGTGTGTAGGAAAAATTGCATTAACAAACTTCAAAACCATAAGGAAATTGTACGTGTTGGTTGTGGTACCAGTGTTAAGTATGGAGCCTGATTTACCGCTTGTGATTTTTTGTATTAAAAACGCACATTTGTAAGGCCCCCATTATGAGGAGAAGCCATCGTGCATGAAGAAAAATCTCTCGTTGGAAAACAAATTCACTCGTTGAAAACCAAAATTTTCAAGGCCAGTCTGGAGACGACTGACTTCTCCGGAATATCATGGCAGGGACAGCGGCCGAAAGTGGTCAAAAAACGGCCGATCGTTTGGCCGGTGGCCCGTGGTCAATGGCCGGTGGCCGATGGTCGAAAGTCAATGGCAGGTGGCCGATGGCCGAATTCAATGGCCGGTGGCCAATTTCAAAGGAGGAATTGTCTTCTCAAGGGAGGCCACACATGGGCGGATTGGAGGGTCCGATTTGGACTTATCTACACAAGGGCGGCTACACATGGCTATCTCTCATGAGGGAGATCAACCCTTTTGGCCTATAAAAGGAGGCCATTTCTACACACATTTCATAGTGTGAAGTTGATGCAACAAGGTGGGTGTGAGGTGGTGAGAGTGAAGCAAGGTGGGAGCTCCAAAAGGGAATAATCCCTTTGTAATCTACTTCTTGTTTTGAAGTACTAAAGCCATTGAGTGGCTACTTTCCCATGGACATAGCACACATTGGGTGAACCACGTATATCATGTGTACTCTCTCTCTCTCTCTCTCTCTCTACTCTATAATCTCTTGTGTGTGAAAATTATCTCTCTCCATTAAGTAATCTACTCAATTATCTACTAAGCTACACCCTATTTCCTAACAACTGGTACCAGAGAAAGGTTTTCTCGTAGCTAAAGCATCTCAAGGAAAGGATTCCTTGAATTGAGTGGGAGTAATGGCAGAGGAATGGAAGCTCAAGATTGAGAAGTTCAATGGCAAAAACTACCAACATTGGAAGATGCAGATTGAAGACTATCTCTACCAAAAGGACCTCTATTTGCCACTAGGCGGTCTTGCAAAGAAGCCCGCAACAATGGCAGATGAAGCATGGGTTGTCCTTTATTGAAAGGCATTGGGAACAACCCGGTTAAGCTTGGCATCAATGGTGACCTTCAATGTTTTGGAGATGAAGACCACGGAAGACTTGATGAAGTCACTTGTGACGACTTCTACGAGAAACGATCAGCATCCAATAAGGTATTTCTTATGAAGCGCTTGTTCAATCTAAAGATGGTAGAAAATGGTTCAGTTTGCAGAGAACCTAAATGATTATAGCACAAATATAATTGAACTTCGATCGGTGAAAATGAATTTCGATGACGAAGTGCAAGCTCTTCTTATACTTTCTCTCTACTGGATAGTTGGGACAGCCTTGTGATGGATGTAAGTAACTCTATCTCTGGCACAGATACTCTTAAGTTTGATGATGTTTTGGGTGTTCTCCTAAGAAATGAAATGCAAAGGAGAATCATCAAGTCACACACAAAGTCAGTTCTTGAATGTTGGAACTGCGGAAAGAAGGGCCACGTCAAGAAGGATTGCTAGTTCAAGAAGAAGAAGGAGAGCATCTGGAGAAAACAAGCCAACATCGGAGGCCAATGTGGCAGGTAAAGTAGAGCAAGATGCTCTAATTCTCTCATTAGACAATGTGTCTAATTCCTGGATAGTAGATTCCGGGGCTTCATTCCATGCGACACCACACAAGCAACATTTCCAAGACTACACTAAAGGTAATTTTGGGTATGTATACTTGAGAGATGATGAAGCTTGTGAGATTGTCGGCAAAGGTACAGTTTCTGTCAAAACTGCTAACGGAAATGAATGGAAGCTTAAAGATGTTAGGCATGTTCCTTCTCTTCGCAAAAATTTGATCTCTACAGGACAATTGGACGATGAAGGTCACAACATTGCATTCAAAAACCAACGGTGGAAGATCTCAAAGGGGTCTTTGGTGGTTGCCAAGGGAGAAAAGGTCGGTACACTTTACTTGTGTATTGTCAACACGCAATCTTCGACTTGTGCAATAGCTACAGAAGTCGACAGTGCGGTTTGGCACTATCGACTTGGTCATATGAGTGGTAAAGGCATGCTAATCCTTCAAACAAAGAAGCTTCTACCATGTTTGAAAGAAGTGGAATTAGAGTTCTGTGAAGATTGTGTTTATGGTAACAAAAGAGGGTAAAATTTCAAAAATCAGGAAATGAAAGAAAAAATTAAAAACTTGAGTTGGTTCATTCTGATGTTTGGGGTCCTACAAGTACACCATCACTTGGTTAACATTCATAGACAATGCGACTAGAAAAACATGGGCTTATGTCATGAAGAATAAGTCCGATGTGTTTTCTATATGGAAAGCCTTTGTGGAGAATGAAACAGGTACCAAGGTTAAATGCCTTAGATCCGACAATAGAGACAAAGCTTTTGAAAGCTTTTGTGCTAGCAATGGCATTCGAAGGAAAAGGACAACCCCAAGGACATCTCAACAAAATGGCATTTTTGAAAGTATGAACAGAACCATCATGGAGCGAGCACGAAGCATGCATCTACATGCACGCCTATTACTTGAGCTTTGAGCGGAAGCTGTAAGTACATCTGTGTACTGAATCAACCGATCACCCTCAACGGCATTGGATGGGGGAGTTCCATAAGAGGCATGGATAGGTAAACCAGTGAATTATGCATTTACCTGTCCAGTGAATTATGCATTTCTCAAAGTGTTTGGGTGTGAGGCTTTCATGCACATAGATAGAAGCCTAAGGTCTACTAGAAAGGTTTACAATGAAAAATGTAAAAACAGGTTCTACACCTTTGGCTGGTCACTTTAAACTAACCAAGGATATGTGTCCGAAGACACAAGAAGAGATAGCCTATATGTCTAAAGTTCCATAGGATGCAGCGGTAGGTTCTCTAATGTATGCTATGGTCTGGACAAGGCCAGACATTGCACATGCATTGGGAGCTGTAAGTAGGTTCATGGAAAACCTAGGTAAAAAGCACTGGCAAGCTGTGAAGTGGATACTTAGGTATTTGAAAGGGACAACAACAAATTCTTTGTATTTTGGAGAAACTGATATTTTTCTTCAAGGGTATGCTGATGCAAATATGGCAGGTAACAAAGATACTCGAAGGAGAACTAATGGCTATGTATCCACGGTTGGAGGCACAACAGTAAGCTGGGCTTCAAAGCTACAAAAATTGGTCTCACTTTCTACCACGGAAGCAGAGTATGTAGCAATGACGGAGGCAAGCAAAGAAATTATGTGGCTTCACAGATTCTTAGAAGAGCTTGGATTCAAACAAGACAATTGTGTCTTGTATAGTGATAGCAAAAGTGCTATCCATCTTGCAAAGAACTCAGCCTTTCATTCAAGGGGACAAAGCACATTGAAGTGAGACATCACTTCATACGCACTCTTTTGAAAGAGGGACAACTAAAGCTAGGAAAGGTGCATACAAGTGAAAATCCTGCAGACATGTTTACAAAGGTGGTCAACAAGGAGAAGTTGAGATTTTGCTCATCTTCAATTGGCATTCAAGGATAAGAAGCTAGGAAGGAAAGCAGTCATCACATGTTTGGTTTGAAGATCAGTCTCCAAATGGGGAGATTGTTAAGTATGGGAGCTTGATTTACCCCTTGTAATTTTTTGTATCAAAAACGCACATTTGTAAGGCCCCATTATGAGAAGAATCCATCGTGCGTGAAGAAAAATCACTCGCCGGAAAACAAAATAACTCGCCGTAAACCAAAATTTTCATGGCTAGTCTTGAGCAAAGCTCGAGACAACTGGCTTCGTCGGAATATTGTGGTCGGACGGCGGCCGGAAAGTGGTCAAAAAAAGACCAATCATTTCGTCGGTTGGCCAGTGGGTGACAGTTAATGGCCGGTTTAGGGTTCAAAGGAGGACATGTATTCTCAAGGGCGGCCACACATGGGCGGATTGGAGGGTGTGATTTGGACTTATCTACACAAGGCCGGCTACACATGGCTACCTCTCATGAGAGAGGGCAACCCTTTTGGCCTATAAAAGGAGCCATTGAGTAGCTGTTTTCCCATGGACGTAGCCCACATTGGGTGAACCATGTATATCATGTGTACTCTCTCTCTCTCTCTCTCTCTCTACTAAATCTCTTGTGTGTGAAAATTATCTCTCTCCATTAAGTAATCTACTCAATTATCTACTAAGCTACGCCCTATTTCCTAACAACCAGCATGGCCCATAGCCAAGGGAGCTGACTTCTTGATGTATGAGTTTTCCATGCTCAAAGAGGTTGAATTTGTGGAGTGAGAGCGTGAGTGTGTGTGAGTGCACTCGTATGAGGGAGAGGGAGAGCGAGATATGTAGATAGTGGGAACATACCCTAGTTGGAAATCCAATTAGTAGCTACGAATTGCTAGTAATCAAATAGAGTTATCGTAGTAATTGCATAATGTACAGTCAGTCAAGTCGGGTACCCATAAATATGACCCATTACTTCATTTTGTGGGCTAGTCATTTTGAAGTCTAGATTACCCTTTTGTAGTCGTTAAGTATTTTCTCAGAAAATCATTCAGCTCTAATGTGGGGCTATATCTAATGTCAATTGTATACTTTTAATATTGGAATACATATTAGCTCGAGTTCCAATCTCTTGTCTTTGTCTCATCGTATGCTATCTAAAGTCTTAATCGATAGTATACCTTACTAATCTGATCTGACGAACTCTAACTCTCCAACCTAAAATAGCTATCAGAAGTGACTAGCTCATTTCATTTTAACAATCAAAGTGGTGCGCTCAAAGCTCTTGATAAAGAATCTGTCTTCCATTTGGGGCTTGAAGTTAGCTGCAGTTTAGTGATGCCAACCAAAAGAGTTGGACATGAAAGAAGACCAAGCACGATATTCATGGAGGAGCAAGATGGTTCTAGTACCATACAAGAGGATTCAAGGCAAGGCTCTGACACTAAAATTGAACATGGAAATGAGATGGATGCCAAGAAGGGCAAAGATTTGTCTATGATTGCATTGACAAACCTAGAGGTTGTGAAGATAGATGGAGCATCTAGCTCTAAAGAGAACAAGTACAGTACTAGTATTGGATCAGGAACATGAAGATATTAGGGGGCAATGGCCAAGGGCAAGGTAGAGCTGATTTTGGACAAAGAAATTCTAGCTACTACACATATGGGAAGTACGGTCACTTTGCAACCTAGTGCTCTAATGATGCAAAGCAAGAAGGAGTTGAACCAAAGCCAACAGAACAAGTTCCAGTTAGGGTCATCACCAAATGCAAGGAAGTGGTGATCAAGGACCTACCAGACGATCTGGAGAAGGAAATGAACCAGACTAAAGAGGCTAAAATATGGGAACTGAGTTGCATTTATATGCACGTATATTAAAATTGTACGTATATTACGTAGTTATACATTATATATCCGTATTATACACGTTTATCAAAATAAACTTTACTTCGATCGAAATATATTTTGATCAAATAATAGTTCAATTGAAATATATTTCGATCGAAATATTGTTAGACTTATAAAAAAAGGTGCCGTGGCAGTTTAAACGAACTGCCGCGATAGTGATTGTTAGAGAGAGGTAGAGATAGTTTCTAGAGAGAGAGAGAGGATATTAGAGAGAGAGTAGGTATAGAGTGAGCAAAGCAGTCAACACCAAGACAGACACAGTAGGTAATTTTTTTTTACTGTTTTATTTTTATTTTTTTGCATTTTTTTTGCATTTTTTTTGCTAACACTGTTTTTGTGGAGCTTTGATCGCACCTCAGTGTTAGTTTACGTTTTTTTTTTACTAGTGTTGTTGTTGTGGAGCTTTACTCACATCTCATTGTTAGTCTGTAGGTTTAGAAACTTGTCCTTGACTGTGTTGATCCTCGTGACACACTGCAAGGGGGGTTAGATTATACCCTTAATGGAGCTCCCGCCTTGCTTCACTCTCACCACCTCACACTCACCTTGTTGCATCAACTTCACACTATGAAATGTGTGTAGAAATGGCCTCCTTTTATAGGCCAAAAGGGCTACCCTCTCTTATGAGAGACAGCCATGTGTAGCCGCCCTTGTGGGAATAAGTCCAAATCGGACCCTCCAATCCGCCCATGTGTGGCTGCCCTTGAGAAGACAAGTCCGCTTTTGAATTCGGCCACCGGCCACCGGCCATTGACTTCCGACCACCGTCCACCGGCCATTGACTACCGGCCACCGGCCAACCGACCGGTTGTTTTCCGACCACTTTCCGGCCGCCGTCCGGCCATAATATTCTGGCGAAAAAGAATATTCCGGCCTTTAAAGTTGCCCCTGATTCTTGTCCGTGAAAATTTTGGTTTCCGGTGAGTGATTTTCCTTCACGCACGATGGCTTCTCCTCATAATGGGGGCCTTACAAATGTGCGCTTTTACCACTGAAAATTACAAGGGTAAATCGGGCTCCATACTTAACAACGTCGCACTGCAAGGAGATTGTATTTAATAGATTCCTTGTCTCTGGTTGTTGCTGACCACCGTGTCTCACTGCGGGGAAGGGTTACCAAATCCATCATCTTTGGTTGTTGCTGACCATCACGTTGCATTGCATGGAGATTTGATTTAATATATTTCTCATCTCTAGTTGTTGATGACCACCGTGTCGCACTTCAGGGAGGGGTTTAGGATTTTTAAATCCATCATCCTTGGTTACTGCTGACCATCACGTCGCACTGCAAGGAGATTGGATTTAATAGATTCCTTATATCTAGTTGTTGTTGACCACTGTGTCGCACTGTAGGCAGAGGTTTAGACTTTTTAAATACATCGTTCTTGGTTGTTGTTGACCATCGCATCGCACTGCAAGGAGATTGGATTTAATGGATTCTTCATCTTTGGTTGCTGCTGACCACCGTGTCGCACAGCAGGGAGGAGATATATTACATCCTTCAATACTAAATGCTTTGACCATCGCGTCACACTTTAGGTTGATTGGATTGAATAGATTCCTCGTCTCTAGTTGTTGCTGACCACCGTGTTGCACTATAGAGAGAGGTTTGGTAGTATTAATTCTTTGTCCCTGATAGCTATTGACTTCCATGTCGCACTGCAAGGCGATTTTTATTATATGGTTTTTTGTCTTTGATTGTTGCTGACCACTGCAGTAAAAAACTATATATGTTTTAAAGTCTTTCATTATTGTTGTTATTATGGTGCATGAAATGTTTCGATCTTTCATTTTACTGGAGGTTATTATTGTCCATGAAATGTTTTTGTTTAGAATTATTTACAGTCATATATGTCAAATTTTTAACTATTCTAGATTTACCTTACTTATATTTGCTTCATGTATTTTTATAAAGGCTTCAGTCATGGTAGAGACAAAGTTAACACGTCAACATCGCAAAATCATTAGTGATGCTCTCATTTTGTCTCTCTATGGAGCTTCAGATGATCATTTGCAACGAGCATTTGATCCATTGCAAGAAAAGTTTGATGATTTTGTGATTGAACTTGTGGAACAGTGTTGGCTGAAGCTGTGCAGTGCATTCCCATTTTTGTTTGACCTAGCTCTGCGCACTAATGGAGTGATGCATAACATAGTAAAGCAATTATCGGGTCAGGTCACTAGAAGTTTTGAAAGTATGGTTCATCCAGAAATCCAAACCAAACCTGGAATCAAAGAGCAAATGCAGCTTGTAGCACAGCTACATTCAGAATTGAAGAGCAAAGATAAGATTGAAGGCTCTTCAAAAAATCCTAGGGCAGAAGAGGATGTACCTCCTCCATCAGGTGCCCAACCCTTAGCTGTACACCTGGATGAGACAATATGTCCTCCTGTCCTACACTTACCTGGGGAGCATTCCATCTTTCACTTGCAAACACCCAAATTAGGTGAGGGAGGTTTTGCAAATGTGAAACAAGTATCAATGGCTCATCCTCTCTTCAAAGATTCTGTCTATGTGACAAAGATCTACAAAGACCAAATAGGAAGCAAGCCAACATTACAGATTGTGCTAGAGGAGGCAACTGCTACAACTATCCAGCAAAAGACCTATGCTGATCTTCAAGCTTTGGAATGGAGGTCACCTTGAGTAGTGGATTCAGACATGTCATCATGATGGAAGCAAGCCTGCAATCAGAGACTTCCAACACACGTCTGGAACTATATAGCAATTCACATACAACATTTTGCCAATCTATAATGCTCTTCTGCAAACGTTAAATTTGTGCATAGTCACAAATTCATTCACAACGATCTACACACTAAAAATATTCTACTTCATTTTGGCGAGCGAGAAGTGTATGCTGGCATTGCGGACTAGGGGCAAAGCACACCATCAAGCACGTCTAAAACATTTCACAGGTTGCCAAATCTCACCCCTCAATGTAGAGCTCAATTTGAATGAGATTATCCATGGACTACCCCTGAAAATATCAGCACAAATCCTCCTCCATTCACCAAGGCACATGATATATATAGTCTCTCATATATTCTTAGATGCTTGGTTGCGTGTATTCCAGAGCCCGCTGAGGTTCTCAAGCGCGAACTTTATAGCTCATCCGTCCCCTCAATCACAGGCACCATGTCATCAATTTCTTCAACATCTGAATATTCTGGATCAATATCTTCCTGGAAAAACGTTCACAGACAACATTTTGCCAATCTGTCCACTAATCGTATCAGATGAGGGAAGGGTTCTGTGACAGTAACAATTTTGTCTACATTTCTCAAAAAAACAGAAGAATTTACAAGCTGATAGCATTTGGCTGCACAGTAGGTTCATACTTGGGATATTTATCAAGCCAAATGTCCCATCTTCTATCTGCCACTGTTTCAACAAGGGCCACTTTAACCTGCTGCAGTGTTGACAGAACATAATATGCTGTTGCAAAACGGATCACACAAAAAATCTGTAAATTTTTGGTGGGGGAGTTTGTTCTAAACAAAGCATAACAGAATGAATGCTCTCTTATAAACTTCACCAAGTGATTTGCATCTAGAAGAGTTTGTTTAATAGAAGGCATTTTTCCAAAGTCCTTTAAGAGCAGATTCAAAGTGTGAGCAGCACATAGAACCCATGTTATCTCTAGATACTTTGCTTCAATTGCTTTTCCAACTGCTTTGTAGTTAGATGCATTATCTGTGACAATGGCTGTCACATTTTTAGGTCCTCCTGGCCTTCTGATCAAATGTTCATATACACCAGCAACATATCCACTAGTTTTCTCTTTCAAGGATGTATCGATTGCCTCAAGAAAGATGGAACCTTTGGACAAATCAACATCACATTAATCAATGGTTTCTTTTGACAATTTGTCCAACCATCTAGAGAAATTGTGCATCCATACTATGGCACATAATCAAGAGTTTTGTGCTTTAAAATATTTTTTGATGTAGTTTTCACTTTATCTAAGTATTTTGTACGCATCTTATTATAATCAGGTACCACAAAACCCTTCTTTGTCGTGCTCATTAAAGAATTTTTGAAGATAGGATTTTGAATGGACATTAAAAGGAATTCCACATGCAACAAATGCTTGCGTCCACTTAAGATGGAGTTCAAGTAGCCATTGTTTACCTCTACACATAGCAAGTTATTTTTTAAAAACCTATCTAAATTACCTCCAAGTGTGAGTGTAACTCTACACATGGCAAGCAATCAAAATTCACTACTTCTATAAATCTCTTCTAGGTGTGAGAATAACTCTACACAAAGAGAGAGATTATTATTTAATCTACCTAGATTGTATGTAGTGTGAGTGCTACTACTCTACACATGATAGACAATCATTAGATAAATCTAACCTAAGCTACTTCCAAGTGTGAACATACTTCAACACACAACAAGTAACTCCTCACTCTAACTATCTAACTTAAGTTACTTCTAAGTGTGAACATAGTTCAACACAAAGCAAATAACTGCTAACTTTACTTTTATTGAGTCACTTCCAAGTGTGAGTTTCCTCTACAGAATGCAAGTAATCATTAACTACCTTACTTAATTTTCCTCTCAGTGTAAGATATACTTCACACAAAGCGGATAAAGAAAATTAACTCCAAAACATAAAAACACATTTTGCTTAAATCCCTAAATTTATATTAAAAAAATCAATAACTTAAATCTAATTTTTTTACATTTTTATTTTTGTTGAGGCTCACCTATAGATGAGAAGAGGAGAAGAGAGCTCAATGGAATGAGCAACACGAGCCGTTTTCACGGTATATAAAGAAACTTATTTCGATCGTAATATTAGTTTGATCAAAATATTATTCGATTGAAATATTATTCGAACAAAATATTATTCGATCAAAATGCTAATAAATTATACAATATGGTAGTTTTCTTGATGTGGCACCGTATAATACGATCGAATAAAAGTAGGTTTCGTATAATACATCTGTTTAAAGCGTATTATACGTACACCGTATAACATACAATGCAACATAGGATGGGAACAACACAAAGCTACCTAGAAGTCAAAGGGTAAGACAAAGGTGGTCAATGAATGGTAGTAGCAAAGGACTCTAGCAATAAAGATTCCAAAGGATTTGGCCAAGAAGATGTTAGAGCAACTTGAATGCTTAGAGGCCAGAACCATCCAAAGGTTTCCAATGCAGTCTTCAATAGATTGGGAGGGGGATAAGCCTGTAAGAGTGTCCGGTGAGGAAGAGGTTGAGTAGATGAGTCAACAGCAGTAGCAATATCAGTATCAGTATCAGTATCAATCGAGAGTTTGGTTGAGGAAGTGAGGCAAGGTAGAACATGCTTGGCCAAAGCTGGGAGCGCTAACGTGAGGATGGAAAATACTAGAGAGCAATTTGAATCCTCATCAAAGGGTCAACCATGCACTAGACATAAGAGGCAAGCTGAGTGGAATTGCAAAGATAGTCAATTCATATGGCAATTTTTGTAATGAGCAAGACATAATTTATTTCAAGTTTTGCGAGCGGATTCAAAAGCTCATAGTCAAATTAGATTACATCAGATTCACCTTACCAAAAGCTACAAAGTTCATCAAAAAGAAAAGGAAGCAAGCAACAGAAACAATGGCAATGGACTTATCTGCCATTAAAGATGACAAGGTGCGAGTCATTTAGGTTGATTATAAGCTTAGAAAGCAATGGGAACCTTTGTCAAGAGTAATATTGGATGGCAAGGTTAGAGTGAACATTTTGGGTGAGCATGTTAGGCAAAAATTGGGTAGTAGTGCCATAAAATCTAATATCTAACTATCCCAAATGATTTTCTCATATTGAAATCTATTAGAAAGGCAGTCTTAAAGTTGAAACACTATGTAAAATTTTGCCCAGTGGAGGAATTACCAACTCAGTCCCTACTCATGCTGACCTTTATCCATGGATTGAGAAATGTAGATTTTTAGAAGGATTTGCATATGAAGAAGAGCTCAACTCTAAATGAGTTGACCGAGTTCTATACCTAGTAGACAATTGGGCTGTCTATAAGGAGGGTGGCTACAGAGACTTACATGATGACTCATCATCAAAACAAAGCGGAGCTAAGTCTATAAAGTCAGCACAAAAGAGAAAAGTAACAATGAACCAAGAGAAACTTGTTGAGGAAGTTCTAAAACGGATAAGCTTGTTTGCTAAGACACATGATAAGCAACCTAAATGGTGCACCATTGAGAAAAAATGGATGCATCATGCTACGAAAGAGTGTTACTATAACAAGGGGTATATAAGAGAGCGACAGTACCCCCTAGCAACCCAAGTATCACCTCCTCAGAGGTACCACCAATGCCTAGGTATGCAATGGGAAATTTGCCAGGACTAGAAGGAATTGAACAACCACACCTAGTTTTAGGGCAACAACCACCTCTTCTAGGAACACGAACAGTGAGTGTTAGATATACACCCACTATAGAGGAATCAAAAGAACAAGCCTTAGTGCTTGTGCTTGTGTATTACGAAGAGCCAAGAGAATACGGGACTAGTTCAACATACTATCCACCCGAAGAGCCAATATCATCTAAACCTTGGAGCATGATTGGGAGTGTTGGACCACCGATAGTAGCTCAGGCTTTGCAGGAGAAGGTGGATGAACACACATTGCTATTCATAGCCAATGGGGGGTTAATAGGACCAAGACCTACCTATCAACAAAGAGCAGCCCCAGGAGCGCCTCACCAACCCTTAGGACCATGTTACAAATGTGGTGGTGATCACCTTATGAAGGACTGTTCTCACACATGGATCATGAGAGTGAATGTGTATTGTCCAGATGGTAGCATTACACATTTGATTAGTAACTGTCTAGATAGTTAGGGAACCTAAAATAGATGCACTTGGTTATGAACAAAAAAAGTCACGAAACACCTAGAAAGCCAGAAAGACACGTATGAAATCTAGAAAGGAGTGTGAAAAGACATCCCTAGTGAAGGAGTTAAAACAAACTAGGGAGAGATTAGAGAGTCAAACTAACTTGGAATCGGAAATCCCTGAGATTGAAGAGCCTAATGAGACAAATATACCAAAGAGTGCAAGTTGTGGAGAATCATTACTAGTAGAAAAAGTGAATGAACCTCTAGACAAACTTATAAAATCCTACAAAGCGCGACTTCAAACTAAACAAAAGAGAGAAAAGAAGTGGCTGACATACCCTTATAACCTTATGCAGAGTTAGAAAATAAAAGGTTGGAGATGTGTCATAAAATTATCCAAACTACCCAAGCTTTGCTAGAGCCACTTGCAAGTAACCCAAAGAGTTGGATTGAAGTTCTAGCTCCGACACCGATAATCTCGTCTAGGCATGAAACTAAAGGGACCATTGGGAACTCCATAGCTGAAAAAGAAAAGCCCAGAGTGATGAATTCCACATATTAGGCATCTGAGAATCTTTACTCTAGGACACCAAAGGCTTACAGAGTGGATGATGGCTTAGAAGAGCTTTCGAGACACATACGAGAAGAAAATGATGCGAAAGAGTTGAGTCAGAGATTCAACCAACCCAGTAAGGGGAGGGATGTTTATCTTCCACCTATTGAAGAGTTCGAGGTAGGATCTCAAGATGATATATACCTTCGCTCATACTGGGGAGATAAGGGGCTAGTAATCTGTTTAGAGAGTCAATCTCAATCGTTGAAAACCTTACCCTCATACATAGGAGAGTATGAAGCCAAATCAGAGGTGAAGGCAGTTCCATCACAAATGCTCTTGTCAAAAAAGGCTATGGACTCTAAGGGGTTGATAGATATATTGTCCACACCTGTGATTTGAATTATTACACTAGTAGAGCTCCTCTAGATAAAATTGAACATGTTGGCGACTATTGGAAAATGCTTGGAGAAAATTTGGGTAAAAGATCCAACGTCACAGTTTTCAAGAAGGGATCTAGGGCCTAGGAAAACCTCAATTGAACACAAGACCTATACCATTAAACAAGGTTGGTGATTATTCTGATGGGAATACTACGCTTCCAATAGAATTCCAAGGTGTAACAACCATGGCAACTCTTGATAGTGGAGCTGGTGTTGCTATCGCCACCAAGGAAATTTGGAAGAAACGGGGAAAACCTACCTTGATGAAGGCTCCTAGAATGAGATTGTAGCTAGCTGATGGCTATACAAAACCCCCCCTGGAACTCCTAGATAAAATAATTTTTACTTCTTGCAGCATTGAATATGAGCATACCTTTTCCATAGTTGACTTTGACAAGAGGAACAATTACAACATCATACTTGGACGGCCATTTGTGAGACAAATTAAAATAGTTCAGGATTGGGGATATGATCATATACACCTCAAACACATGGAAACGATGATGCACATAAACCTTAAAGACCATAGATACAAAGACGTGAGCCAAACCCTAGTGGAGGAGTTTGATTACGTTACAATAGCAAGATCAGAGCTTCCAACTTGGTTAATTAAACCCAACGAGCTATGGATGTGTGGTGCATCACGATGTGGGAGTTTGAAATGCGAAGAGTGTATCCTAGAAAGGGTGCTTGAAGATAAGGAATATGTTCCTAAACCTTTTCTTGAAGAAGCTCTTGAGCCATTAGAATGGACTCATATCCTAGAAACCCTAGATGTTGTGCTATTTTAGATGGCCCCACAACAAAATTTTGTGACAAAGGCGGTTACGATGTGGCTCTATACTATATGGTTAATATAGTAACTGTGAGTGATGAGTTGCTAGCCCTAGAAGGACCCAAAGATAATTTGTTGGCAAGTGCCAAGGGAGAGAAAGAAGAGTTTTATGACTCCCCAGAGCATTTTGAACAAGAGGAGGATGCTGATGAAGAATGCTCCGACAACCCAAGTGAGCAAGAAGAAACGATAACAGATGTCACATTTTATGATTTTTCAAATAGAAAACCTAGATGTCAAGAACGCTACAAGAAAAAGAGAGCTAAAAACAAACCAAGGGAGAACCCTATGCCTAGACTAAGAGGCAAAGCACAATTTTTGATGCTTGTAAAAGCAGAAGATTGTGTTAAGAACAAGGTATCCAGAAGGTTCTCTAAAACTCAAGATCCCAAAACAAAAAATAGCATAAAGGACCTGCAAAAACAAACCAAAAGGTCGGAATCTGAAACGAAACCTAAAAAAACAAAAGAACCAGCATTAAACAAGTTTGAAGAAACTAGATGGACCAAGGTGGAGAGAAAGAACAAGTAGCGTGAGCTGAAGAAGACTCTTGAGGAGATGAGGACAACGAAAGTAGAAAGTGGGGAGGGAGAAGACGATAAGGAGGACAAAATGAGTGTGCTAGAAAGATCACTATCCAAGATTGAAAGGTAGTGATGATGCAACCTCTAAGAGAGCAAAAAGACAAGGAGTCCTACGAAGGGTCTGAGGATGCAAAGAAGATAGACTTGGTAGGACCCAAAAAAGAGCCACAGCCAACCTACATAGCAACGTATCTAAATCTTGAAGAGGAAAAGAAGCTTATAAGTCTTCTCAAGGAATAAAATTACGTGTTTTCTTGGTCCTACAAAGACTTGAAGGAAGTAGATCCTATGTATGTCAACACACGATCCCATTAAAGCCTGATGCAAAGCCTAGCCAATAGAGACCTTACACGTACAATGAATGCATCAAGGAGGAGATCGATAAATTAAAGGAGGCTAAGTTTATCTATGAGATAGAGCACACCAATTGGGTATCTCCCATTGTGATAGTGCCTAAGAAAAATGTAAAACTACAAGTGTGTGTGAATCCAAAGAAGTTAATGCCGCCACAATAAGGGATAATTATCTGTTGCCTATTATTGACCATGTCTTGGAACAAGTGATCGATAAGTGAGCATACTCCTTTTTAGATGGATTCTCCGGATACAACCAACTCGCCATTGCTCTTGTGATCAATACAAGATAGTGTTTGCCACCAAATGGGGTATTTATGCGTATAGGGTGATGACTTATGGATTGACCAATGCCCTAGCCACCTTCCAGATATTGATGGCTCATGCCTTTAAGGAATACTTGAGGATATTCTTGGAAATATACATGGGTACCTATGTGTGCACTCTCTCTTGAGAGATGAGCATCCAAAGCACCTCAAAAACGTATTTGAGAAGTGCAAGACTTATAGGATTTATTTTAACCCAGAAAATGGCTAGACAAGGAAGAATCTTGGGACATATTGTCTTGGCAAATGACATATCTACCGACTTGGACAAGATAAAGGTAATTGTGAAGTTGCCTATGCCAAACAATGCAAAGTAGGTACAATGCTTTATGGGACACTGTGGGTACTACAAGAGGTTTATACACATGTAATTGCTATCATTGCCCAACCCTTGTATAGACTCATAGTATCCTTTGTGTGGACGGAGGAGTGTGAAGAATCCTTTGAAAAGTTGAAGAAAGCATGCATATCCACTCCAGTCTTGAAAGCACTGGATTGGGAAAAGATCTTTCGTGTTCATATTGATGCTTTGGCATTTGCTTTTGGATGCATCTTGGCCCAACCAAGAGAGGGAAATATGGATCTCCCAATCTGCTATGCCGACATCTTAATAGTGCTAAAAGAACTACACAACCACGGAAAGAAAGGCATTGGGGATGATATATGATGCTAAGAAATTTTGACATTATCTCCTTGCAAAAAAATTTGTATTTTTCATCGATCATCATGCCCTCTTATATCTTGTAAACAAACCATGCAATATGGAAAGATTGTACGATGGCTTATCATATTGCTAGAGTTTGATTTTATTGTTGTGGTCAAAAAAGGAAAGACGCATCTACAAGTAGACCACCTTTCTAGACCACCAAACAAAGAAGCTCCAAAAGGGATAGACAATGACATCCCTGACGCATATCTTTTCAACGTTGAGATGGTACCAAAATGGTCTCTGAAGATAATCAGTTTACTATCCTATGGAGAAGAGTTTGATAGAGCAAAACACAAGATTCAAAGACAAACCATAAATAATCATGATATTTCCAATTACTTGGTGGATGTTTGTATCAGCTAGGCTTGGACAACATTTTGGGGTTATTATAAATCTAGAGGAATACAATTGTTGTCTTTTGGAAGCACATATTCATAACTTAGCATTTCATTGCTCGCAAAAGAAAACATACCAGTACTTGCAACCATTAGGAGTTTATTGGCCAAATATGTGCATTGGTGTTTAGAATACATTATTAATTGTTCAACCTACATGTCCAATCCATCAATAGCACATGCTACATTGTTTCAGGTGACAATTGCACCAAAATGGAGTCAGTACATTGTTGCCTATTTGAACACGAGAACATTTCCAAAACATACCTCTAGGGCACAACAACACACGATAGAAATAGAGGTTTGAGATTTTCTACTAATTGAATATCAATTGTATAAGAGAGGAAAGGTTAATCAACTCAAGACGCTATCGAGAAATTTGCGGTCTTGCCAGGAAAGCACCGGGCTTATGGCTGTGAGAGTTTGTGAGAGAACTCAACAAAAACTATATGAAGGAGTTAAACCATGGATGCCATGAAGACTAGGGTTTGGAAAGAAGTGCAATCAAAGAAGACTCACTCTTTCTCTCTTGCACTCACACACACACAAAGAAAGAACGCAAAAGAGAATGTCAAAACAATACGAAGATGAAAACATCAAGGCTATGGTCATATCGTATCATGGGTAATATGAAAGGGTTAATGGATGAGTTAATGGCATTCAATCTTGGCTGACCAAATAGGCTACGAATTGTTCTTTGGAATTGTAGTTTTGTGCTTACCATAATATATATATTTTGCCTAGTGATTGGGATTAATTGTGTGTACAAATCCTCTTGGTTCATAGCAAGATAACTACGCTTACATCAAAAGAAAAATTATAGTCTATGAGAGGTAGTATGATGGGATCCGGTGATAGAAGTATTTCATTGAGCCTTTCAGGGCCGAAGAGAAACACTATATGTTGTTGAAAGTGTATTTTACGGCTAATCCATACGTTAATTCTAATAGATCGTACAGAGTGAAAGCGATAGAAATGATCATCATGTGGGTTATTCATCTAGGATAGTATGTGAGAAATGTAGATACGAGAGAAGTGAAGAGATGAGAAGTTTCCCTCCCAAGCCCTATTCTTGCCCGTAGGCAATAAGGATACTGCGGGGAGAGATGTACCTGTAGCAAAGAGAACCTAGAGAGGATGAATTACTAAGAATGAGAGAGATAGGTTTGGTTAAGGAGATGAGATTAGATACATATATATATGTTGGATTAGAGATGAAAATGAAAACAACAAGAAATCAAGAAAACATCAATGTAGAACACATCTTACTTGAAACCCTTCGGCACCATTATTGATGGGAGAGAGAAGAAGAGGGGAGAATTCAACGTTGATTGATACGCCAAGTACAACACCTTCTTTGATTAGAGTTGATCCTCCAAGGATGGCGTACAAGAATGGCTAGTTTTCCTCTAGGAGAAAGTGTAGGCTTGGGCTTATGTTAATGGGGCTAAGTACAATTAGGCATTACTACTCACTCCCTCAAGAATTCCTCTCATCAATGGCTTGAATGCTTGAGTTCCTTCCAAGGAAGAAGAGGTCCCCTTTTATAGGTGAAGGGAACCCACAAGGGTTTACACAAGAAGAGAGGAGCTAGTGTGAACAGGAATTGGAAAAGTTGGAAATGAGCTGTCCCTGCATGATGTGGGCAGACTGGGGTCCAATATTTTGATCATATCTCCTCAACCGTAGCTCCAAATAAAAAAAGTAAAAATATGGGCAGAAACTTCAGCTCATTAGCTACAATTTTCATTTTAAAATCATTCTTAATTCGGATTGGAACCTTGTGTAAAAAATTCATCAAAATAGGGTCCATTTCTGGCAGCAAAAGTCTTCATGTGGTCCCCTTAGCCTAGACTTTCATTTGATTCCAAAGGACACCTCATGCCATATGAAATCATGACATTGCTCCTTGACAAAGTTTTGTAATCATGCTTGCAATAATGCATTAAAATAAGTGTATCTTTGAAATCATGCCACCTAGTGTCCCACTAGGATTTGATTCTCTCCTAGTAGCTATTTAAAAAGAAATATAAGAAAAGTATAAAAAATACATAAAATATATATATATTGGAGTTTACCCTAGATATATGATCTAGCTAGGGTGTGAGATGATAATGAAATAGTAGAAATAAAGAATCAATGCTTTTTTTGCCCCAAGTTAAAGAGGCGGAGCTATTGACACTTTTCCCATAGTATTTTTTTGATGGTAAAGTAAGAATACATTACCCTTGAGATAAATAATAAGATAATTATGTATCTAAAAAAAATACAAGATAGATTTTGTAGCATGCGTTCCCACTATGTACGTGTCACAGCACGACATCCACCCCCTCTAAACCTGCACATCCTCCGGTATGTGCCACATTGTCTCTTTGTAAGATTGTACATCTTCCTTGTCTTCTTCTTCACTGGATGATTCTAGGGCTTCATGTTCACTTTGATCTTCACCTGTGTTTCTCTCTTCTTCCTCATCCATATCTTCGAGATCATTGTCTCCTCTTCTCTTAAACATTTTAATCCTTTTTCCTGCAATGGGAATCTTTACTTCTGTCCCATCTAGTTCAAACAAGCTGTAAGTAGCATTTTCATGCACATGCTTTACAACATACGGTCCAAACCATCTTTTTGAGAACTTACGCATGACTGTATGCTGGTTATCAAGGCTACTATCATACACTAAAACCCAGTCACCTTTGTCAATTGCTTTGCTCCTGAGTCGATGTCGCTTATCAAAATAGTCCTTGTTTTTCAACCTTGCATTTTTGAGTCGTTCTTTTGCAGCTTCAATGTCTCCAGGTCTTCTCTCTAGCTGCCTTATACGCAGTGCAAGGAGATCTTCCCTACTAAGCCCCTCTTGCCAAGGTAGTACATTCCATGTAGGAATTGTATCTTCAATCGGCATCACTGGCTTTTGACCATACATTAGCTCCGCAGGCATGTAGCCAGTTACTGAGCTATGTGTTGTACGATCAGCCCATAAAGCATATGGTAACAGTTTTGGCCACTCACCAATTCTTCCTTCGCAAGCCTTGGCCAAAGCTTTGATGATAGGAGGATGCCCTCTTTCACTCTTTCCATTGCCTTCAGGGTTGTAAGCTGTAGTAAGAGAAAGCTTGATCCCTAATCTAGAAAAGAACTCCCTTGCTTCTTCGGCATCCAGTTCACCTCGATCTGCAGTGATTTTTCCCACACAACCATAACGGCAAATCACCTCATCAAGAAGGAATTTGCACACAGCTTCTGTGGTCTTAGCTCTTAATGCTCTTCCTTCAACCTGGTTAGTTAGGTCCTCTCGTGCAAGAACCAAGTATCTCATCTGCCAGAGTCCTAAAGGCATCGTGACTAGATCCACAACCCATTTATAGTGCATGGCTAGTGGATATGTAGGGTGCAATCCATCACGATGTCGAACATTTGAATACATTTGACAAGTTACACATGACTCTACAAACTGAGATACATCTTTATACATACCCTTCCACCAGTATTTTTCTTTCAACTTGGAGAAGGTTGCCCACACACCCCTGTGTCCAGCCCATAGACTCTCATGAAACTCTTGCATGAGCTTTACTTGAGTCTCTTTTTTACATATAACCCGTTGTGGTGTAGCACCCTTTTGTTTAGGATGCTTCCACAAGTAACCATCCCTTAAAAAGTACCCATATGCTTTCCTGCGTATTCTCTTGAATTCTTGTTCAGACCAATCATCCTGTTTTGTTAGAGTACTCAAGTACCTTCCAATAGAAAGCCAATCACCTTCATAAAGATCTTTCAAGAACAATTCAAGTGAATTAGTCATGCAGACATTGTTACCTTTGACATGAGAGATAGAATAGAATTTTGTGCCTACATCATCTCCCTCATCAATCATTTGTGACTCATCTTCATACCTTGCCCTTGATAGCATATCTGCCACTGTATTGTCTTTACCTGCAATGTGCTTAAACTCGGGATTTAAGGACTTAATGTAGGCAATCCACCGCAACATAGCAATGTCTGGTGTTGAGCAGCTTGTAATCATCCCAAGAAGTGGTAGACAATCTGTTTCTACAACCACACATGCACCAATTAGGTACTCTTTCCCACTTTTCAAGGCTGTAACCATACCCCATAACTCTCTATCTGTGGATAGTTTCTTTGGCGAGCACTTAGTACCTTTGCTCCAAATCTTACCACATACCTGTGTCCTTCTTTGTCATCTTGCCCTATTGCCCATCCAATCCCTGTAGGACTGGTATCTACTGTCACAATCACTGGCCTTTGACACTCATAGTCTACCTTTCTTAAAGTCGTTGCTGACTGGAGTAACTCCTTTAGCTTTTTCATGGATTTTACATGTGCTTCTGTCCATTTAAACTTTTGATTCTTTCTAAGCAGCTGATAAAGAGGATCAGCTACATGTGCATAATGTGGAATCCAAATAACATAGAAGACACATGCTCCCTGAAACCTTCTAACCTCAGTGATGCTAGTGCATGTTTCTTTCATTCTTTGGATGGCATCTACCTTTGATGGACAAGGTTTCCTACCATATGGCCCGCACATGTGCCCCACAATGAGCACTTCTTTGACACCAAACATAGACTTTTTCCCTGACAATGTAAGATTCACTTCTTCCAACCTAGACAAAATTTTATCACAATCATTTATGTGATTTACCACAAACCTGCGACATCCCTTGAGATCCAAAGCTTCATCTTTGTCATTTTCTTCACATCCTTTGATAGGCAAATCATCAATGAAAGGCATTGTGATTTGAGGAATAAAGTCACGTAAGACCTTATTCATCCCATTCATCATATGTGCAACCGAGTTGGTTGCTCCCTGTGGCAAGGTACACATCCTTACCAAACCCAAAGGTGTCCTCATGGTTGTCAAGTCTCTGCTTTCGATTGCAAGCTGAAATTGATCATACCCTGAGTAGAGATCCCCCATTGAGTAGATTGCCCTCCCTGCAAACGCCTCTGCAAATTCATCCACAATTGGACCTGTTCCTACATTTCTAATTGTAACCTTGTTCACTGGTTGCATATCTTGGATGAAGCGTAGAGAACCATTCTTCTTTGGAACTGTGAACCACCTGTTTGAGTATGGAGCACAAGAAGGCTCCAAGATTCCCATTTTGATTTTCTCATTCAGTAGCTCTACCAACTTTGGCAAATGAGCCTTTGGAACCGGAATAGGCCGCAGATTCCAAGGCACATGAGGTATTGTGAAAATTACCATAGGAGCTACAATATAAGGATCAACACATCCTATCTCATGTGGCTCAAATGCAAAAGCCTTACCATGCTTTGAAAGCATTTCTTTGAAGCACTTTGTCTCCTCCTGTGTTAGAAACTCCTCGCAACCAATCTGCAACTCTTGAAAAGACTCCTTTGTGAAGGTATGCCCGATCTTTTTAGGATTCCGCAAACTTGGTTGTAAAGAAGCCTGTTCAATCTTTTCCCTGTTGTTGGGTGGTAAGGGTGAAGCTACTGGTTTCACCTTCTTTGCTACACTCTTGTATTTAGTTTCAACATGGACTTCTGGGCCTACTGTTTGGCTTTCTTTAAAGGCTTCTATTACTTGATACATTTCCATAGAGCAAACTTCCACAACTTCATTTTCAAGATGCAAACTAGACCTCATTATAGCATCAAGCTCACCCATAGTATCTACAAAAGAAACTTGTTCACACAAACCCAAAACATTTTCAGTAGTCTCTAGCAACCCACTCTTTTTCATGCACATTTGTACATTATGCACATATTGCTTATCACATCTCTTCAAATCTTCAAGTTTTGTAAAACATACTGATCCATTCTTTGTTACCAAGGAGCTCTTTGAAAATGCTTCACCTATTTTTGGATCAGGCGAGACCCTTTTTCTTTCTGTACCACTGCAATCCCGCTTTACAATGGTACTTGGCCAAAACCCATCATTTCTCTATGATCATGAAACTCTTTGCTCACCTTTGGTAGAGGGTGTTCTCTGAGGTTGTCACGATTTCTTTCATGGTTTACACAAACTGTGAGAAATTGGACAGCACGTTTACCATCTTTGCTACGTATCCTAGCATATGCTGAACCATCGTCCATTACCTTTGTTTCCATTCGAACTCCCACAATGTAGGGCTGTCCAAGGATGAGATGATATGAAGATGTATCCTGTACAAAGAAGTTTTGGTCAATCTTTACATCACCTATTGTCACCTTCACACCTGGACATGCTGCATACAACTCACCGGATGAATTGTTTGCCACTTTTACCATCCAACCATGATCTGTGTCCATTGGCCATTTGCACTTGTTGTAGAGACTCTTTGACATTATGTTTATTTCTGAACCATGGTCAATCAAGGCAACAAATGGCTCTTCAAGATCACCTACCTTGACCAAAGTTTCTGTAGTAGCCTGTGCGCTCCTTGCCGCACTGTCGAAGCAAGGGACTTGCCAATACACCGTGTGCGAGCCACAAACGGCTCCAAGCACACAACAAGCCTAAACTAGCAAGCTCAAGAAAACAAAGGGTGTGTCACTCACCGCTCTACGCTCGCCTTCGTGGTGGATTCCTCGCCGCGATGAAGAAGAAGCTGCAGTCGTGCCGCGCTCAACCGCTTCGCCGCCGTCGTGCCTTCGTAATGCTCGATCGCACACACACTCTCCCTCTCTCTCTCTCTCTCTCTCTCACACACACACACACAAGGAGGTGAAGAAGAAGAAGATGGAGATGGAGCAAGAGCACTCTTCAATTGCACAAATGAGAGAATGAGTAAAAATTAGGTTTAGTTGGCTTTTATAGGAGCTCACCCCATTCACACTTGGGCGCCCATGCTTAACCAACTAATCCCTTGAATGTCCAAGTTAAAGTGCGCCTCTCATCGGCGATCACTCTACCTTTCCCTATTGGTCCGACAAGCCCGGTACCTGACTCTACCAAATACATAATACGCGTCCATCGTAGGTGATGGGTGTCCGTGTGCCGTGAGGGTTAACATGCCCCCCTTCCTGATGTAGATTCCGTCCTCGGAAGCTATTGAGTTGAAGCTGGGTCGTCGAGGTGGAAGAGCATTTGAGATGAATGTCCTTAGCCTTCTTCAGTCACTGCAAAATCAAACAACATTGGCACAGTAATTGCATTCTCTTAAAAAGCATATGCAGTTTTAGATAGAAAAATTGATTGGTAAAAGAATTTCAAACAATTTGTTAGCAATGAACATTAAATTGCAATGTAATCAAATGCATAAACAGATGTAAAGGTAAAAAACTAAACAAGTCTGGGGTCGCTAATTTGACGGTCGAAAAGCACTAGAGATCGAATATTAATACCATGGGTAAGCTTCTTAATTTTCTGTGGTCAATTAAGTTGTTTAATCGCGAGAGCCAAGTATTCATGTTCGAGGGCTGACTAGAGGCTATATCTAGAAAACCTTGTAGTTAAGCTACCATAAAAGGAATTTCTCATGAAATCATCGCCTGACTGATTACTTTTTCTTTGACCCCTCAAAGTCTTTTCACACTGATTCAATTTTGATGTGTGTGCTTATTTTGTATGCCTTGGGTTTTTTGCTTTTCAAGGAAAAGCGCCCACACTGGGAACCTCTAGGGCTCTAGTACCATAGGCGATACATGTGAGTGAAGTACCAAATCAAGCTGAGATTTCTCTTCCCGCTTAAAATTTTACATTGTGGCACTTTGATTTTTTGTTTGTTCATTTTCATCATTTTAATTTTGTAACTTTGGGGGGTCATATAACACTGTTACCCTCCCCAGGCTCATCACATTAGTAAACTCCCTTTATAATACTTAAGCTAAAGGTCAATAGGTTTAAGCCCACTAGAAAGCCCTAGTACATTTCATACAATGCTGCCTAAATCGGATTAAGAACCTAAGTAACCATTGCTTATTAGGAAGGCATTCCCCATGGTATTAAGAGAAGATCTCTAACACCTAGCTTGGTCAAACTAGCTTAGTCGGACTGCTTGATTTTTACACCTAAACAAGTGATTATGACAAAACACTACATTGAATTAAATGTTGGATACTAAGCCAATGCGCTGAATATTATGCTACCAATCACAATCAAAGCAGACAATCATAGATGCAAAAAGATAAGGGCAATGCTAATGGACAAGAAACACCTGTTTGTGTCGATGGTCGCGCTTGATTTGAAGGTTCCATGAAGGTCCAAATTCTATCAATAGCAACACGCTCCTGTACACACTATGAAACACAAACAATACCTCTAGGAGGCACATCAGTGGGAAAAGAGAACTTTGCTAATCACTCAACTCTAAAACAGAAACACTCCTATCGTACTAATCTTACCTACCCTCCATCATTCAAGTGATGAGGATCAAAGGTGTTTCATGGCATAGGTTTCTGTTTCACCGTACCAGATGTGACATGTGTAGGTCTGAGTCAATGTTTTGACTTTTAATGTGCATACTCGTTTGCTAATTGCTCTTGCTCTTTTTTTTTTTTTTTTTTGAGTATAAAGCTTTATATGTACATTCCCTAAGATTGGAATTGAGAGGTCAGGGAAAAAGGTTGAGAGGGAAACAAATGAATGATGACTGTCAGCAAACACTCCCCCCTTCCTTGGGTAGATCATACTGTTTGAAATGAGCTTGCCACCCTTTGAAACCAATTGTTCCAGTTGGTAATAGGTGAGGATTTTTGCCAGTAGTTTGTTATTACCCTAGGTGCCTTGTCAAGCTGCAAGGGTGGTAAGGTACTCTCCCAGGATCGAACTTGAAGTGGTTCATTAGGTGATTCCTGAACACTGGGAGGTGTGGATTCTTTTGTAGCTTCATGGAGGTCCACTACTATAGATGGAGGTTGTGTAGAAGCTTTTACCTCTATGGATGTATTACATGATGAGCTAGAATCTTCATGGGACTCCCCCCTTCCTGAGCTAGGTGGAACAAATCGTTCTTTCTTTGGTACCCAAACTAGCTCGGGAGCGGGTGTGTAACATTCTGTGATTTTTTTCTTTCCACGATCATTGATTCGTTTTGGAGCTACGGGATTGGGCTCACTTGGGTCAGGTGATAGGTAAGAGCACAATCTACGTTTTGGCACCCAGATTTGATCATTTCCTTGATAGTAGCCTTGGGCTTCCAATAGTCGTTTAGGGATCCATCGCAACATTTTCTTACTTTTCTTGGAGTGAGTGGTACGGTTCTTACTAGGTTTCCATTTTTTTGCATCAGCTATGGTCACTAAAGAAGCTTTAGGGACCCACTTGTATGTTTTCTTCGTTACATTAGGATGAGTCTTGTCGGAAGCGATATGCATTGCTTGTAGCATATTTAAGGGTATATGCATTTCATCCCCCTCAGGTGTTACCCAGGTCGTCCCTCTATTTCCCCAAGTGTCTATGGTTGATGCTAGGTGGACCCAGTCTACATTGTCTGATTCCGTCATACCCGGTAACACATCCATGTAAGGAGAATCTTGACCAATGTCTGTATCCTTCTTACAAGTGTAACAATATTGTAGTGGGGCCGAGTGAACTGTGGTGTCAGAGCGATGATCAATAATGGTTTTACTCCCTAAGGGGTGTACCTTACCAGTCACCAGATCCACTCTAAGGACAGAGTCTTGGAATTGCAAATAGACATGATTCTTAGACCAATCGTGAACCATTTGTGCTTCCCTCATGAATGGTCGTCCTAAAATCATTTCATATGACATAAGGTGTTTAGAGAAATCCATTACAATGAACGTATGTCGTACCTTGTGTCCTAGAACTTTGATCTTAAGATCCTTGAGCATCCCCATAGGTTTGGCTATGGTACCATTTGCCATCTTTACCACAATGTTAGTAACACTGAGGCGGGGTTTTCCCATGGATTCCCAACAATCTTTTGTAACGATGCTAACTCCCGCACCACCATCAAGAATTCCCTTTATAGTTAATCCCTTGGTAGTGATGGGTAGGGTCGCATTAGACTCGTCGCCTTCAAAATACTGCCCTAATTCGTTAATGGGTACCTCGATCACAGACTCGTGTCCATCTAAGTCAAGTGATTGCACATGATTTTCTTCATCAATCATAATCGAGTCAGGCCTATTTGGTTGCGCAAACTGCGGTAATCCCGTTCGTAGCTCTCCGTTAAGGAATGCTCGAAGTGCAAGGAATAACTCAGGATCTCCATACAGCTTTGCTATGATCGTGGTTCGGACCTCAGAAGACATGAAGTCCACTAGTTTGGCAACATTCATTGGCGTTTTGCAGGGTGTAGGTCCTTGACTAGGAACTGGTGAGGATGGAATCTCATATTCCTCAATGGGATCAGGTATTCCTTCGTTAAACATCCTTTCCAACAAGAAGGGTGTATGCTCACTTTCTGATGTCCTGTCCTCACTCCCTTCTTGGATGATACTAGATATGGCTAACGGTCTATGGTTCATGTGGGGTGGATGAACTTGCGTGGGAAACACTGTGTCATGAATTTTGATATGCATGGATTCTGGTTCTAGTTTCCTTTGAGTCTCCTCCACTAAACCTCTTAGATGTTTCACCTGCTTAATCTCGTCTACTGGGTTTGGGTACGTCCCAATCTTCTTTTTACGATTCTTCCCTTTTTGCCCCTGCGGTTTATCTTGGGGGTCTTGGATTGGATTTGGAAACACTTGTGGTGTTTTCAGAGGCTCTTTATGGTTTTCTCTTATTCGGTTTTCATTTGGTTCCATGTTACGGTTTTCTTTGTCGGTCTTTCCCTTTGTGGTATTGGTTCTAGTCTCCATTGTCTCGACTGAATCTGAATCATCCTCGAGGTCATTCATATACACGGGGTCATCTCCTGTTCCTATGTTTGTTTTGGAACTTGGCTTTGAATTTTCCGTATTCTGCGGCTTCTTCCTTCGTGTCTTCTTTTTCTTTGCTTGGATAATTGACGCGGTATCTCTCTCTTCGAGGATATGTCCTGGCCCTTGAAGCATGGACCGTGTAATCGCATAAGCGGGTGCGACGGGTGATATTGGCGATGTCACACTAGCAATTTCGACCAAATTCAGGGGTGTGATTTTAGGCGCATTTGGGTTATAGGGGCATTGGGCAATCAAGTGATCTATGCCACAACGATTACATGTGAGTATTGGCATTGCAGACGTGCTCCCTTGATTCATTTTCATCTGTGCAGCATTCTTTTGCAGCCTAATAGGGCACTCCGCTACTCGATGTGGTCCACCACACTCGTAGCATTGAAGAGGTGGCCTCCTAGCCTGGGTGTTGATATTTTGACCTCTGGATGCGAGAGCAGCAGCTTGATAAACCGGCTTGACTTGTCCCCAACAATCTTCCATGTAGTATATAGGACACTCTTCCAATGTATCAAGTCCGTAGGCAATACTAGTGTCTATTTCCTCCTCACAACCATCTGCATAAGCATTTGATGGCTCGCAACCCACTTGGTTCATAGGGGCGACTCTTGGATGCGGGGGCTGCGGTCCTAGCACAGGAGGTGGTAACGGTGTAGCTTGTACAACATTTTGAGATCTAGGGACCATGTGTTGCGGTAGTTGCTCAACAGGTGGAGTAGGCATCAATACAGGAGCTCGAGGCGCATCCGTCCAGGCTACAGGTGGTCTATTTGCCATCATACGTTTGATCATTAAACAATCCTTAGCTTGGTGACCATACCTACCACATGCGTTGCAAGTTCCATCAAATTTTACTCTAAACGTAGGGCACTCACTAGTACTATGTGGACCTAAGCAAATGGAACACCATTGTTGCTCCCTTCTTGGATACATGTGACTATTTTGAGGGGGTCGATTATCCTTAAGAGACTCTTGGATTGCCTTGGTGAGGTCTGTCAAGAATGTCTCAAATACCTTTGGCTCATTGGCAATGGGCTTTGCAGTCATGGGTTCATACTCAATGGCTTGTGAGCTAGTGGAGCTCGTGTCAGTAGACACCCTCATGCCTGCTATCATCAAGTTGTCCTCTAATTGGATTGCATTGGCAGTGACATCTTCCTAGGTTGTGATACCTCTAATCACTAGTCCATTATAGATTCCTTCATTCCTCAACCCTCGAATGAATCGATCAAGCAGTTGGTTATTGTTGAAGCGCTCATTTACAGGGCAACGAGAGTTTAAGTGCTTTAGACGACTAATGAAGTCCCTTACTGACTCTCCTTCCTTACGTTCGGCCTTCTGTAGCTGAGATGCTACACCCCAAAGCACACCTTCTCGTATGTACTCCTTTAGAAACAACCTTCGAAGGGTAGGGTAGATTGTTTTCTCGTCCACCCTTAGGGTCCTATACCAATCTCCAGCCTTCCCACTTAATGTCAAGCTTAAGGCATTGCACTTATGTAGTTCGTTGCGTTCCCCTAAGGAATCACATACTTGTTCAAACACTTCAATGTGTTTTCTAGCATCTTCGTCCCCATTGAATTTTTGCGTGAGTTTGGCAATTTGTACTGCCTTACTTCTAGGCTCTCTATCAGATGCATGACGCATATTTTCCGCGATAGATCGACCTATGGTTTGAGCAAACGCTGCCAAGTCACCTATGTGAGGAGGTAGGGCCGGTGGAGGTACTCTTGGAATCATATGTGGAAGAGGAACGGGTACCGGTCTTGGCATATGTGTAGATGATGCAGGATATGGAACATAACCGGGCATAGGTCCACTCGGATAAGAGCTAGGGAGTGGCACTCAAGGAGCATAAGCAAGTGGTACAATTGGAGGTGTGGGGGCCATGTGTGCATAAGGGGCTAGAGGCACATATGGTCGAGGCCCCATATTAGGTACTACAACACTAGGTAGTGGCACTGCGCTAACCGTAGATGTCATCGGTACATTCTCTGTTAGGCTTATCCCTGGAGTGAGCACTGTGTTTTCCTTGATAGAGGGTTGAGCCAAGTTAGGGAAGCTAAAGTTTTTGCTCGGAGGCTCAGATTGCATAGAGACACCAGGTGAAATGACGTAAGATGGGTCCATGGGGCTCATTAGAGGAGTCTCCATTTGTGATAGAGTAGGCTGTTGAGCCTTGCTCGTATCCAGAAATCTCATGGGGCCAGTTGAGAGTATATTTACCCCTCGGTTTTGCCTTTCTGATTGAATAATGCCATGGATAACATTACAGATCATTTTCTGTTGATCTTCGATGCTCGTGGCACTAGAGGTGGATTGTACAATCTCTATCCATCCTACATGGTAGGCGTGGCCAGAGTGTAGATCCGTCAACACCTCAGTGTGGAGGTCATATGTCCAATGATCATTAATGAACCATCCTTCTAGAGTCGACGTGTTAATGGTTTCTTGTGAGGTAGAAGCAATGTTGCTCCCCGTGGTTTTACTTGTCACCAACGGTACTCTAGAGGGAACTTCTGAAGGAGGCAGCTCAACAGGGCCTTCTTGGTAAGAAGTTGGTAGGATATCCACATGGACACTCTTTGGGGGTGTGGGGTCCACGTGCGATGTGAAAGGAGATTCCACTTCCCCACCCCCTTCGTGTGCTTCATTTGCATCAGGTTCCGAGCGAGTAGCTCTACCTAATGTTTCCATGAAACGGCTAAACATACTAGTACTAGGCTGTGGAGCTTCGGGAGGTGCATGGCCTTCTCTCTCAGTGTTTTGGTTAGGGTATGCTTCCATGATTTCTGAGTCGGAGGAGGAATCACTAGCGGCTATTTTAGGGTCTTGGGTGGTGCTACCTTGTGTCCCCGCTGAGGGTCTAGAGCTTATCGTGGATGGGTAATGGGTGTCCGTATGAACAGAGGCACCCTCAATATGCTCGTGTTCTAGCACCCGCCCAGAGCGTAAGTGCATGTGCTTTTGATACCCTAAGGTGTCAAAAAGCTGCTCTAGGAGGCCTTGTGACTAGTTTTTAGCGTGTTTTTTGTTTGTTTTTTTTGCTAGATTTTTTAGAGCGTGTCGTGGAATGGGCCGTGTGATAGCTCGAAACGAGCGTATCGGTCAGAGGGTCGTGCCGTGCTTTACAGCCCTCCGTTTGGTCACTCTATGTCCTCGGAATCCCTAAAACTGTCAATTTCCAGTAGGGAACTAGGCCCAAACTAGAAAGTCTAAGGGTGCAAGTGGGAAGAGAAAGGAGGAGAGTGGAGGACTTGTCCCACATGCTCTCATTCTCTCTTGAGGAAGTAGGGTATATATATAAGAGTGAGTCTAGTATATATCATAAGATTGAGGACTGAGGCCTGGGCCTGGGCTTGGGCTTGGGTCTATCTTTTATACAAACCAACCCGTCCGTTTTAAGAGTCACGTTTTTTATTTTCTAAAAATTTAGCCGCTCGCTCGCGTTTTTTTATTTTCTTTTTTTTCTTTAAAATTTTATTTTTATTTTTTTATTTTTTTTTGGGAGAAAAAATAAAAAATATATATATTTTTTTGGGGCAGAAAATACAGAAATTGAAAACGCAGGTATGCAAAAAACGCAGAAATTGCAGGAAAAAAACGTAGAAATTGCGGGAAAAAATGCAGAAATTGCAGAAAATTAAAAAAACGCAGAAATGCAGAAAATTACAGAAATTGAAAACGCCGAACTTGAAAATGCAGAAATTGCAGAAATTGAAAAAACGCAGACAATAGCAGAAATTGAAACTTGACAGCAAATGCAGAAAACGCAAAAAACAGAAATCTCCACACACTCCTTCCCTGCCTTTCCTATGATAGAAATTGCACCACAAGGAAGCGTAAAGTGCTAACCGAGCTTAGTGTAGGGCATATCCCCGGCAACGACGCCAAAAATGTGCGCTCCTTGCCGCACTGTCGAAGCAAGGGACTTGCCAATACACCGTGTGCGAGCCACAAACGGCTCCAAGCACACAACAAGCCTAAACTAGCAAGCTCAAGAAAACAAAGGGTTTGTCACTCACCGCTCTACGCTCGCCTTCGTGGTGGATTCCTCGCCGCGATGAAGAAGAAGCTGCAGTCGTGCCACGCTCAACCGCTTCGCCGCCGTCGTGCCTTCGTAATGCTCGATCGCACACACACTCTCCCTCTCTCTCTCTCTCTCTCACACACACACACAAGGAGGTGAAGAAGAAGAAGATGGAGATGGAGCAAGAGCACTCTTCAATTGCACAAATGAGAGAATGAGTAAAAATTAGGTTTAGTTGGCTTTTATAGGAGCTCACCCCATTCACACTTGGGCGCCCATACTTAACCAACTAATCCCTTGAATGTCCAAGTTAAAGTGCGCCTCTCATCGGCGATCACTCTACCTTTCCCTATTGGTCCGACAAGCCCGGTACCTGACTCTACCAAATACATAATACGCGTCCATCGTAGGTGATGGGTGTCCGTGTGCCGTGAGGGTTAACATAGCCCTTGCCCAATGACTTCGTGAATAGTAACTCCTAGGAATATCTTCAACTTCTTCATCATCATTTGAGAAATGCACTTGCTTCACTCTCCCACTAGATTGGTAGCATCCTACCACAACTCCATCATTCTCCTTATTTTGCAGTTGCATCCCTTGTGTCTTTGAGGTTTCCCCTTCAACCTGTGGACGAGAAACTTCAGCAAGGGTTTGCCTCTTTCTCTTGATGATGTCAATGATCTCCTCATGGAATTCACGCTTTGCAATGCTAAGAACTTCTCCCAAAGTAAACTCAATCTTGCTATTCAAGATCCTTTCCTCCAAGACTTTCTTTAAATCTGTAGCAACCTCAATATCAGATTGTAGTTTATAAGTTGGGCCTTTTGTATTACCTTTCGTTGGCTCTTTCTTCTTTCCTGTTGTAGACTCCTCCATGAGTACTTCAGGTGGAGATGCTCCTTGTGTTGAGGGTGTTTGAGAAGGCATTGAGTCGCTTCTTCCCCCACTTCTAGAAGCTCTTTTTGATGGTCCTTCATCAGCATTCTCACGTCTGCGCTTCTCTTCTACAATTGCCTCATTTTGTTGGCATTTTTTAATGTAGGCATGCACTGACAATGAGTCCACTGGATCATTCCATCCCGTTTCTAGACGTATGCAATCACCTACTTCATGTAGAATCTCTTTTGTAAGCTTTCCCTTTTTAGCTAATTGCATGACATTTGGCCAAATTTGACCATGATGGTCACTCACCTCTTCATCACAAAAATGTTCAATTTTTACTCCATAAGTAGCTGCCTCAACTGAAGAGGTGGCATGCTTGGTTGCCATATCTTCAACTAAGGTTTGCATTCCCCCCTTCCCAAAGTTAGTTCTCAAGGGTAGACCTGTCTCTCTTAAGTGGATTTTACCATCCTTAAAAAAGACAACATCTTTTGACAAAGCATCACTAAAATCATCACAATCCCTTCTTACATGGTTTGTACTATCACACCAAATACATCTATTAACAAACCCTTCTTTGGGTTGTTGTCTTTGCCTAGGAAGTGGCCCTGATGGTTGGCCTTTTTCTTCAAGCTTTGCAAACTTCACCTTCAAGTCACGCATTCCCTTCACAAGCTCATCTAGCATGGACTCATCAAACTTAGGAGCGATAAAAGTAGGCTTTACCATTTTGTCAGAAGTTGAGGTGGAAGGACTTGTAGTGTTTACTACCATCTTGTCCCTTCTTCTTTGTCGTTTGGCAAGTAGTGAGACAGCACCTTCAACCTCATTCCAGTCGGTCTTTAGTCCTTGCTCAGCATCTTTATCTTCAAGAAGAAGCTCCAAATTTTCTTGAAACTCTTTACCTGCAGCTTGTAAGAAAAGATCTGTCTTCTCTGCATCTAGTGTGGTCCTTTCTGTCCTAGTGAGTTGTGCATAGCGCCGCTCAAATTCCCTAAGTAGCTCTGTTATTGATAGTCCTTGCTTTGGCTTGACTACCCATTCTAAGAATGTCCTTTTGGTCACTCTCTCCGAGTCCTCCATGAAATATTCCTCCTTTAAAGCTACTTTGAGTTCTTCCCAATTTCTCCCATGCCCATTTTTAATTGCTCTAACATGCTCCCTAATTTCTGGAGCAACAACTAGCTCAAAGCTTTGAATCATCTCACCTTCTGACACGCGATGCAGCTCCATCTCCTTCACATACTCGCGTAAGTACTTGGTTACATCTTTGCCATTGAACTGATCCATTCTGTTGACGACCGCTTGTATGGCCTTTGTTGCTGAAATCTCCCTTCTTTCAGTAGCATGTTGTTGTTGCATGAACATTGCAAATGCTCGAAACATTTGCATTGTTGCTGGGTCAAAATGCATACCCTGTTGCTCAACATGATCACCCATGGTTACCCACAAACTCTCACCCTAGCAGTTTCGCGTCGGGTTCACCAAAAATATATCGAGAAATTTGCGGTCTTGCCAGGAAAGCACCGGGCTTATGGCTGTGAGAGTTTGTGAGAGAACTCAACAAAAACTATATGAAGGAGTTAAACCATGGATGCCATGAAGACTAGGGTTTGGAAAAAAGTGCAATCAAAGAAGACTCACTCTTTCTCTCTTGCACTCACACACACACAAAGAAAGAACGCAAAAGAGAATGTCAAAACAATACGAAGATGAAAACATCAAGGCTATGGTCATATCGTATCATGGGTAATATGAAAGGGTTAATGGATGAGTTAATGGCATTCAATCTTGGCTGACCAAATAGGCTACGAATTGTTCTTTGGAATTGTAGTTTTGTGCTTACGATAATATATATATTTTGTCTAGTGATTGGGATTAATTGTGTGTACAAATCCTCTTGGTTCATAGCAAGATAACTACGCTTACATCAAAAGAAAAATTATAGTCTATGAGAGGTAGTATGATGGGATCCGGTGATAGAAGTATTTCATTGAGCCTTTCAGGGCCGAAGAGAAACACTATACGTTGTTGAAAGTGTATTTTACGGCTAATCCATACGTTAATTCTAATAGATCGTACAGAGTGAAAGCGATAGAAATGATCATCATGTGGGTTATTCATCTAGGATAGTATGTGAGAAATGTAGATACGAGAGAAGTGAAGAGATGAGAAGTTTCCCTCCCAAGCCCTATTCTTGCCCGTAGGCAATAAGGATACTGCGGGGAGAGATGTACCTGTAGCAAAGAGAACCTAGAGAGGATGAATTACTAAGAATGAGAGAGATAGGTTTGGTTAAGGAGATGAGATTAGATACATATATATATGTTGGATTAGAGATGAAAATGAAAACAACAAGAAATCAAGAAAACATCAATGTAGAACACATCTTACTTGAAACCCTTCGGCACCATTATTGATGGGAGAGAGAAGAAGAGGGGAGAATTCAACGTTGATTGATACGCCAAGTACAACACCTTCTTTGATTAGAGTTGATCCTCCAAGGATGGCGTACAAGAATGGCTAGTTTTCCTATAGGAGAAAGTGTAGGCTTGGGCTTATGTTAATGGGGCTAAGTACAATTAGGCATTACTACTCACTCCCTCAAGAATTCCTCTCATCAATGGCTTGAATGCTTGAGTTCCTTCCAAGGAAGAAGAGGTCCCCTTTTATAGGTGAAGGGAACCCACAAGGGTTTACACAAGAAGAGAGGAGCTAGTGTGAACAGGAATTGGAAAAGTTGGAAATGAGCTGTCCCTGCATGATGTGGGCAGACTGGGGTCCAGTATTTTGATCATATCTCCTCAACCGTAGCTCCAAATAAAAAAAGTAAAAATATGGGCAGAAACTTCAGCTCATTAGCTACGATTTTCATTTTAAAATCATTCTCCAATTCGGATTGGAACCTTGTGTAAAAAATTCATCAAAATAGGGTCCATTTCTGGCAGCAAAAGTCTTCATGTGGTCCCCTTAGCCTAAACTTTCATTTGATTCCAAAGGACACCTCATGCCATATGAAATCATGACATTGCTCCTTGACAAAGTTTTGTAATCATGCTTGCAATAATGCATTAAAATAAGTGTATCTTTGAAATCATGCCACCTAGTGTCCCACTAGGATTTGATTCTCTCCTAGTAGCTATTTAAAAAGAAATATAAGAAAAGTATAAAAAATACATAAAAAATATATATATTGGAGTTTACCCTAGATATATGATCTAGCTAGGGTGTGAGATGATAATGAAATAGTAGAAATAAAGAATCAATGCTTTTTTTGCCCCAAGTTAAAGAGGCGGAGCTATTGACACTTTTCCCATAGTATTTTTTTGATGGTAAAGTAAGAATACATTACCCTTGAGATAAATAATAAGATGAGATAGAAAGCTTATTTTTATACTTACATATGCATATGTACATTATAGGAAATATAATTATGTATCTAAAAAAAATACAAGATAGATTTTGTAGCATGCGTTCCCACTATGTACGTGTCACAGCACGACAACGCGTGAAACCAAAAGCATGTATTTACCCATCCTAGAGCAGGCACATGAAGGACTCAATGGAGGCCATTTCTTAGGGTATAAGACAACCAAAATTGTCTTAACTACGGGAATATGGTGGCTTACATTATACATGGATGCTGACGAATATGGTGGCCTACATTATACATGGATGCTGACGAATATGTTAAGAGACTCAATGTGTGTCAAGGTACCAAGATATTGATGAAGAGAGATGTTATGCCTTTAAGGCCAATGATGGGAGCAAGAACTTTTGCTAAGTGGGGTACATAGGACCAACCTCATCCCCCTCTTACAAAACTCATGCCCAATATATCATTGTGGCTACAGACTATCTCACAAAGTGGGCTGAAGCTAAGGCAACACAAAAAGCTGATGCAAGAACCACTTCATAGTTTCTATACAAAAATATCTTTGTTAGATATGGCTTACCCATAGAAATGTTTAGTGACCATGGCACACATCTTCCTAATGAATTTATTGAAAATATTTTGGACAAATTCATGGTAGTTCACAGGAAGTATGTTCCATACCACCCACAAGCTAATGGATAGGCTGAAGCTACCAATAAGATTCTATGCACGGTTTTAACCAAAATAGTATCTAACTCAAGAGAAGATTGGGACCAACAATTACACGCCACATTGTGGGATTATTGGGGGTAGCATACAAAACCTCAATTGGGAGAACACCGTACAACATGGTGTTTGTCCTTAATGCTATCTTGCCACTAGAGTTCTTGGTCCCCATGCTATGAATAGCTAAACAAACTGGATGGACATTCCATGAATTGTCCACCAGAGTCGATGATCTTGAGAAACTAGATGAGCTTTTTCTGAAGGCCATAGCCTCTATCTATGCTCAAAAAAGGTGACAAAAGGAGTTTTTTGATAACCATGTATACGCTCGAAAGAGTTTAAACTAGGAGACTATATCTTGGTTTACACATTGAAACAACATGAGAAAAAACTTAAAAAGCGAGGGATGGGACTTGGTGATCACTGATATATCACCAAGTGGAGCCATCAAGATTGCTACATTGAAGAGAAAATAATATTAGTGGATGTTGGCTTAAAAAATACCAACTCCCACTAACCCAGAACATGCTTAACAAATCCATGAGAAAGGAATCGCTCTCAAAAAAAGCAACGGGTTGTAAAAGAAGCTCAAGAAGAAGCTAGGGCGTGCATATAAAAATGGAAGCTTTTACAACAACAACATCACGGACCACCAACACAGATCAATGTGATCAAAGTGGTCGACTTTGAAGAGAACCATAGAATGGACACAACCATAAAACTCAAGCTTGGATGTAATCAAGTGGAGGCCAAGGCAATCATAGATTTTGAAGCTCAAGGAAACCTCATTTCCTACAGCCTATACAAGCAGCTGACACTTGAAGGGCAGTTTCAACCGATACATGGAAGCATTCAAAGTTATTCAAAGCACTCAATCAAAGCCATTGGATGTGTGGTGATACATGTACATGTCAATCAATATATCTACTCGCACAAGTTTTATGTAATAGAAGATAAGACAACACAACATTCGTTGCTATTGGGCCAGCCATGGCAGCAAAAGTACAATGTACAAATTGATTGGAGCTCTGATAGAGTCAATATTCAGCATGCAACCAAAATACAATTAGTCCCCTTTGCAACAAAAAAACACGACAACCTGATTACTACTGCACAACCAAGCAAAGAGAATAGTCCAAAGAATGTTTTCAACAAAACCACCAAACATCTGCCACCACAAAAGTCACCAATAGCACCAAAGAATGTTTGGGTTAAAACGAAACCGGTTGCACAAGTTAATCCTACCAACGTCAAGCTACCTCAAAGAAGACAAATGAAAAACTACGACAACAACCTTAAAGGTATAAACAAGTATGGGTGGAAGAAATTTCTTGCTGCACCAGGCAATCAAGAGAAAATCTAGATTCCAAAGTGACACAACAGGGAACTCCCTACAAGATCAACCTCTTAGAGCACACTAAGACCAAGGTCATTTGATCCACAACCAGTGGTGCAACAAATTTGGGTACCCAAGATTCTATAGCAAGTTCCAAAGACCCAAACAAAAATTTGGGTACTTAAACAAAGACCAATACAAAAGCCACATGTGGATTACAGATTCAAACAAGACTCTCAACAACACTAGAAACACAACCAAAATATCAAAGCAACCACTACCAATGAAACATCAAATGACACACTTAGAGGGATTGGTATTTCACCGCTATCTTCTTGGTGCTAACTTAACATGAAACCTTTAAAGACCATATTAGGTAAACTGGGAAAATCTCAATTCCTAGGTTGGACAAGTTTTCATATGTCGTGTTTCTAGTAATGAGATCTTGTCCAAACCATCAATTTTGCTAAGATCTCATTCCACTTTATGCTCATATAGTACACATTGAGAGCAACATTGGACATGAAATTCCATGGTTTTAGCCAATTGCACCATTAGAAGACTAGTACAATGCATCCCTTGTCATTGTCTATGCTCTATTTGTTCTACCTACAATCTAGCTTAACATGGAGAACTTTGATTGAAGGCCAAACACTTGTCCACTCCAAGGTCAAAGTGACTACCTAAAATTTTTGTTCAAGGTCCACCACTTGTCCAGATACAACCCATTGAGCATTAGAACCAACTTGTGCATGAAATTGAAGCAATGTCCACCTCTAGTCTAGAACTTCTTCACTTGAAACAAGAGTCATATAGAAAATGTGTAGCATATCTTGGAGCTTGATTGAGCATAGCTCCACCACATGGCCAAGATAGGCTCCACTAAAACTAAGGTAGAAGCAAGATTTACCATATCCCCAAACTAGGCTCCTGTAGAACATGAAAACCCATGCGTTGTTGTACATTGGGTTTCTTGTTTCAAGGTCCACCACATGTCCAAATAGTAGTTCATAGATTATAGATGGTTTATTCTAATAGTCCACCCATGCCTAGTCTTAGATATGCAAGGTGTACCACTTGTTTAAGATGTTCATGGATAATAATAGAAGGTCAACCACTTGTCCATCCTAGTATGTAGATGCAAGGCCCAACCTTCTAAGCTATATCTTGAATGGTTTGTATTTTTCACCACCTAGATAACCCATGATATATTGTCCATGAGGGATTTTGTTTGAAGGTCCACCACTTGTCCAAGATAGCTCCTTTGGAACATGGATAGAAGCAAAGCCCCACCATTTATCCCATCTAAGATTCTTTGAAGCAAGCTCAACCACTTGGACAAGCTAGGCTCCATTGAAATTGGAAGAGAAGCAATTTTTACCATACGCTCGAACTAGGATCCACTAAAACATGCAAAGCCCATGCTATGTTGTACATTGAGTTTCTTTTTTTCAGGTCCATCTCTTGTCCAAGCTACACCTTATAGACAATAAATGATTTAGTCTAATAGTCCACAGCTTGCCCAATCTTAAAGATGCAACGTTTAGATTTGGTCTAAGATGGGCATGGAAAAAGAGTAGAAGGTCCACCACTTTTCCATCCTTGCATCTATGTGCAAGGTGCACCACTTGTCCAACTTGTAAGGCTATATCTTGCAAAGTCCACCACTTGTTCATCCTTGTATCTATGTGCAAGTCCACCACCACTTTTCAAACCTATAAGCATATACCTTGAATAGTTTTTTTTTTCACCACTTGGATAACCCATGATATATTTTCCATGAGGGATTTCACTTGAAAGGTCCACCATTTTCCAAACTAGCTTCATTGGAGCAAGGATAGAAACAAAGCTCCACCTCCTATTCTATTTATGCTTCTTTAAAACATAAAGAGAAGCAAGCTCTACCACTTGTCCAAACTATAATCCATTCAAATTGGCATGGACACAAGATTTACCATATGTCCAAACTAGGATCTACTAAAACATGGAAACCTATGCTATTTTGTACATTGGATTTCTTTTTTTCAAGGTCCATCGCTTGTCCAAGCTACAGTTCATAGATAATGGATGGTTTAGTATAGTAGTTCACAACCTGCCTAGACTTAAAAATGAAAGGTATATTGATTGTCTAATATGGCCTTGGGGAAACAATAGAAGGTTCACCACTTGTCCATCCTAGTATCTAGCAATGTCCACCGCTTGTCTAGCCTATAAGACAATACCTTGAATGGGTTTTCTTTCACCACCTTGATAATCCAAGATATGCTATCCATGATAGCTTTTGTTTGAAGGGCCACCACGTGTCCGAGCTAACTCCGTTGGAACATTGATAGAACCAAACCTCCATCGTCTAGCCCATTTATGGTTCTTTGAAACATGGAGAGAGACAAGCTCCAATACTTGACCAAACTATGATCAATGAGACTAGGATAGAAGAAAGATTTACCATATTTCCAAACTAGGGCCATTAAAATATGGATAACCCCTTCTATGTCGTACATTTAGTTTTTGGTTTCAAGGTCCACCACTTATTCAAGCTACACTTCATAGATAGTACATGATTTAGTTTATAAGTCCACAATGTGTCCAACCTTAAAGATACAAGGTAAATAGCTTATCTAAGATGGGAATGGAAAAACATCAGAAGGTTCACTACTTGTCTATCCTAGTATCTAGGTGAAAGGTCCACACTTGTCCAACCTATTAGCCTATACCTTGAATGGTTTTTTTGTCACCACCTTGGTAATGCATGATATGTTTCCCATGGGGGTTTTTGTTTGAAGTTCTAACAGTTGTTCAAGGTAGCTCCATTGGAGCATGGATAGAAGAAAAGATCCACCATCTATTCCATCTATGATTCTTTGAAGCACGGAGAGAAGCAAGATCCATCGCTTGTCCAAGCTAGGCTCCCATGAATTTGGGAGCAAAGAAATATTTACTAGTGTCCAAATTAGGCTCCATTCAAACATGGCAAACCATGTTGCACATTGGGTTTCTTGTTTCAAGGTCCACCACTTGTCCAAGCTATAGTTCATAGAGGGTAGATTGTTTAGCCAATCCCATGTTTGTAGCCAATTACACCATTAGAAGACTAGTACATTGGATCCCTTATCTTGTTCTAGGCTCTACTATTTTACCTACAGCTTATCTTAGCATGGAGAGCTTGGTTTGAAGACCCACAAATTTTCCAAGATGATGTCAAAGCGAGTACCTAAATTTTTTGTTCAAGGTCCATCACTTGTCCAAGCTAGGACCCATAGAGCAATACAATCCACTTGTGTATGACACTGAAGTAACATCCCCCTCTAAACTAGGACTTCTTCATGTAAGGCATGATCTATACATAGAAAATATAACATATTCTCTCTTGCATCATAGAAGGGTTGGTTTTATGGTGCACTGTCCAATATAGGCTTCCTTGACTTTTGGAGGAATACAAAGATCACCACTTGTCAAAGCTACACTCCCTTGCCTTCTTTTACATGAAGGATGCAATGATAAAATACTTGAGGTAAACATTTGTGCCCAAGAAGAAGATCTCTCACGTATGCAAAGTCCATGAGCTCTCCATTCCACACTTGCAAGTTTTATTCTGACGTTGTGAGCGGGATGAAAACACACACAGCGCCTCTATAATGACCCGACACACACTCTTGGGAAGATACACACACACACTATGGGACACCACTCGGCTTACACAACACACCTGGCCGAGACAGGGAACACACCTCTGGAGTGAGAGGAGAGAGACTATCCACTTGCCCACTCCACACAAACACACACACACACACACACCCAAAAACTCAGCTCAAAAGAGGAGAATTTTTGATGTTTAGATACAAATGAGCTAGGGCCAACACCAATGGGGCAAACAGCTCACACAATATGGGTAAAATAAGCCAGATACAATCACAAACTGGAGCAGAAACTTCGCTCATAGGAGAAACTTACACAGAAAAACAGTAGGAAAAGAGTGAGGAATTTGGCAAAATGGACAGCGCCATCGCGTCCGGAACGGCCCAAAACCCCAGTCTACAATGTCAAAGTGCTCAAATCCGACCTCGGATGAGCAGTTTACGGCCAAAACAGGCTCCAAAATGAGCAAAAACACACCTGCGGCTGTTCCTCCTCTCTTCTCCACGTTTTTTCTGGTCTTCTCTCAGTTTTTTCAGTTCCCACACTTAGCTTTATTAGTTGGGCACCCTTGGCCTTTTAGATGACCTCAAACGGACCCCGAACAGGCCAAAAACTGACCTCTCAGTGCATAGTTGTCACCTTTTTGCATCATTCGCACACCTGGCACTCAGCTTTTTTCCAATAATGCATCTCGCCACCACGTGAAGTGGCCCCAAAAAAAGGTCCTCATGATGACCTTTCTGCATAATTCTCACAAGCAAACACCCACGTTGTGTCCGTCCTCATCTGCGTGCAAATATTGACCTCGTTCGCCCTCCTGACGCCACTAGATGCCATCTGACGCACCTGCTGACCTCACGTCGTCGGCCCGCGGATAGCTTCCTCGAGAAGTTTTACGTGCTACCAACTCCTCCTTATTGTAGAAAAAACACACTGGTACTGGTAATAGTGAAAATCGATGCACTATGTACATGCTGTCCTACCTGTACACATGTGGGCCCCACGTAACCACCTGGCTCTGGAAAATGGGCAATACTTTATTTGATGCACCATGCATGGGTATGTACATATGCGCAATCCCTTGCTCCAAAAAACTCCTGACATAATTTGCCCATCCCCTAGCCTGCTAGATCATTCATGATCAGCAGCAGCAAAGAGAGATATGAGACTCGCCGCATCACAAGTCTCCTCATCCTTCACCAACATTTCTTGCTCCACCGACAACTCATCTTGTTCCACCATCATCAATCTAGCATGATACAATTTAAGACGCAATCCATTTACCCTTGACTTATGTAGAACACCATCCAGGTTAGCCAGCTGATATGTGCCATTTGGAAAACACTCTACTACCTTGAAAGGGCCTTCCCACTTAATTTGAAACTTCTTTTGGAAGGTGTTGTCCAGCTTACTGTTGTAGCGCAAAACCAAGTCATGTTGCTTGATACCCTTACTTTTGACCTTTTCATTTAGCTTTGTCAAAGCCTTATCCTGCCTCTGCCCATAATGCTCCAAAGCGCTCATCCTATCCAACTGGACCTCTTGTAACTGCAAGAGCCTCTCTTTGAATGCATCACTAGGCGGCCCAAGCAACTTCTCTAACATCTTGACCGCAGGCAACTCTACCTCCACAGGCAATAGTGCTTCCTTTCCATACACCAAATGAAATGGAGTAAACCCTGTACCTGTCTTCACCGAAGTACGGTAAGCCCATAATGCACTAGGCAATTCCAAATCCCAATTCTTTCCTTGGTGCTCTGTCACTTTCGAAAGAATCTGTACCAACTCACCATTGAATCTTTCATTCAAGCCATTACACTGCGGGTAATAAGGAGTGGTATGCTGGTGCCTAATCTTCATCTTTGCACATAAAAAATCTAGCAGTTTAGCTCTAAAGCCAGGCCCCTTATCTGAAAGTAACTCCAGTGGCACCCCAAACTTGCAACATATTTCATCATACACAAATTTTGCCACATCCTTTGCAGTGATCTGTTTTACTGCTATAGCCTCTGCCCATCTAGAGAGATAGTCCACTGCCGTCAAGATATAGCTTTTGCCCCTGCTTGTGATAGGTAACGGGCCTATTGCATCAATCCCCCACTTTTCAAACACATCAAACGCCATAATGGTTTTTCGTAGCTCTGGCTTCAACACTCTCTTCCCAAATGCTTGACACCTATTGCAAGACCTACACCAATGGTGAACATCCTTGTGCAAACTAGGCCATACATACCCCTCTTGCAAAATCTTATGCAAGGTGATCTTTAGAGCAAAATGGCCACCACATGCGCCTTCGTGATTCTCTTCCAACACTCTGTAAAGCTCCTCCCGCCAAGGTACACGTCTCAACACGAGATCAGCCCCTTTCATGTATAAGACATCACCAATCAATTTGTACCTGTATGCTCTACGCACAAAGCCATACTTCTTAGACTTCTGAATCTCCTTTGGAATGATTCCTGTTAGCAAAAACTCCTCTTCTTGAGCCAAACTTTCCTGGCCATGATAAAGAGGTAAAGTGGTCCTCAACACAAATAGCTCCCCAATCATGCCTTGAGCTGCTTCATGTGCCTCTCCATTTAGAGCACGTTCAATGTGTCTGATACTCCATGCTTCAAACTTTTTTAACAGGCCTTTAATTCTGAAGCACATTTCCTTCAATGAGGTGTTCTTGTTCTTCCACACACCCAACACTTGCTTCACCACTAACAAGGCATCACCTTTTATGCTCAACCTTCGAACCCCATGCTTCAAACAAATGTGTAATCCGGCTTCCAATGTAGCATATTCAGCCTCATTGTTACTATGAGCATCCAATTTGAACCCTCTCTTGCATACTAGCTTCCCCTCTGGATCATAAAGTGCTATACCCCCTGAAGCTGCATCATGGCTCTTTCTATATGAACCATCAAAGAACAACACATGTGCATTGCTGATCTGTGGCACTTCTTCAACTACCTTTCTCACCACCTCTTCCTTAACAATAAGGGGATTCTCCTTGTAGGTCAACAAATCAGCTAGGGTAGCCCTTGTACTATCTTCCACTAGAAAAGAGAACTCAAACTCTTGCAGCTCAATTACCCATTTCTTCACCACATTTGACATGTTAATACCATTAATTAACTGTGGCAAAAAGGCATAACTCGTCAAGAAAACAAAAGGCCGTGGTAGCAAGTAATGACGAAATCGTCGACAAGCAAATATTACACTAGCCATCACTAGCTCTACTTCCGATAACTTTCTCTCCGCTACCAACTTCACTCGGCTTGCACAATACACTGGCCTCATATAATGGCTGCCCTTCCCCTTTTGCAATAGCATGGCTCCAATGGCATCATCCCCCACTGATGGATTTACATAAAAAACTTTCTCCCAATCAGGAGCCTGCATGGCTGACAACCCCCCTAACACCTCTTTCACCTCTTGAAACACTTCTTCACACTTGTCATCCCATTGCAATGGATCATGCTTTGCCACTTGCTGTAATGGATAAAGAAGCTGCAAAGACAATGGAATAAACCGTGCCATGTACTTCACTTTGTGTATAAAGGTTGCCAATTGCTTCGTACTCATAGGTGATGGAAGAAGAATAATAGACTTCACCTTATCTGGATCAGCCTCAATGCCATTTTCTGACACCATATGGCCCAATAACTTCACCCTTGGCTGTGCTAGATGACATTTCTTTGGATTTAGTTGTCCTCCACATTCATCATATCGAGCCAATACCATCTGCAGCTTCTCATGGTGTTCAGCCCTACTGCTATAAACACAGAAGTCATCCATAAAAGCCTTAACACAACTACCAATGAATGGTTCCAGCACCCAATTTGCTCTTTCTTGATAGAAAGATGGTCCATTTGACAACCCAAACGGCAACACTGTGTAGCAATAGCAGCCCCATGGCGTAATAAATGTTGTTTTTGTGCGGTCTTTAAGAGCAATCTTCAATTGAAAATAGCCTAAAAAACCATCACACACACTGTACCTCTCATAACCTGCCACTGAATCCAAGATCTGATCGATGAATGGAAGAGGATATGGGTTCTTCTTAGTGGCTGCGTTTAAGGGTTTAAAATCTACACAAATTCTCCACTTCCCATCCTTCTTTGGACTGACTACTACTGGACTCACCCATTCTGTGGTCTCCACTGGAACTATGAACCCTGCCTTCAATAACTTGTCCACCTCTACCCGCAAGGCTTCCATTTGCTCTTGACCCATCCTTCTTAGCCTTTGCCGTACTGGCTTAGCACCTTCTTTCAGCTCTATATGCATCTCTTCGCCCTTGAACCCTCTGATCTCTTCATATGAAGTAATGAACAAATCAGAAAAACTAGCCAGCATATGCAAAAATATATCCTTCTCCATAGCTGAGAGGTCTCCACTAATCATTTGCGTCATTAATTCCTGCTTTTTTGACAACTCAACCTTGGTTTGCATCAGCCCTTCAATCACTTCATAAGGTCCTTCACTTTCATCTTCAACTTCATTCGCAAATGCGACTAAACCACACTCCTGGATTTCTTTATCCATCAAAAGAAATGCAACATCAACATCCTCATCACTGCTGGTAGTGCTATCACTGTCCTCATCTGTCACCGTGGAAGAGTCTTCATCACTAGACTCATCCTCATCTTCATAAAGCTCCTCTAATCGTTTCCTTGTGTCCATATTATAAAGCTTCTTGGTACCTGTCTTTCCATAGAGGCTAATTGTACCATGTCGCCAATCTTGAACAGCTCCCACTGCACGTAACCATGGTCTGCCCAGTATAATAGGATATGCTCCCAACCCTGCTGGCATCACATGAAAATCAACCACTGCCTTTGCATCATATGCCTCCACTTCTAAGCTCTTTACAACACCCAAGCATTTTACTTTTTGATGGTTTGCCAATCTGATCCGAAAACCTGACACCCCAGCCACTGTGAGACCCATCTTCTCAACGCATGAGTGTGTTATGACGCATATTTGGGCTCCGCCATCCACATAACCTTGTCCCAAATTTTTCCTTTTATGCCACACATCTACTATTGGACAAATGTCTGGTAGCTCGTCCATTGCCAACACCTTCATTGAACCTCTCTCTGGCTCTTTCTCCATTGGGTTAACCATCCTCTTCCACTGTCGCTTTAGCTTAGGCACCATCTCTATAAGCTGCCCAAAAGTAACATCTGCCTTCCTGCTCGTCAGATCCTCCTTCAAGTCATAGCTTAATTGCCCATCCCCTAGTGGAAAATCTGAAACATGAAACTTTCGACGAGCTCTCCTTTTCCTCTTGGCCTTGATATCCTCACCTTCATGGCTCTTTCCTTTCTTCTTACTAGGACCTGGGGCACTTCTTCCTTCCTTATCCTCTGTGGTCCTCTTCCCAATAGGCATCACTAATGTATCCTCTAGCTTTGATGCCTTCTCCAAGGTGACTACACTTAGCACTTTTGTCTTTCCCTTTTCCTCCTGGGTCAGTCCACTGGTTCCTTCGTCTCCCTTAATTTCGATGCCATAATCATTTGATCTAGTTAGCACCTGTCTAGGCAATGGATACATGTCTCCCCCCATCCTTGGTGGCTTATCACATTGCGGGCTGATGTGACCCAACTCTCCACAATTATAACATGTGGGCGTCTGCCTCCAAAACCTACTATTACTTTGTCCAGCACCATTCCTAGGTCTTTCTTCACCTCCTGGCTGATTTGCAAACCGCCCTCGACCTTGATTATTTCCCACTTGACCTAGCATGTTTAGGCTGAGATTCTTCATCAGATCAACCACTTGCCTCATGTCTTGCCTTAGGCCATCATCTTGCACTGCTGTAGTGACCACTACTGGCATAACCTGAGTAGTAACAGGAACCACTGGTTCATGATGAACCCCTGACATGCGCCCTTGTAAAGACTCTATAGGCTGAAATTCAGACCTCATTGGCAAAGACTCCACCCCTAACTGGCTCATTTTCCTCAGCTTCCACTCTTTGTTCCTTGCTACCTCTAGTGCATCTTCATATGTCCTAGGCTTCTTTAGCTCCACTCTCCAACGTATATTCTCCCAAAGACCAGCCAAGAACCTGTCCTTCTTCATCATGTCAGGTGGGGGTACCTGTGGTGCTAAAGCCTTGCACATTCGCTCCCATGCCAATGAAAACTTACGTATGTACGCATCTACTGGCTCACCTTCCTTTTGCACCAAAGCCTGTACTTCTTGCCACACTTTGTTAGGGTCTTCTATCTTCACAAACTCCACTTCCAATCCATGCCTTAGATTGTCCCAACTCAATCTTATAGGTGGATCAGCCATACGCAACTCCTCTTCAAATGCTTTGGACCAAGCTCGTGCATCACTCTTCAAACAAATTTGGAGAAGGCGTAACATTTGCGTAGGGTCATGAATCTGGTTGCTAATGCAGGCAACCTCCATCTTTTCCAAAAATTCTTCCACATCTTCATCACTTCTTCCATGAAACTCGGGATAAGAGAAAGCCATGGCTACCCAAATTATGATGCTTTGAGAACCCCTTCGAACACACGTGCAAGAACCCAAAACTTTTCACTTCCCAATCCCTAGAAACTTCAATGGAGCTCAACTTTAGATAAGGACAAACACATGCACATCAAATGAGTTTTCATAGTTGATCATCGGAATGACAACAGGCAAAGGACATTCCAGGATCTCTCTCAATCTTCTTGGCCCAAACATAAAGACTATGCGCTGCTGGAAAAAGATCTTCCTGGACACATGAACATTAATCTGAATTCTTTGCGTTAAATGAAAAGGAGTGAACTGAGGGCCATTTTGATCATCCATTAAAGCCAACCATGAAGCTCCCAAGAAGGCACACCTGACTCAACCTCTGATTTTGCCAAAATTTCAGCAGCATAACAGCATAAATGGCTCAAAATACCAAAAAACCAGCCATCATAACTTGGGAAAATTTCAACAGAGTTTCCCCAGAAGTAGAGCAGTAGGAACCCAAAATATAGACTGTCTATGTATGCATAAACTGTCAACAATAGAACCCGAGCATCAAGTAGGACTCACTAGTACATAGCCTATGGCGAGGTCACGAAAAGGGTGCTCCAGCTACCTGTATCACCGAAAGGATCTCCACATTTGAGAATCCCCCAGCTCAATAAAAACCTCACGCTATCGACCCTCACACGAAAGCTAATGCAAATCGCGTATAGTCAAGTCTCAGAAATGACTATCTTCCAGACCAAGTCTCAGAAATGGCTGGGACTGCCAAATAAAACCATATATGGCTCCACAAAGGCGTACAATGGCAGTTTCCACAAGTAACGTACAATCCAACAGACAATGCGCTCAAATAGGCGCCAAGTGATGCATTCCCACAACAACTGCAAGTGACATCACTGTACTCCAGCTACCTGTACCTGTGTGAATCACCTGTACCTGTCCCTGTCCCTGTTCCTGTAACCTGTAACCTGTAACCTGTAATCTGCAACCTGCAACCTGCAACCTGTAATCCCGAAGCTCGAAGCTCGAAGCAGAAGGTACTCGAAGAAGATCCTCCGTGGGGGCGCCAAAAGAATGTGAGCGGGATGAAAACACACACAGCGCCTCTATAACGACCCGACACACACTCTTGGGAAGATACACACACACACTATCGGGCACCACTCGGCTTACACAACACACCTGGCCGAGACAGGGAACACACCTCTGGAGTGAGAGGAGAGAGACTATCCACTTGCCCACTCCACACAAACACACACACACACACACACACCCAAAAACTCAGCTCAAAAGAGGAGAATTTCTGATGTTTAGATACAAATGAGCTTGGGCCAACACCAATGGGGCAAACAGCTCACACAATATGGGTAAAATAAGCCAGATACAATCACAAACTGGAGCAGAAACTTCGCTCATAGGAGAAACTTACACAGAAAAACAGCAGGAAAAGAGTGAGGAATTTGGCAAAATGGACAGCGCCATCGCGTCCGGAACGGCCCAAAACCCCAGTCTACAATGTCAAAGTGCTCAAATCCGACCTCGGATGAGCAGTTTACGGCCAAAACAGGCTCCAAAATGAGCAAAAACACACCTGCGGCTGTTCCTCCTCTCTTCTCCACGTTTTTTCTGGTCTTCTCTCAGTTTTTTCAGTTCCCACACTTAGCTTTATTAGTTGGGCACCCTTGGCCTTTTAGATGACCTCAAACGGACCCCGAACAGGCCAAAAACTGACCTCGCAGTGCATAGTTGTCACCTTTTTGCATCATTCGCACACCTGGCACTCAGCTTTTTTCCAATAATGCATCTCGCCACCACGTGAAGTGGCCCCAAAAAAAGGTCCTCATGATGACCTTTCTGCATAATTCTCACAAGCAAACACCCACGTTGTGTCCGTCCTCATCTGCGTGCAAATATTGACCTCGTTTGCCCTCCTGACGCCACTAGATGCCATCTGACGCACCTGCTGACCTCACGTCGTCGGCCCGCGGATAGCTTCCTCGAGAAGTTTTACGCGCTACCAACTCCTCCTTATTGTAGAAAAAACACACTGGTACTGGTAATAGTGAAAATCGATGCACTATGTACATGCTGTCCTACCTGTACACATGTGGGCCCCACGTAACCACCTGGCTCTGGAAAATGGGCAATACTTTATTTGATGCACCATGCATGGGTATGTACATATGCGCAATCCCTTGCTCCAAAAAACTCCTGACAACGTCAACAAGCATAACTTTCTCCTAGTTACAAGTAGCTTCAACTTTGAGATGGACTGACATAGAACTACTTCAGAGAAAAGAATTATCTTTGCTACTACATGATGAGACATAGACCCCAAATCAGGAAAATTAAGAACCCAAAAAACAAGGTGCACTCTAACAATACATTGGAGTCTCCTTACACTTGGATACACTTTAATACATTGAAGGTATAGTCTCTCTTGTCTCTTGCATACAACCATCCTAGAAACCATGGAATCATTGTTTCTTGTAAGAATATTTGAAGTTGCTCAGATGTTTTCCTCCACATCTTTGGAAATATAAGATATGTCCCTGGAATATTCCACGTCACCCTGTATGGAGTGTGATAAAAAATTAAGGTTTTCTTTGCATCCAAATCCTCAAACATCTTCCAAATACCACTCAAATTTTTGTGATAAACCCTTTTAAATCCTAACATGGTGTTTGGGTTTTGGCAGTGCTTATTGCTTATAAACACTTTGAACTTTGTATAATGCTCTGGGAAACATCTTTGAGTAATGTGATGCACTCTTGTTAGGTTATAACAACTCCATATCCATATCTCAAAGTATTCACCACAAAAATCCAAAAACATCTCTGCGTCTGGTCGAACTACATGAAGAAATTCATCTTTATCCTCCACAAGACACATGTGTTGAGTCCAAGTTGGCATAGAATCTCCATGTTTTGTTTCAATTGTCTTGAGAAGCAATCCCTCAAGATCCAAGATAAGTACTCTTTTGATGTCCTTGTTGACAATAAGTGGTAGGTGAAAAGGAGGTGGCTGATGCATTGGACAAGGTCTTGTATGATGTTGGCTGGGTAATTCAAAATTTTTCTTCAAATCATGCCTACAGAAAGGCAATCCAATGTCCTAAGGTTGAAAATAAGAAAGTTTATTGTAGATGAAACAATAAAAGTGAGTTTCTATTGTCTACCCTATGGTATTATTAGATTCCAAAGTCTATCTACAATATAATCATCGATATAAATAGAAAACCTGACCTTCTTTATGCTACACTCTCTCTTTGTCTCAATATCATAAATGCCAACTAGATTAAAGTCAACTAGTAAGTACTACTTGTCAAAAAAATTCTCATAGTGTGTAAATTGTAAATCAGTATTCTACTTAAAAAATGAGTACATCCTCTCAATTTCCATGGATAGATTAGATAAATGGTGGACTTTGCTTCTCTTCATTTGTCAATGGAGCCCATCTTAGATAAGTCATAAACCTTGAAATTAAACCCCCCATGGTACAATAGTTCGTAAGTTGGACAAGTGAAAGTACAAAACACACTTTATTCTATCACATAGCATACATGCTAAACTTTAAATCATGTGGCTACCCTTATAGCTTGGAAAAGTGGTGGAGCTTTTCTCAAAATTCCATGCTTAGCTTGTACAAAGTAGTGGATCTTTTCCCAGTTTTCCATGCTTAGCTTGGACAAGTGGTGGACCTTGCTTCTTCCTATGCTTTAATGGAGTCTACCCTACACAAGTGGTGGCTCTTACTTCTCATCACTCTCTCCATAAGATCCTAACTTGACAAGTGTTAGACATTCAAAACAAACTCTTCGATAAAAGATAGAAAGAATTACTGAAAAACCAATGGACCCTAAAGAATGGGTTTTTAAAAATAGTTGCAATAGTTGGTGAATCTTGCTATGTTCCAATGAATCCTTGCTTGGACAAGTGGTGGACCTTGCTATGTTCCAAAGTCTACTCACAAGTCCAATTGCTCCTATTTCATTAAGTGCAAATTTGACAAATTTGCACTTGAAATTGTATTTCATTTAAGTGGTCTATTTATGAGACATTTCCCTCAACCATCCTCACATTGAGTCAGTGTAGATAGATTCAAAAAGATATATTATACTCAGGCCAGGTTGCATCTAGAACTTGAAGACTATATTGAGAGGTTTAATGTTGCATTATGGTTGAAAACTACTAGAATCAATGTGCTTTAAATCATTGGACCCACCATGCTATAAGAGATCATACGTAGGGTAAGTAAAGAACAAAACACTCTCTATCATATCAATAGCATAGGTGTTGGACTTTAACGCAAGTGGCTAACCTTATAGCTTGGACAAGTGGTGGACCTTTTCTCAAATTTCCATGCTTAGCTTGGAGAAGTGGTGTACCTTGCTTCTCCCTATGCTTTAATAGATCCTAACCTATAAAAATGGTGGCTCTTACTTATCATCACTCTCTCCATAAGACTCTAGCTTACCAATGCTGCTAAACTTTAATTTTTTTTTAATATGATATAAGATAAAAGTGGATTACTGGAAAATCAACGGACCTTGCAAAATGGTTTCCTTTAGAATAATAAAGCCAAAAGATTGAGATGTTTAACTTTTTTTTCCAACTAAACAAGTACAATCTAACATTGAAAAACTTTAAACTACATGTAGAGTTATACAAGACAAAACATCACAACAATTTTGGGAAGAAGCATAATCTTCTTTTTCATTTGTATGATTATAAATTAAGGAAAAATACATCAAGAGACTGATAAACAAAATCTAGGTTACTGCATCATTATTTTGAGTAAACATATCAAAACTTGTATCGATTGGACTCCATCTAGAAATAGCCTTTGTGAGATCCTGCAAGACGGGATAAAAAGAAAAATATCAAATACCATGCACATAAATATTCAAGTATGTGTATCAAGGTTTAAGACATTTAATAGTACCTTATGGTGTTCTTTATCCAGCCTTAGAAGATTGTTTTCAATTTTCACCTTATTTGTATAAGCCCTTGCAGTGGGTACCTTCAATGGTCCTTTTGTGGGTACCTCAATGGTCCTTTTGTGGTACATTCCAATTGCCTAGCTAAAGAGATCAATTGTGGTTCCTTCACGCTTTCAATGGCTTTACCTTCCTTTTCAAGTATCTCTTGAATTTGGGCTCTTCTTAATTCATTGTGGTGGCTTTTATCACTTTTCGGTCCAATTTTTCTTCAAGGATAGTTTCTCCTTTCTCATTTTTTTAAGGAGGTATTCTTCTGTAAATAATACCTTGGCTGACCAAGCATCATTTGGATGCTTCCAATAATCTTTGATTTATTTATATTCACTATCATTTGTCAATGCAGGCTATCCATAATGATTAGAAGCAATGAAATTGCACACATCCCTTCTCTCATCAAGCTAGTACAAGTAGGGAAGCAACTCCCGCAAGAGCACATTGTCAACCATTTTTTCACCATCAAACTCGGATGGAGAAATACAATTGTTTACAGGTGAAACACATCCCTTATAAGGAGAGTCATTGATAAGCACCGTTCTTTGTGGATCACATTCATAACCCATGGCAAGTTTGGCTAAAGGCTTGATCGTTGCCTCAATGTTTGGATTGTTGGGTCTAAATAATTTTTGGCTTTGGGCAATGTAGAAACCTTCTTGATTCCAAATTGAAAAAAAGGAAATGTATCTATTGCTAAGTTTTCTAGTGCTCTAATGATTTGTAGAACATTGTTTTGAATAGCTGTGACCAAATTGCAACATTAAACCTCTCCAATATAGTCTTCAAGAATTGGATGCAACATGGCCTCACTATAATATATCTTTTTGAATCTACCTGCACTAACTCATGATGTGAGGATGGTTGATGGGAACGTTTCAATAATAGACCATTTAAATCCAATACAACTATAAGAATGAATTTCTCAACATCTGAACTAGATGAAGTAGTAGCAATTGGCAATGACTGGTGAGCAGACTTTTCACTCTCTCTTAAAGTAGCTTGCATTGTTGCATCACTAATTTTTTTGTTCTTGTCATTGCAAGCTTGCTCATAGAACCAATGGATTCTACAATTTCTAATGAAGACTGAACATTAGGGGCTTTATCCATCCCAGTTTGCGAATCTAAGATAACACACATAACATTGGTTTCTCAAAAATCACTAGAAATTATTTCACCATTTCTACATGTAGAACTCAAAGTGAGGATCTTATACAAGGTAGAATCAATAGTAGAGTCCTTGCACCCATTGATAGACAAGGCACCAGTTGTTCAAGTTGACAAATAGTCCAAATGCATATATGGACACATTCTTTTGGTTTGATGTGTGAAGATAATCCTTGATGCAAAGGTAATAAATTTTCATCAAATGTAAGGCTTACTTTTGGATGCACACTCATACAATGAGGATTATTTATATAACTGAACACATTTCTTTCTTTTAAAAAACCAAGAGTATTCCATTTATGCTTCTTTGAAACATGGAGAGAAATGCAAAGGTAATAAATTTTCATCAAATGTAAGGCTTACTTTTGGATGCACACTCATACAATGAGGATTATTTATATAACCCAACACATTTCTTTCTTTTAAAAAACCAAGAGTATTCCATCTATGCTTCTTTGAAACATGGAGAGAAGCAAGCTTCACCACTTGGCCAAGCTTCAATCCATTGAGATTGAGACAAAAGAAAGCTTTACCATCTACCCAAACTGGGCTCTATTAAAACATGGAGAACATTGAGTTTTTGGTCTGAAGGTCCACCACTCATCCAAGCTATACACTTAATAAATAGTAGACAATTTACTCTATAGTCCACAACATGCGTAGCCTTAGGAAAACAATGTATAACACTTGTCTAAGATGGGAATGTGGAAATGATAATAGGTCCACCACTTGTCCATCCTAGGTGCCAGGTCCACACCCAACCTCTAAGGCTATATCTTGAATGGTGTTTTCTCACCATTTGGATAACCCATGATATGTTGTCAATAAGGGATTTTGTTTTAAGGTCCACCACTTGTCCAAGCTAGCTCTATTGGACCTAACATAGAAAAAAAGATCCATTGCCTATTCTATCTGTGCTTCCTTGAAACATGGAAAGAAGCAGGCTCCGCCACTTGGCCAAGCTCAAATCAATTGAGATTGGGACAAAAGTAGGCTTTACCATATGTCCAAATTGGGCTCCGTTAAAACATGGACAATCTAAGATATGTTGTACATTGGTTTTTTTTCCTGAAGGTCCCCCAATTGTGCAAGCTATAGTTCATAGATAGTAGATGGTTTGCTCTAGTAGTCCACATTGTCAACATGCTTAGCCTTACAAATACAAGGTGTACCGCTTCTCTAAGATGGGCATGTAGAAATGATAAAAGGTGCATGACTTATTCATGCTTATGATCTAAGCGCATGGTCCATTACTTGTCTATCTTGTAAAGCTAAATCTTGAAATTTTTTTCTTTTTCAACATATACAGAGGGTTTTATTTCAAGGTCCACCACTTGTCCAATCTAAGCTCATCACAACATGGAGAGAAGCAAAGCTCTACAACTTGTCCAACATTTAGTAGCATGGTCCACCTTGTAATGATTGAAGGTCCACCAATTGTCCAAGCTAGCTCCATTGAAACATGGATAGAAGAAAATCTCCACAACCTATCTCAGCTATGCTTCTTTGAAGCATGGAGAGATACAAGCTCCACCACTTGGCCAAGCTAGGATCCATTGAATCTAGGAAAAATGCAAGCAGGGATTTAATATTTATGTAATTACCACAAATTTTGTATGATTAGAAGGTCTTACTGACACATTTACATGACTACACTTAACATGATCACAAAGAATCCGGTTTAGGGCGACTTGGAAACCCACTGGGGTTTTAACTTTTTGGATTTTACGTTTTCCCTGCGGGCCTGTCGGGGAAATTAAAAAGTTTGGTGGGGCTGAAAAAGTACATATATAGGGGCCCTATTGGGCCCGTTGGATGTTATTCTTTGAGTCATCTTCACAGAGAGGGAGAGAGAGAGAGAGAGAGAGAGAGAGTTGACCACCTTTGCAGCAGGTACATCGAGAGGAGAGAGGAGAGAGGGAGAGATGGGTCATGTGGGAGCATACTCTGTGTTGTAATGTGCGGTAGTAGTGGAGTACCTAACCACACGACCTGGGTATGTGTTGCATGTGTGTATGCGTTGTGTGATAGCATGCCTTTTGTTGTATTGCATGGCAATCATAAGGTATCTTACCACACAATGGTAGTGTGTGCGTAAGTTGTTCTACGGAACAATGCTTACCACGGGGGCATCACCTCGGTGTGACACGGGGAAGATGGTGTCCTTGTGGTAAGTATTGGCATACTCTCTGGGTACTACGTTGATAACGCGGCGAATCTAGTATCCTTATGGTAAGTCAAATACCCTTCCCCTTTCCCAAAAAACATATGGGCATCAATTAATAATGCCACTATATGATGTTTGTATGAAAGCCATTGTTTCTCCTTAGATTCGGGTGGCACTCGGTTGGTAACGTGGCTAATAGAGTGTCCTTTGTTGTTAGAAGCATCTGTTTTTGCATAAATGTGGCATTCAGGTCGTTAACCCGATCGTATAAACGTCATATAATTTGTATGTGCATGTGTAGTTAATCTTTTAAGTATTAAGTATATGAAATACTTGGTCGGTAACACGGCTGTGAAGAGTATTTCATATACAAATGTTCGAATTGTTTGATTTTGTTGTTTTTAAGTGCCCATATGAAATTATATACTAGCTAATCATATTCAAAAGAATGCTTTATTCATCAATCATCGCTATTTTAAATGCTACATCTACATAAATTATATGCAAAAAAGTATTTGCACACAGTTTGCATATCAAATATTCTTTTTTATCTTTTTAAAGGACCTCAAGCATTATCGCTTTTTTAATGCTTCATTTACATAAATTCTCTGTAAACTTGCATGTTAGACATTCTTTTGTATCTATCATAATAACTAATATCTAATTCTCCTAAATGATTTTCTAATGTTAAATTTATCATTTAGTATGGGGAAGTGCCAAGGGAGAAAAAGCTAGAATATTGGTTAAGCTGGAAGACCGGCCACAGTAGGGATCCAAAGGAGGAGAAATAGGGATCCAAAGGGGGGGCGTCTGCAAAAGAGCAATGTGCAACAATGGACTTAAAAGACCCTAAGGTTCAGCCCATTAAGACTTCCAAAATGCTAAGGTTCCATAATTCAAAGGTTGTGTCCAATGGTTAAGCTTAGGAAATTTGGATGCTTTCTATGTGTGTAAAAAAGTCTTCCCAAGTCCTACAAAGGAGCGGGCGAGCCCAAGAAGTAGGGGATGAGAGAGAAATACACACACACACACACACTCACAAGCTTCCTTTACACCAAGAGGAAAGAGGGACACATGTCAGCTCCCTAGCCCAGATGCCCATAAGGTGTGCTCAATCCCTATTGCATGGCCATGGAGGTGGACCAATGATAATTAGGCTACAGTAAATCTAGTTTATTTAATTTAGAAACACTTAATAAAAGAACCAATAAGAATGAATCTCTCTAGAAGACTATTGGACAGTCTCCCAAGGGGTCCAATGAGCATTCATCAGCCCAATGACTTTCCTGATTCCTATTGTCTAGGAGGTAAAGGGGTCCAATGAGAGTTTAGTTGCATTTATTAATGACCTAAATCTCTCACAAAAGGAAAAGGGGAACACATGTCAGAAGGCTATCACTTATGCTTCTTAATACTCATTGCCTAAAGCCTGGAAAGGGCCAATAGGGTTGCAGCATGGGCAAATAGCAAGAGGGGTTGACCAAGAGAGAGAGGGGGATGATTTTCTCAAGGCATTATCCACACACACTCACACAAACTCATGTGTGAAGCAAGAAGACTCTCTCTCTCCTTCTCAAGCTTTAATGGAAAGCTTATCACCTACTCCAAGCTTGTGAGCAGGGAGGCCTACACCAACAACTCTTGGCTTTGTGATTCAAATCCAACCAAGAGCCAAGATTCAATGCATGCTCGTCTCCTCTACCTTGCTAATTACTAAGCTAAGCTATGCTAATATGAGTGATTATGTGAGGAGATGTACATCTTTCTCATAAGACTACTTCTTCCTCTCAATCTACTCTCATACCCCACTAGCTCTCACCATCTTTGAAGGTGTGTGAGGTCTTGGGTCTGAGACCATGAGAAAATTGATGTTGTGTTTGATAAGTGTTTTGCCTAGTGCTTGAAGTTTCCATCTTCATTGCACTAGCTAGTATTGAAGGAACACAAAGAATTGTATTGTAAAATGTATCTCTTGATGGGAGAAACTATAATACAAAGCCTTTTGGAGGGGGGACCGGCTCCATGAAAATCCGGTCTTCAATTGTTGTCAATTGCTTAATTTCTCTCTCTTTTGAAGTATTGTTCATGCTATCTAACTAGGTGTTATACTTTTTGTTGCTCTCCCCAGCCAAGCACTCTTGTTATTCTCATTAGGAATCTATTCTAATGAAATGCTCACTATGTTCATGCTATTTTCCGCTACACACAAGTTACTAGACCATTAAGTGTTACATTGGTATCAGAGCACAAGATTTCTCTTTTCTTGCTCAAGAAGGGAGGTCCTTAAGCTAGCTATAAATGGTTGGTATTATTAATTGCATGTGAGTAAGTAGAATAGGGATTTTTCAGTCTTGCAGTGCGCCTGCCTTCGTGCAGATAACGGGGCATCACCGTTGAGAGCTATGGTATTAATATGGAGTCCTATGGGGCTTGCCTATGGCTTAACCACTATTGAGCTATTAGAAGCTTGACAAGAGCCAATGTTGTTTTGGTGTTGAATAACCTTGTCTTCTATTCCTTGCAATTAATGGTATTTGAGCCATGGGTATAGTAGCTTGAGTGCTTTTTCTAAAGGGGTAAAGAGGAGTAGCAACTAGGGCTTGAAGTGCCAAAGTACACCTAAAAGTTGTTAGAATGGCTGAAAATAGTAAAGAGAGTGAAATTAATGTTGATAACTTTGATTTTGCTAATGAGCAGGCTAGTAATGATGCCCCTATTCTATCTTGTTTCTAGGCTTCAACAAGCCATGGGCAATCCATCTCTCCAAAGTGAAGTACAACGGCAGCTTCTTGCTCATCGAATTCTCCAAGCTCCCCACCATGACGAGAGAGTACCTAGGAAGACTCCTTGTGAGACTTCCAAAAGAGGCCTCTTTCCAATTTGGGAAGAAGAAGAGGATCCATACGAAGGGCTCAAAAATTTGCTTCTTGATGATGCATCTCCTTCCCAAAGGAGAAGTCAAGACCCTCCACCGAAGGAACGGGAAATAAATGAGTCTCCTGCCACCTCGGCAAAGATGGCTCCACGAAGACGGCGGGCTAAACTCTCTCCATGACCTCCAAAACAGAGAAGACCATCGCATGCTTCTCCACACAATAATTCAAAGAGGGATGACAAAAATCAAGAGAAGAAAAAGGCGAGAAAGAGGACACCCTCTTCTCCATCTTCTTCATCCTCTTCCTCTTATGAAAGTGATGGTGAAGATAAAGAAGATCAAGGTGAGAAAGAGGTCACCCTCTTCTCCATCTTCCTCAAATTATTCATCTTTTGAAGAAAGTGATGGTGCAACTTTTGAACCATCAAAAAGAAGAGGCCATAGGAAATCCTATGCCACGTGGAAGAGGTCATCCAAGCTCAAGAAGCTCAAAGAGAGGGGGAAGAGCATCTCTTTCCTTACCTTCGATGGAACCTTTGTTGCTACGAACAAAGTCTTGGCCTTTATCCAACAGTTCGATGCGGCGTTTGGAGATGAGGGCTTCACAGAGTTCTCTAAGCTACACCATGTAGCTATGCACTTTCAAGAGTCTGCCAAGCAATGGTGGTCTAGCCTACGGGCCAACGGTGAAGCTCCACGAACATGGAAATCTTTAAGGGCTTCTATTATGAAGCAATTTTTTGCCACTGATGCCAAAGACAAAGTACTCACCGAATGGAAAAGCCTAAAGCTCTCTTCCTACAAATCCATTCACAAATATGTAGACAAGTTTTGGGGCCTACAATTCAAAGCCACTGTCTTCAAAAAGTTGGATTTTGGAGAGCAAAAGAAACAATTTTGCACGGGCTTAACTAAAGAAATGGTGGAGTATATCAACTCCCAAAGGACATGCACCATATCGGTGGTTATACACCATACTATGGTGGCTTCTCGAATCAATTTCCAAACAAGGGCTAAGAGAAATTCTAAGCCCACAGAAAAAAAGGGTTCCAATGAGCCTAAGAGAATGGACAATGTCCAAAAGTCTCCTAAGGGCAATTCCAACAAAGCTAAGGAGAAGGGAGTTTACAAAGGCAAAAACAAACTCTCTCCTGAAGAGCTTGAGTGTTATCGCAAGGATAACCGCTATTTCAAGTGCGGAGATCAAGAGCATACATACCGCGCTTGTCCCCAAAAGAACACCCACCATGAGCCTTCTAGAGCTATCTTGGTCAAAATCCAAGAGGAGGAAACTCACCACAAAGGATCTCCTCTATGCCATGCTTGGGGGAAGGTAAGAGAATATGATGATTTTATTCTCTTTGACCTTGGTTCTACTCACAATTTCATATCCAAAGAGTTGGCCACCAAGCTAGGCATACAAGCTTACGAGATGGGAGATGTCCTACTCACAGACGGTGCTTTCAAGGGGCAAGAAGCTTCACTCACTCCCTTGATCGAGAAATTGAGGCTCCATGTTCAAAGCTATGTGGACAAAGAGGACTTCTTTATCTCTCCTCTCAAGCATGAGGATGTAATCCTAGGGGCACCATGGTTTGATCGCATGGCTGCCAATGTTAAATTCCCTAAAACAAGAATCTACTTTAGGTTCAGGGAAAAAGATATGTACATAGATGCCAAGCAAATGGGTAACACCATACCCATTGTACATACACAAGCTTTCAATAAGTCAATAAAGAGCTCTATTTCCGTGTACACACTCACAAGGAATTAGAGTTATTCAATTTTCTCAAGGGGTTTCAAGATGTCTTTATTGACGACATCCCTTGTGAGCTACCTCCTAAACGAGGCAATGATGACCATGCAATTGAACTTCTTTCAGGACGTTCACCGCCTAATAAACCTCCTTATAGAGTTTCTCAAGCTCAACAAGAGGAGATTATGTGGCAAGTGCATGAGTTAGTTGAGAAGGGCATGGTTAGGCCTAGCTCATCTCCATTTTGTTCTCCTGTGCTATTAGTGCAAAAGAAAGACGGCACATATCGTATGTGTCTCGACTATAGGGCACTAAATAGGATCACTATCAAGAATAGGTTTCCTGTTCCATGGGTAGAACACCTATTTGATAAGCTACAAGGGTCCACATACTTCATTAGGATTGACCTAAAAAGTGGCTATCATCAAATAAGGATAGCTGATCAAGACATTGTAAAGACCACATTTTGCACTATCTTTGGCTTTTACGAATACATTGTCATGCCTTTTGGCTTGAACAATGCACCAACCACATTCAGCCGCTTGATGGAGAAGCTATTCAGGCCTCCCCGAACCTTTATTGGAGTGTTCTTTGATATCATCATCTACTCTAATTCATTAGACGAACATAAGCAACACCTCTAGGTAATATTTCAAGTTCCAAGAGAGAATAAACTTTATGTTAATCAAAAGAAAAATGAATTTTTCTTACAAGAGATTCAGTATTTAGGTCACATTGTCTCTCAAGATGGCATCCAAATGGATCCATCAAAATTAGAGGTAATAAAAGGATGGCCTAAACCAAGGAGTCTTCATGAACTAAGAAGCTTTATAGGTATGTGTGCATACTATAGATGCTTCATAGAAAAGTTCTCACTAATAGTATGACCATTCCATGACCTAACAAAGAAAAACGTTAGGTACACATGGTCTGCCAAGGAGAACAATGCTTTCAAAAAGCTTAAAGAAAAGCTTATCTCTCAACCTGTGCTTACAATCTCAGATCTCTCAAAGCCATTTGAGGTCCAATCTGATGCTTGTGGTGATTGCCTTGGAGCTGTTTTGCTCCAAGAAGGGCACGCCATAGCCTATGAAAGGCGAAGGCTCGACCTTGTTGAGCAAGCTCTAGACATATATAAAAAGGAAATCCTCGCAACTCATGGAAGCACTATTTATTGGGGACTCCTTTCATTCTGCAAACGGATCACCAAAGTCTTAAGTACTTCATGATGTAGACCAAGCTCTCCGACAAACAAATGAGGTGGGAAAATTTCCTTTCGCAATTTCATTTTCATATTGCTCACATTACTGGCAAGCATAATCAAGTAACCGATGCACTATCAAGACGGCAGAGAGTGAATGCGGTTTCCATAGCAACTCACATTGATCTATCTTCAATGATAGATGAGTATGCTATTGATCCGGATTTTAGAGATGTGATTTCAGCCCTTGCATTAGGGAAGAAAGAGGAACCTTTTATTTTACAAGATGGTTATCTTCTCTATGGCAATAGACTATGCATTACTAACTCACTACGTGAGAAAGTAATGTATGAATCTCATGCTCCTCCTTATGTGGGGCATGGAGGGATTCAATCTACCCTAAAGGGGATTGAAACATATTTCTATTGGCCTACCATGAAAGAAAACATACAAGAGTATGTTTCTACATGTGTGGTATGCCAAAAGATAAAGTTTGATAGAGGGAAGCAACCTAGATTGATTCAACCTTTGACAATCCCTAATTCACTTGGGAGAGAATATCCATGGATTTTATCTTTGGATTTCCTAAGTCTATCCATGGGAATACAGGAATATGGACTATAGTAGACAGGTTCAGTAAACAAGAACATTTTATACCTGACAAAAAGACTATCAAAGCCCATCAAATGGCAACCCTCTTCATTTCACAAATCTTCAAGTACCAATGCTTGCCAATGTCCATAGTGTCAGATAGAGATCCTAGAATGACCAGTAACTTTTGTAAGGGTCTCCTTAAGGATTTAGGAATACTCTTCGTCCTATCACCCGCAAACGGATGGCCAAAGTGAAATAGCTAACTTAACAATTCTCAATCTACTAAAAGCCTATGTAATGGAAGTAGATTTACGATCCGAATGGGAGAAGTACTTACCCTTAGTGGAGTATGCCTAAAATAATACTGTACATACTTCCACGGGAAAAGCACCTTTTGAGGTAATCAAGGGAAGATCAAAAGTCCCTTGCTACTTTAGGTACACGGGAAGATCTTCGCTCTGCTATTGTTGATGAGTATAGCTGAGACCTACAAGAATCTTTCCAAAAGATTAAGGATGCTATCTCTATCTCACAGCAAAGGAAAAAGGTTGTTGTTGACAAGCACAGGAGAGTCCAAGTCTTTAAGAAAATGATTGGGTCTTACACAAATTTCCCAAGGCTCGATTAAGGCACACGACGGGCAAGAATCCTACGAGACACTGAAAGTACTATGCTAAGTTAGCAAAAAGGTACTATGGTCCCTTCCAGATTCTTAGGCCAATCAGTGAAATGGCCTATCAACTCAAGTTTCCCAACCATTAGTGTACGCTCTTCTTGTAATGATTACCTTACATCCATGTAGATTCTTTATTTGATCTATTTATTTTGTATACTTTGTAGTTTTCATTATCAATGTATTTCTCTCTCCCCTGTCGCGTCACAAATGGTATCAAAGCGGTTTCAATTTTGCGGCAATGATGGATGCATACAAGCAACAATTGCAGGAACAAGCAAAATTCATTTGACGGATCATTGAAGATCCTAACAGACGTGAGAGAGCCGATAAAGGAAAGGGAGTTTTTTGAAGAAGCAAAGGCAAAGATTGCTATCCTACAACTCCTTAGTGTATCAAAGCTATGATGGAAATCATACATGCAGACTCGTATCGACGAAAGTGTGATTGCATGGAAGGAATTTGGTGTACAAGTTGAGAAAAGGTATTGTTCTCCTCACTATAATATGGAGAAAAAGATGGAATTTTATGCTTTCAAGCAGCACGAAAGTGACAAAGTACCTTTGATTGTGGACAAGTACAAGGAGAAATTTTTGAGTTTACATAAATATGATCCAGAGGTGACGGGCAATGCATTAAAGATGAAGTTCACTAACAGCCCTGCCAGATGTTCTCAAGTTCCAAGTGAAGGGTGCAGATTGTGTTGATTTCTTGGATGTAATGGTAAAGGTAGAAAATATGATCTTTAGTGAGCCATCAAATAAGTTTTTCTTGTTAAGATCTTTAGTGAGCCGTGCTGAGATCTTTAGGCAGGCTGAGTGAAGGGTGCAGGCTGTGTTGATTTCTTGGATGCAGTGGCAAAGATAGAAAATAATGAGAAGTGGGACCAATTCAACCAAACTAGGAGGATGATTTCAATGGGCCATCATACAAATAACACTGCAGCAAATCCTTGGAACCCCAAACCAACCTTTCCCTAACAGACAGAGTGACACTGGACAACAATGCGATGAAACTTCCCTAACGGGGAAAATGGAAGTGAAAACAAAAACCAAAAGAAGAAACCTCTAGTGAACTGGCAACATGACCTGGAATTTCTTGAAAGAGATCAAAGACTAGGACTGTGCTTTCGATATAGAGAGCAAGGACACAGGACATTTGAATGTCCCAACAAAGAAATTGATAAGGTAGTACGGACCAACATGGATAAAGTAGAGACTATTGACGAAGAAAATGATAAAGGTAAGTCATTTGACCCTCCTTTGTGGTGTTTACGTCTTCAGTGCGACATTTGAAAGCTTCTGTGATCAAATTTCTGGATAAAATCCAAAATCTAAAATTGAACTTCTGAATCAATTTGGGTAGCACACATTGCTACTTGTCCACACAATTGGTAGAGAGACCAAATCTTAAACTCACCCAAGAAATTAAAAGACCTGTGGAATTAGCCAATGGAAAGAGAAGTCTCACAAAAGGCCTAATTAATTGAAAATTTGTCTTTTCTTTGAATAGTCAAAATCATAAAGAAAATTTTTATGTCATAGACATGAAGGTGCATGACGTAATTATCGGCATAGATTGGATGATTGAAAATAACGTCTTGATTAATTTGTGAAGAAACTAAAGTCTCTTTTAAATCTTCAAATGGGAGTAGTCACACTATTTACGGGGAGCAAAGAAATTGTAAGGCCATTCTGATTTCAGCGATGAAACTGATAAGGGGAACGACACAAGGCTTGCAGACCTTCCTAATCTTCGCAAACGAGTTCAAAGATGAGCTTGAAATAGTGAAGGGAAAAAAATCTAGAGTATTTGGAAAACTTTCTTGATGAGTTCAAAGATGTTTTTCTTGATGACCTACCAGTTGTTCCCCCTCCTTCCAACTCCGAGAACATAGTTAATTTTGATAAGGGGAGAATGTAATAGGACTATTTTTCAAAGTTCTTAAAGTTAGAAAGAATGCAATAAGTTAGATATTTTGTTAAATATGGTTTAAAGATTGTCGAATAGTTTATGAGATAGAGAGTATTAGTCGTACACACATGAGTTCAAGATATCAAGGAAGAAAATATATTCTCTTCACAATACATTAAAGATGTATTTAGTAATAATTATTGAATAAAAGATCATTTGGCTATAGATTGCAAAGTAAACGCGTAGTCAAAATTGTTGTTCTCATCAATATCAATGTTTTATTTTCATATTTTTTAGCTTAAAATACATGGACAAGCTTAAAATAATTTGAAAAAGTCGTAGAGACCCAAAAATAGGGGTTTTATGAGTCTCAACCTAAAAGTGGCATTTTTAGCCAAAACAAGAGATTTTTTGTAAGTCTCTCTGTACACCCTTGTAGACCAGACTTATTCCCATCGTTTTTACCTAAAAGCCCATATTCCAAGTTTTTATGACAAAGTTATGGTAAAATCAAATTATCAAAAGGAGCAGGGTAGCCTACAGGCAGCAATAGGTTAGCTTACAAACATATATACACAGGTAATATCTCTTTTGTTTCATTCAATCAAGAAGTGATTGTACTGTTTCATGATGTTACATAATTATGTTTTTGAATTTGATTATCATGTTGAATTGGTTGCACGACTGTGTTCTTTTGGATATTTTGTAGACGTAGCAAAAACCAATGTGATATCTACTCTACAAAGTGAAACGTGATATGTGCAAGGTGTCATGATATTGAAATTTTGATTGTGTATGATCCAAACTATCTCTTTGAGAACTTATGCATCAATGTGCACTAATTATAAAGGCTACTATCATACTCTAGAACTTAGTCACCTTTGTTAATTGCTTTGCTCCTGAGACGATGTTACTTATCAAAGTAGTCATTGTTTTTCAACCTTGTATTTTTCAATTGCTGTTTTGTAACCTCAATGTCTCCATGTCTTCTCTCTAATTGCCTTATATGCAATGCAAGGGGATCTTTCCTACTAAGCTCCTCTGGTTAGGGTAGTACATTCCATGTGGGAATTGTATATTCAATTGGCATGACTTTGACCATACATCAGCTCCGAGGACATATAGCTAGCTACTAAGCTATGTGTTGTATGATCATTGGCCCATAAAGCATATGGAAAGAATTTTTGCCACTCACCAACTCTTCCTTCGCAAAGACTTGGCCAAAGCTTTGATGATAGGAAGATGCCGTCTTTTGCTCTTTCCATTTCCGTCAGGGTTGTAAGATATAGTAAGGAAAATCTTGATTCCTAGTCTAGAAAAGAACTCCCTTGTTTCCCCAGCATCTAGTCCATCTCTATCTGTAGTGATCTTTCCCACACAACCATAACGGTAAATCACATCGTCAAGAAGGAATTTGCATACAACTTTTGTGGTTTTTTGTGACATGACAGGGGAGAGAGAAATACATTGATAATGAAAAATACATAGTGCATAGAATAAATATATGAAATAAAGAATCTATATGGATGCAAGGTAATCATTAAAAGAAGAGCATAACTCGTTTCATAACCTCCCGACCACCCCCGCACTATCTCAATCTCAATCTCAATCCCAATCTCAATCATACTCTCACTCTCAATCACAATCTCAATCTCAATCGCAATCTCAAGCTCAACTTGTGCATGATCTCAATCTTAGTCACCAGCCACACTTTCAATCTCAATGACACTCTCAATCACAATCACAATCTCAATCTCAATGTTTGGATGGCAACAACGATCATATCCCTCACGTGACATGAGATACTAGTGCTCAAAGACCATTGGCATCAAATGAGATTCTTTCAAGTATCCTTCATAATTGGTTGTCTTTCCACCTCATTGGAATAATACATCTTTAACATAGTCGTTCTCTGATGTATGCTTCCCATTGAAGGTGAAAGCTTTGTCTGACCAATCCGTAGCATCATGCCACTTGGCAAGCAGATCCCTATCACTACGTCGATCCTCTAGGCTAGGTACAATGATGTGAGAACTAGGAGGATTATAATGGCGTTTATAAAGATAGTTTTCGATCAATAGCACATTTCTTGTACCATATCCCAAAACTAGCTATAGAAAATTCCACAGGTTTCTTGAAAAAAATGGGTTTTCACTCATCATTTTGAATGTGGCTACATCACATAGCTGTTGTCCTGCCCATTCACTGAAGCAGTAACAAAGCCCCTCAAAAGCTTCCTTGGTTGTTCTATTCACTCTATCCAGCATTGTTTGAACTCTAGATGTAACTATTTGCCCAACCCAAAGCCCAAGCTAAGAACTATTGTGTATCCTTGGGAACTTAGAGGTACCTGAAGAACATCAATTACTGCTTTGTGGGCATGTACAGATCATACATATAAAAAAAATACTTCAAAGCCTCAGTCAAATGTGTTCCCTTTTTTGTTGATGAGATCGAACGTAATACTGTTCAGATTAGGCGGCTCAACATCCTTGTTATTAGGATCTTCAATTCTTGAAGCATAGAGGACACTGTTAAGATCAGACACTAATGCTGGTACTGAGGGAATATCAAATGGCAACGATGTAATGGTTTCTCTAATATAATGTGTTGGATCTCTAATGATTATTATTTCTTTGACATGCAATTTGAGAGTCGCCTTTTCTTTTGGTATCTTTGTAAAAGACATGGTTTTAAATTGAAAACAAATATGCTAAGCACTTTTTAACCAAAATAAGATTAACAATTGCAATAAATTGAGAGATAGAGAAATGGACTCCATTATAAAATTATCTTTTTTATTCAAAAAGCAAGAATCAAAGATTCTTGTCATTACAAGAGACTGAAGGCATGACGTGTCTTCAATGTCATAGTTTCTTGCAAACACAAGGCTTTGGGGGGTGGGAGATATTATTGGGATGTTGGAGGGGAGTAATTTTTTTGGGGGACTTCTTCATTGGAGGCGGTGACTTCATAACTTCCTTGCTTGTTGCTTTTCCATCTCTGACTATAACCAAAACCCAAGCAACTTACATGTTGAATAGCATGAACATGAGCTATAGAGGTGAAAGTTTCATTGAGGTTGACCCTACCTTAGGGGTGCACCTTTAAGAAAGAATTCATATAGCATGTGTTCAAAGGTTATTTTAAAAAACCCTTTACTTACATGCTTAAGATAATAAAATGACCCCTTTTTCTTGAAAAACATACAGATTTTTCTCCAAAATGAGTTTTCTTAATATATTCCTTTTAAAATTTTAAAATGCTGGCATTTACCAAACCCATTCATTTGAACTCATGTAGTAACTTATATGTCTAAGAGTTTTAGGTGGACCCCCCGAGATCAATAACAAGAAATCCATTATCTTTGGGATCCTATGCATTTCTATCTCCTATGACAATGGGACCGTGGCTCAAAGTTTTTTGTTCATGATTTCTAGCATTGTAGAGGGTAACGTAAGCCTAGGGTGCAAGTGGATGTCTACAACTAAGTGTACTCTTAATTTGGAAATCAGGAGTATCACAGTGTAGAAACCAACTCTCAGTACTACCACTGAAGGAACATCACTTAGGCTATCACCTCTTGACGAAATGCAAGACAATTAAACCATTGTAGATTTGAGAAGTTAGAACATCCTTGCATGTGGCACCACTCTTTAAAACTTCAACTTCCATGGCTAAGATAAGCAATGTTACACCAAGGAATCTCTTTATTTTTTCAAATGGTACTTATCAATGGGTACCAAAGGCTTTGATATTAGTTTCTCCTACTCTACAACATCATTCAAAAAAGACATCTCCTAGGAAATTGTCCACCATACTTAAGAAATAAGATTATGTCGTGTTTGGTTGCTAAGAAACTATTAGAATCCTAGGGCTACCATGAATGAAATGATCAAATATGGGTACCTAAATGTAAGTTGTATTATTTCGTGTCAATTATAGAACAATGTAGCTCAAATATTGTAACTCAAAGCCGATTCACGACCTTGGGAAGGGATAGTTAGGGAGTTTTATCCACCTATTCTATAGCTAGTTTTGGTTTCAAGGAAAGATCAATATATGCCACCTAGCTCATGAATGGATGAGTCAAATCCATCTTCTATCTCCTCATGTGGTTTATTTATCAATGTCGAAGATTTGACACATCCTTGAACTACCACCATCAATTCCCACAATTCTACAGAAGAATATATTTCTCATTTTAATTTATTGCCAACTATTGAAACACTTCATGTTCGGTCATGGGAGAGTACCTTACTAGTCTTGCGACTTGAAGAAGCACCTAAAGTAGTGGAAAACCATTGGCTAAAATCCTCATCTATTACCTGTTGCAATAAGTGGTCTCAAAGGGTGATGACATCTTTTTAAAAGGTATGATCTACCCAAGGGAGGTGAGAATGCAACTTAGCATGCATATTTTTATGAGTAACCTCTCAAGCTTCCTTTATTCACATTTTAATCTCCAAATCTTTGGGAATTTATATATATCTTATATTTAGACTAGAGAAAAAATAAACTAAAAGATCGAGAGCCATCCCGAGATGTTCACTATGTAAAATTTCCCTATATCACGCGCGTCCACCAAAATGGATTAAAACTACCCCTTATAGGTCTTATGTACACGTGTTTCTATAACCTTACAAGAATAGAAAATCCCTTTTGTTGAACACACGTTGTTGGAATGTGTGCGGTCTAGCTGGGAAGGTACAAAACCTTTGGCTGTCAGAGTTCGTGATGAGAGTCACAAACAATTTGTGAAAAAGCATTTGTGGAGAATCACCAACCCTCTTTCCAAGGGTGACTAAAAATCTAAGAGCGTTCGTGACAGCAAAGTTACAAACCCTCTTTCTGATCGTGCTTGGAAATTGCTTGTTTTCGTAGTTGAGATTATGATAAGAGGATCACCAAACTACATTCATTTTCACTTCAAAAGAACATTCTAAAACACCAAAGTTTCATCCATGAAACCTTTATGCTCATACAAGCACAAACATCAATCAAAACCCAAACCTCTTTCATGGTATCATGTAGCCTCGCCTCCAATTACACAGTCGTAACATCAAACAGCTGAAAGGAATACACAAGCTTCCACCTTCATGGCGACCATTTTCTGAATTTCCATAGATATAAGAGCTTCTAAAGTGAATCACACACACCATTTTGATAAGGGGAAACCCTAATTCACTCCCTCACTAGCTCAGATACTAGATTACGAAGAGGCGGGACTGTCCTACACATAAATTGAGCAACCATGGAAGCAATTACACAGTAGAGAAAAATTGATGGTTTTTTCTGTAAAAATAAGCGCTCTCTCTCTTAACCACGGCATTTTCAGCTGATGTGTCAATTTTTAGGCCTTTTTTTTCACTTTGGACCAAAACTAAGCCATTTTGAGCTCATTTTCTACCCAAAAAAATGCCATTTTTGATGCAAAAAATCGCAAACGGAGTCAGACAGATCCCTAAATTCATGGGATCACTTGTATAAGCATAAAAATCATAGGTAAGCATCTTTTTTCATCAATATAACATTTTGGGTCACTTTCCATGCAATTCTACAACAACGCATGTTAGCTGCTATTTTTGGGAGTTTTTGCCCGCATCAGTCTTTATAGGCGAGATGAGTGTGTCACCATGAAACACTTGGAATATGTACATTGTCAAACCAAATTAGAAATATTATCAAGTGGGAAATCACGCAAAGGCGCCACATCCAGGGCCACGATTCCCCGGATAGGTATACACATGATAGTGACCGCAGTAGCCCCTTCAGCATATATCATAGTATGTACATTACTATTTTTCTTTCCATGCATCGAGAGGTGTCAAAAGTGAGGTGCATGTTTTTATTTCACACTATGTATGTGCCACAGCACAAAAATGTGCTATTTTACATATTCTTTGATGAACTCCCCGAGGATCCCTCTAGCAACGAGAGTGAGGCATCAAAAATCCACAAGACTCACAATGTCACATCATGCACAATGAGAAACCATATAGCTATTAGGAACCTTATCAAATTGTATTTGTGTTTATAAATGTGGCTAGTTTACCAGAGTCATCCACATTTCAATTTGATGAGACATATCCTCTTGACTTTTCTCAAGTATGCTCAATGTGTTATTCCCCTCTATTCATTGAGTGGGATATTGTTACCAAGCTAGCATGTGAGCAGAATTATGATTAATTAGAATGACTACTGCATTTAGTGACCATGAGTGATCCCTACATAGTAGAAGAGAGTTTCCCACTTCCACAAGCTTACACCATCGCACAAAATCACTACTACACATGTTATCATTCTTGTTTAACATATATGCATAAAAAGGTGAATAAGAATCAATAGGTGACATTGATGAAGCCTATGAACTCATTGAGAATGATTTTGTTTACCTGGATAAGGAGGAAAATGGCATAGACCAGGGATTTAATAATCACATCATCGCGTGATTTTTTTTTGTAATTATAATTTGTTATTATCGTATAACTTTACGTGATTACATTTAATTCGATGATGAATGGTGACCCGATATCTATTATTTTTTCATGGCAAGCCCACTAGGATATGCAAAATCCGCAATCGGGTCACAAGGATATAGAAAATCCCAATGGGACTACTAGATTGGGTGGTTTTAATAGGTTAATTGGAAGGTCGCTTGAACATTTTACATGATCACATGTTTTAAAAAGTGATCACTCAACGTTATAACCATGTTTGCGTGTTTGTGATCACGTTAATGAAATACCTAACTTAGGCTTAGTATTGTCAACTAATCTATACAATATTATCTTACCTTGACCCTATAGTATGGTGGAGATGGATTGGTTTGGGTTCAATATTTTTTTAAAAAAAATTTTGTTCAATTAATGGTTGGTGCCTTCTCCCACTTATATGCCTCCTAGAGGTATATTGTATTTTTTGTTAATGAGCACATGATGGTGCATTAGATTGTCTCTTTAGCATCATGAGGTCCTTGTAATGTACACACTTAAATGCATTGAGGAATTATAGTCAATAAAAAACATGTGCTTCTTGTCCATTCTTTTTACTTTTGATGTTTTTCTAGCATTCATGCTTACCTATTTAAAATATAATCTGTAAGAGAGTATCTAACATACTTTCCTAGTATTCTAAGGTAATTTGAAAATATGATTTTGCCTCAGAGTTTCTTGTCTACATTTATTAATCAAGGATCTTGATTGAGCTAGTTTAGCATTTGAGATATTCTTTTAATACATAGGAAGATTCATTTCTAGTTTTTCATGGCTACTTTAGGCTCTTCTCTATATTTATTAATCAAGGATCTCGACTGAGCTAGTTTAACAAAGGTAGGGTGTTAGAGATCTTCTTTTAATACCATATGAAGATTCCTTTCTAGTTCTTAGTGGTTACTTTAAGCTCCTAATTCAATATTATAGAGCATTTTATGTAGCATGGCAATGATTTCTAGTATGCTTAATCTTTGTTTCCCTTTAGTTTACGTATTATAAAGGAATTTTTGTTATGTGAGTTTGAAGAGGATAGTATTGTCAAGATGACCTCCCAAAGACACACAACTACAAATCAAGAACCAGCAAGGCCACTCAAAAATTAAGAAGAAGAAAAGAAAAATGGATCCCAAAAATCAATTAAATATCCACATGGCAAAGACACTTTGGAGCTTGAGGGTCTTCTAGATATAGCCTCTAGTCAGCCTTGGGACATGAAACATTTTGTGCTTGCATCACTTCAATAAATCTAAATTGAATATAAAGAACTATGAGGATTGACTATGTGATTAATAGTTGATCTTTGCTACCCTACTGATAGTAAAACTAGTGAAGCTAGAGTCCTTGATTCGATGACCTCTACAAGTGCCAATGAGTTTAGCTATATTGTATTTTAATGTAATCCTCAAACACATTTTTTTAGTATTGTGTCATCAATTACGCTTTATGCTTACTCACTACCTATCATTTTAAATTTGGCATGCTTCTATGTGAATGTAGTTCCTATGCTATTTTTTTGTAACCTACATGTAGCTCTTATTGAACCATCCTTTGGAAACTTTGAATATTGTATCTTACACTTCATAAACATTCTTGGAAGGTTCTTTATCAAGAGGCAAAAAATAAGTTTATCTAAGATCATTCAATTTCAGACATTATGGGATGAATATCAAGTTCCCACTAGCGGTCAAGACAAAATTCTTCGTCTACTATTCAGTGACATGGGTGGGGCAAAAATAGGCAAGCATGACTCCACTAGAGAGGATCCAAGCCTAAGAAAAATATTGGTTCAAATTGAGCAATATTGGGATGGTTTTTTGTTTGATAATTATAGGGTGCATGCTTGCTGGGAGGAATTGAAATCACTACTTCAAGGGCTTGGTATGGTACAACCTCTTTGATACAGAGTCTGCATGGGTGAAGAAGGGAATTTCCATGAGCCAGAGCTCCTACGTCCAAGCAAGGAGGACAACTATGAAGGATGTAGTGTGGAAGTTTGTGCATGCATCCCTAATAGTAGAAAAAGGAAAGCAAAGCGTGATTGCTTGACATGTTGTGAAAGGTGCCCAAGTTGTCAAAAGCCTCGCAAGGAGACACTAGCCTTTTATTATCTCCCAATTTGAAGAGAGATTGAGCTTATGTTGAAGAGTAAGTCTTTGTGTCATGGCATGCTCTCCATGTGGAGAAAACAAGACAAGTGGTTGGGAAAGCCACCTGAACTACAACCAGAGTTTATCCATGATTTTTGGGATGGAGCAAAGTGTCATATAGTCCAGTACTTTTGGGACCCACATCAAACATTTGAGCTTCCAATTATTTGTACAACCCCAGGGTGTAAAAAGGTGTACTCAACGTTTCCTCCTTCATCTCGTCTGTCGGAGATTCAACAAGGGTGGAATGAGCAGACACAAGAATATAATTTTGTGTGTAGAGATTGTCATAGACGTATAGTCTCTAATAAGAGATTGATTGAGGTATGGTTTTAGAATTACTGGCATGGTATTTTATTTACTTTTTTTTTCATTTTTTGAGTATTTTCATATGGCATAATAATTTTCCAAGAAGATCCCCGTAACCTGGCACTTTTGTTGCATTGGGATGGGTTCCAGTCCTCTCACACCACACAGTAAGACAGTGGGGTTGTAGAGATAAAAATTTTGAACATGGGTAAGTCTTCCAGCATTAGTGTACTCCCAGTACTATTCCTCCCATTTAGCTCCAAGAAAGTGTCCCGAAACAATAGTGGTCGATTTGGTGCTTTTCTACGTCCTCTTATGGAGGAATTGCAAGATTTGTTCATGTCAAGAATAAAAGTACACTACAACTATGATGTCAACAACAGACATGCATATTACACGGGATGATTATGATGGTCAGTGGAGACCATCCTGCCCAATGCAAAATAGGACTCTCAAGGATGGTGGCAAGGAGGGCTATTGACAAAGAGACAAGCCCAAAGCAACTCTGGACGCTAGTAATTCAATGTATAGAGGGAGATATGTTTATGATGATAATAGACGACAAGCAAGATATCCACCAACAAAATGCTCCATTTTGGAAATGTCCAATAAATTAGTTCAGGCGAGAAGAGCAACCTCTCAAACTCAAAGCGAGACTAATCTTTCATTTGCAGGACTATCTGGAGAGTCAGTGTTATGGAAGTTCTTTGACTTATATGGCTTTGACTTGTCACGTGACTTGGTGTATGATACAATGCATGTTCTTCCATTGAATTTGTTCATTACATATACTTCAAATCTCATGCGAGGATTGCAAAATGAACCAAAAAAGAAGGTGGATGAATGTAGCAAGCTTGCACTACCATCAATTCGCAATAGGAGGTGTCCACACACTCCTAGCAAGTACTTTGAAGGTTTTAAGGCACAGAAAATAAAAAATTTGTTCAGTGGTGTTTTCGATATGTATTGAGTGTAATCAAAGAGGTATCAAGACCCATGTATGAGCTTGGTCTTCTCCTAATAGACATCACCCACACATTTTACAATTTTAGTTGTGAGAAGGGTTGGACAAAGGAGAGTATCGAGATGATGCGATCATTGTTCTCATCTTGGCGAGTAAGGAGCCAGGAATTCTTTGGTCCAAACTCTTCACCATTGGAACATGTTGCTGGGAATGGGGAATTGCTTGATGACATTATCATGCATGGATCTCATGATGTATATTGGTGTTACAAATTTGAAAGGATGGTCTCCATATATATGGGAGTAAAGACAAATAAAAAAAATAATGAGATAACTTATGTCCACTTTTACAAGCGTGTTTTGTTTACATGGGTTACTTGCATGCTTCAAGAGGAGAAGGATGGATTCCTGCCACATGATAATTTGTCATTCTTATACCAAAGGTTGATACTCCCACATGATTTCACTATGGTTCATCCTATGAGTCCACAATGCTCTATCTTCCATGAAAAAGGTCTCTTGGAACTCTCCTCTCTAGCAAGAGCCAGGAAGCTATGGCATAAAATTTTGGCATATTCTATACCTACTTACTATCACAACATGATTAGAGAAAAAGGGATCGGTATAACCAAGAAGAAGTGCACAAAGAGATGCCTTTCAGATGAGGAGAAAAGGTACTTTCAACAACTATGGGCGATGGCAGTGAGTGAAGGTGAAAATACTCTTGTCACAACCTACCAAAAGATACTTTACCAGGGTGAGGCTTTTAAAGTTGGTTATGAGGTGACTATAAAGAATGACAATGGTGATATTGATGCTCTTCTTGTAGGGCATTGGAAGGCCAAAATTAAAACATTGTTCTCTATTGAGCACAATGGTCAATATTATTTGTATTTTGGGGCAGACTATTACAGACAATGCATATCCTCAAACAATGGGGTTGACAAACTAATAGTTCATCATGCAACTCGAATGCACATTGTACAACAACAAACTATGCCATACACTTGGGATTGTGTAAGACCAATCTCATCTTTGATGAATAAGTTCATACCTCTTTCGTTGACAAATAATAGGCTAGTAGCATATGAGGTGAAGGATTTGATTGAAAGAAAGTGGCTTATAACTCTTGAAGAGGTCGTACATGCACCCCCTTGGCTAGAGGTTGGTGATATTGTTCTAGCAACCAAAAGTGATGGTGAAGATGATCTTGTTCACACAGGTGTTAGAGAGATTGACCACCACGGCAAAAAATGCAAACTAGCTTGGTTAGTAGGTGATAGTTCTGATCATTGTAAATGCAGTATACAAAGCCAGCAGTACAAAGAGAGAGATTGGAACTCATGCAAAGTAGTGATACATGACTTTATTGTAGTATTAAGTAGGAGGTGAATGTCTTCAGGAGGTGGTGCACAATTAAATTTTCCGATAGTTTGGAGATGCAAAAGCTCTTAGCTTTTGATGTATCTAACATTGGATTACTTTAATTGATTTAAAAAAATATTTTGTTTTGGTTTTGAAGTTTTGTTCACACTTTTATGATTTAAGGTATAACTTGTGTAATTGTAGCTATTACATGGCTTCTTCATTTGAAACAATGTCTCTCAAAGAGACAATAATAATGATAGAGAAAAGGGTAAAAGAGCTAGAATCAAGTGGTGAAGAGTCCTCTAAGGTTGATCATAAGAATAGTATGGCAACTGGAAGATTGTCTCAAAGGCTTAGCAAGGCTATACAAGTTGCAAAGTAAGACATAGTTAAAAAATAGTATGGAAACTGGAAGATTGTCTCAAAGGCTTAGCAAGGCTATAAAAGTTGCAAAGTAAGACATAGTTTAAAAACCAGTTCTGATGTTTGAGCAACTCTTTCGCTTACCACTCAAGAAAAGTGATAGAAATCCAGCACTCTTGTATGGAAAAAATTTCCTTGCAAAGTACTACGCTGATAGTACTACGTTGATAGTGTACATGCAGTCTATTACCATATACATGTGATAGTGATGTGTGTGAACACACTAGGACCGTCGGGGCATTTTTTCCCTCTTTAGGAGGTTTTTTCCCCCAAGCATTGTATATACGCCCATCACTCTAGGGCTATCTATCTTTCCATTACACACTAAGTAAGACACTCTCTATTGTGTGTCTTGAGATTCCTTCGTCTTCTCCAAGCTGTGTGAATTTCTCTGCAACCCTAATTCCAACAATTGGTATCAGAGCAGGTGCCATCTTCCCGGGATTAGTCGCCAGCTGCTCCAGCGCACGCATGCTCACTTTCTCCGATTTCAATGAGGTTTGGCGAGCTTCGCAGGTCGACAAATATTTTGGGTTCATTTCGGCCTCCGTTTCCACTACACGCAAGTCTGCATAGGCAATTTCGTCATTTTGTGCAGAATTTTTGTCAGTGTCGTTTTCTGCATAATAGGTGCCTTATAGTCTTCTATGGTTTGTGCTATATAGCACGTGTTGTTCCCACTTTGTTTCTCCTCTTTTTGGGCAGTTTGCACATCAATTGCAGCATTTAGCATGGCTGAAAACAACACAAATGTGTTCAAGATGTTTGTTGTTGAGGACAGGTTGTGGATCGGGACAATTACCTTATGTGGGCTTATATGATGCAACATGTTCTTGTGTCAAAGGGAGTCTAGAATATTGTGCAGTACATTGATGTACGTCGTGAAGGAGTAAGAGCGAAAGTGCGACGCGAGAGAGAGTGCGAGAAGAAGAGCACGACGATATGGTGAACTCGCTCTACTGTAATGTGTAGAGCATAGTGAGTTCTTATTAGGTTTTTACAAAAGAATATGTGTACATACCTGGCGGCCCGCCCACTTACCTGGGCGACCACATTGGGCTTTATACCCCAACAACCTCCCACTTAAAGTCCAATGTGATACTTTAAGTGTGAGAGAAGCTACTATACAAGCTAATATACAAGAGATGTAGAGAAGTGATGTACTACCCTACACCTAATTGCTTGCGAAAATGCGCAAAGCTCTCTGAGGGAAGTCCTTTTGTAAGTAGATCAGCAGGATTTTCTGTGGTGTGAACTTTGACAAGCTGAAGTTGCTTATCCTCGAGCATTTCCCTGATGAAATGATACTTCACATCCCCATGCTTTGTCTTTGAGTGATAAACTGGATTGCGAGCCAATTGTATAGCACTTTGACTATCACAATATAACACTGTTACTAGTCGATTAAGCAAAATTGATTCTTTGCATGCCTCTGATGCTGCAACATATTCAGCCTCTGTAGTAGACTGAGTAACACAATCTTGTAGTCTAGAACGCCATGATACTGCTCCACCAGCCAATGTAAAGACATACCCTGACGTAGACCTTCGGTTGTCTAAGTCACCTACATAATCTGAGTCTGTAAAACCCTTTACACTTAGCTCCTGAATCCCATAGCATATACGCATACTCTTTGTGGCTTTCAGGTATCTCAATATTCCTTTCACTGCCTCCCAATGTTTCTTGCCTGGGTTTGACATGTATCGACTTACTACTCCCACTGCAAATGCAATGTCTGGGCGAGTAGCAATCATTGCATACATCAAACTACCCACTGCAGACGCATATGGAATCTTATCCATTTCAGCTTGTTCTTCCTCAGACACAGGACAATCTTGTTTGCTAAGTTTCACATATGGTGGCAGTGGAACACTCAGTGCCTTTCCATTCTCCATATTGAAACGTTGCAAAACCTTGTCAATATACTCTGTTTGAGATAACCAAATCAACTTCTTTGATCTGTCTCTCTCAATGCGCATACCAAGTATATGACTTGCCTCACCCATGTCTTTCATGTCAAATGATTTTGCCATCTTTGACTTCAAAGATGAAATTTCTTCCAAGTGCTTGCCAGCAATCAACATGTCATCCACATACAAAATAAGGATCAGCCAACTACCATCCTTAGCCTTCTTTGTATATAGACAGTGATCGAACTCACTACGTTTGTAGCCTTGAGAAAGCATAAACTTGTGGAATTTATGGTACCATGCCCTCGGTGATTGTTTTAAGCCATAAAGACTCTTTAACAACTGGCATACCCAATCTTCCTTGCCTTTCTCAACAAACCCTTATGGCTGCTGCATGTAAATTTCCACATCTAAATCACCATGCAAGAACGCTGTCTTGACATCCATTTGGTGCAACACCAAATCTAATATGGCAACCAATGCAAAAAAGCATCTCAATGTAGTCATCTTGACCACCGGAGAGAAGACTTCATCAAAGTCAATGCCTTGTTCTTTCTTAAAGCCCTTGGCAACAAGCCTTGCTTTGTACTTTGGCTGGCTATCATGAACGGTGATCTTATACCTGTAAACCCATTTACAAGGTAGAGCCTTTTTGCCCTGTGGTAATTTAACTAGCTTCCATGTCTTGTTTTTATGCAGAGCTGTCATCTCTGACTGCATGGCCAATTGCCAATTCCCGGAGTCCTTCATTTGCACTGCTTCCTTGTAACATGAAGGCTCATTGCAATCAGTCAACATGACATAGTTCATAGATGGAACAAACCTATCAGGAGGTCGCGTGACACGTCCAGATCTACGCATAATAGGTGGCTCAGGATCAGCCACAACCTGTGGTTCCACTCTATCCTATCCTTGCTCCTCTCGAGCCCTGACATTTTGTCTTGCACGTGCAGGTCCATCTTCTTGGAAGACAACTCTTCTAATCTCCTCAACCCTCTCTGGTTTAGAATGATATTTGGATTCATTAAAGTGAACATCATTGCTGCGGACAACATTTCTGGATTCGGGATCCCAAAGTCTGTACCCCATCTCACCAGAATTACCATAGCCTAGAAAGATGCACTTTCTACTCTTTGGCTCAAGTTTGTTCCTAAATTCCTTTGGAACGTGAGTATATGCCTCACAGCCAAAGACTCTGAGATGCTTGTATGAGGGCATTTTGCCTTACCATACCATCTCTAGCATTGAATCCTTCTGCAAAACCTTGCTAGGAGATCTATTTACAAGATGAACAGCTGTTGATACAGCTTCTTCCCAAAACCCATTTGGAAGTTGTGCATTAGACAACATACTTATGACCTTCTCTTGTATGGTCCTATTCATCCTCTCAGCAACACCATTTTGAGGAGGATTGTAAGGAGCAGTAAGTTCACGTTTTATACCTTTTGACTCACAAAAGTCCTGAAAGCTTCTTGCCACTCTGATTCTCCACAAGTGTCACAAACGTTTTGAAAACACTAAACGCTTCATCCTTGTGCTTGAGAAAGTAAACGCATACTTTCCTCAAGTAATCATCTATAAATGTCATAAAGTAAGAAGCTCCCCCTAGAGATAGGTTAGGCATAGGTCCACACAAATCACTATGAACAAGTGCCAACTGTGTATCTCTTCTACTGATTCTATGCTTATGTGGCTGCTGTGTTTGCTTACCATACAGACAATGTTCACAGAATTCAAAATCATTAAATGAAAATCCAGGCAAATAACTAGAACGAGACAAGATTTCCATTCCCTTCTTGGACATATGTCCTAACCGGCTATGCCACAAAGAAACGTTCGGCTGCTCGGTTACATTGATTACATTTTTAGAGACATTTGATACATAAATCATGTAAAGTCGTCCAGACTTTACTCCATGTGCTACTGTCATAGAACCCTTGGATATCTTCCACATGTTCTGTCCAAAAGTGGTGACGTAGCCAGCATCATCAAGTAAACCTGTGCTGATCAAGCTCTTTGTAATTGCGGGAACATGTCTCACATTCTTGAGCGTGAAAGAAGAGCCATTCTGAAACTTCAATTGAACATCTCCAACACCTAAGATCTCACATGTCTGCCCATTTCCTAGCCGAACATGAGCTTTAGTGGTCACATAAGAGGTAAACCACTCCTTGTTTGGAGACACATGAAGTGATGCCCCTGAGTCTATAATCCAGTCACTCAGTGCATTTCCATCAGATGCTGTAAGAAGAGCTGAGTCCATTGTATTCTTCAAGAAGTAGATGTCTCCTGACACTAGACTGTCATCCTCTGCAACAGTGTTTGTCACATTTATTTCTTGAATCTTCACTGAGGACTTGTTCTTCTCACCATGGTCTTCAGCTTTCTCTTTGCCTTTTTCTGCTTTCCATTCTCTGCAGTCTCTTTTCATGTGACCCTTCTTGCCACAATGGTAGCATTCTATGTCACTCTTGCCTTTAGCACTGCGGGACTTGCTATGAGATTGATTCCTCTTTCCACCTTTGTACTTTTCTTTGGTCCTTCCCCTGACAACTAAGGCTGTTCCTTTGCCTTTGTCCATTGTCTTTCTATTGGTTTCTTCATTAAGCAGACTTCCTTCTACACCTGCTATGTTCAAACCATCTAGAGGTGCAGAATTACTCAAAGTTGTGCGAAAAGTGTCCCAACTTTCCGGCAAGGTGATCAACAGGAACATAGCTCTAACAGGTTCATCAAACTTGACACCTTGAGCTGACAACTGACTGTAGATTGTGTTGAATTCATTCAGATGATTGGACATAGGTGTCCCTTCTTTCATCTTCAAGTCAACAAGCTTCTTAATCCAGTATACCTGTGAAGCTGCACTCTGCTTCTCATAAAGATCACTCAGCTTTAACCATGCTTGATAAGCCGACATCTCGTCTACTACATTGAAGTAAACGCTTTCTGCCAAAGTCAGCATAATGGTAGAAAGTGCCAATTTATCCATTTCGCTCCATTCATCTTCATCCATATCTTCTGGTTTTATCTTCTTGAGATTTATAGGTTTTATCTGCTTCTTTTGTACCAACACGTTCCAAATCTGCTTCTTTCACAATGGGAAATTGGTTCCATATAGCTTCTTGATATTGTAAAGAGCAGTGTCCTGTGATCCAGCCATAGCTACGCTTCACAGTAGTTTACTTTCCTGGGAAAAATTCGACAGAGTTTCCCCTGTAAACTGACCTCTGAACCAATATCAACCTGTCAAATGAACCAAGAAAGCTTCAGATTCTGCAGAGATTTTGGTAGAGTCTCCTTTGTAAAATGGCTCTGGTGTACTAAAAATAGACCAAAAAACAGCTCCAAAAACCACTGTCTCTCTAACACTGTAAGCTGTGGGTAAACCTGTCCAGCACCTGTATTGTCTCTGACTGTCGTGTCACTGTTCTGTAAGTATAGACTGCAACAATGCCTCAACAGCAGTAAAGCAAAGATGCAGTCCCAACTGTCTAACTCACAGTCATTACATCCTAGCTGCCTATCGAAGGGTGCTCGAGGGATCGCTCCAAGACTTGTATCACCGAAAGGATCTCAACATTCGAGAATCCCCCAGCTCAATAAAACCTCACTCGACCCTCAACAAAGGCTGCAGTAAATCTGACAGTACATAGACTTCCCACAAAGTCATACATCCACAAATTTCCCACTGTATGTTGTAACCGCTACGGCGGTTGTTTGCTGCGTGACTCAAAGCCAGCAAACCCTCAACAGACATACATCATCTCTGACAATACATCCCATGTGGAAGTACTTGCAATGTCAGGATAAAATCTTGAATATCAAGCAGTAAACACAAGCTACCTGATGAACTACTGGATGTCGCCTACAGTCTGTGTGTAGATGCGCCCGTGTCGTATGTGACACGTCTCCAAGAACTGTGAGCCGTCCTTCGATGTGTAGATAGCCACAAATCAGCACTCTGGGAGTGTCGATATCCTCAGCACCTGCAGTCGTAGGCTGAAAAACCCCAAATTTGCAGAGTCGGATCTGCACCCGTCGAGACCACGTAGTCAAAAATGGTCTGCGCAGACCTTTTTCAAAGCCGAACGGTGACCGAGATGACCTCAGAATGAAATTCTGACAACACCGAGTCCTTCGGGCTCACCCACGAGATTTGGGGCTGTGTCTTCGCCTGTCGAATTTCACTCCAATTTGAGTTGGTGACTCTAGCCTCCTGCACTGCTGCCCCGAGCCTCGATCTGAGCTCTGATACCAATTGAAGGAGTATGAGCGGAAGTACGACACGAGAGAGAGTGCGAGAAGAAGAGCACGACGATATGGTGAACTCGCTCTACTATAATGTGTAGAGCATAGTGAGTTCTTATTAGGTTTTTACAAAAGAATATGTGTACATACCTGGCGGCCCGCCCACTTACCTGGGCGACCACATTGGGCTTTATACCCCAACACGTCCTGGTTCTGAGGATGTAAGCAATGTTGAGGATGTTGTAGGTCTTGCTGCAAGGATTGCTGCTATTAGAGTTGTTTTGCCTATGGCAGAACTAGATCGTTTGGATATAAAGGATGCACAGGCTCATGCATTGACTATGTTGTTTGTGAAGCGTACCATTGTTCCTCACATTCATTTAGCAAATTTTGCAAAACGGGCTTGGGATATTCTAGGAGGTCTTTATGCAAGCCGCAATGATGCTAAAATTTCTTTGCTGCATAAAGAGCTGCAATCAAAGTTTATGCATGAGAAAGATGATATGGACACTTTCCTTGCTGGTGTCAAGGATATCAATGAGCAACTTATTTCTGCAGGTGAAGTCATTTCAGATAGTTCGCTTGTGGAGATTGTGTTTGATGCCTTACCAGATTCTTATCAGACTTTTGCTAGTATCAGACCCAAGGAAATCCTGAGGTTGTCAGGTTTGATGCATTATGCACATTGCTGTTGCAATAGTCACTTTCCAAAAAAAAACAAGACTAGACAGTGTGCAGTTGAACAGGCTTTTATTGCTTCTCAAAGAAAGGGTAGTAATAGCAATGAAGCCACGTCTTATGGTTCTGCTGTGAGTGGTAAAACTTCTGTTCCCAATGATTTTGATCGGAGCAGTTTGTTTGGCAATTTTGGTGATAAGGGCTAAAAGAGGATGCGTTGCCATTATTGTAAAGCTAATGATCACTTGATCAAGCAGTGTCCTAAGTTGAAGGCCAAAGAGGCTAAGAACAAAGAGGGTGGTTCCACTATAGATGCTGGTTCCACTACAAATGTAGCCATTATTGAGTCTTTTGTGAAAGGATACTGTGAAGGTGATGTTGATGCAGAATGGGCTTTTAGCACAGAGTGCACTTACAATCGTGTTTTCCATGATGCATGCTTGTCAGTTGCAGCAGATTCACATGTGTGGTATTTTGATAGTGGTGCTACAAAGCAGATTACCTCACATCGTGAATTATTCACCTCTCTCAAGTCTGTCTCTCATGGGAATTCAATCACTTGTGCTAACAATGCCTCTTATCTAGTTCAGGGGGTTGGAAAGATTGTGCTTACTGTTGGAATTGGCAGTTCTTTCATAGTTGTTAATGCACTTTATGTACCTGGGATCAAAAAGAATCTTTTGTCTGTATTCGCACTTGCTAGACTTGGACTTGTACTCAAATTTGTGGATGATAGATGTACAGTTCATGATCTTAGTTTTGGTGATGAAATTGTTTCATTTGGCCTTTTGTGCCATGGGTTGTATAAGCTCACTTTGTATGACAAGTGTGGACAAAATTTTGGAAATTGAGTTGCAGATTCAAGGGCTATTTCAGATGCAAAACTTTGGCATGCACGTTTTGGGCATCTGAATTTTTCCAGTTTTCTACGTTTGCAGAAATCTGATATGGCTACTTCTCTGCCGCCTCTTCACTACAAGAGGCTATTCATATTAGCGACGCTCACACAACGACGCTCAAAATTTTTTTTCCCGGCGTCGCTATGAGCGTCGCAAATTTCCAAGTAAATTTGCGACGCTCATAGCGACGCCGGCTGGGCTAAAAAAAGTACCAGAGAGCGCCCAAAAACTCAGATCTCAGATCTGAGTTTTTCGGCGCCCTCAAGCAAGGAGCAGGTAACGCTCTCCCTCTCTCTCTCTCTCTCTCTCTCTCTCTCTCTCTTTCTTCTCCACACACACACACACACACACACAAGGAAGGAGAGCCAGGTATGCTCCTTCCCTCTCCTCACTCTCATGTTCCCTTCCCCTCTTTTTCTCTCCCTCTCTCTCTCTCTCTCTCACACACACACACACACACACATAGTGTTTTTGAGAGAGAGAGAGAGAGAGAGAGAGAGAGAAAGAGAGAGAGAGAAAGAGTACAAACATAAACAAAAACGAACACACACATACATAAACAAAGAATGCACACACACATTGAGAGAGGAAAAGAGAGAGAGAGCATGCATAAACAAAAAACGCACACATTGAGAGAGGAAAAGAGAGAGAGAACATGCATAAACAAAAAACGCACACATTGAGAGAGGAAAAGAGAGAGAAAACATGCATAAACAAAAAAACGCACACACATTGAGAGAGAAACTAATTTAACGTCGTAGGAAACTAATTAAAATTAAAAGACCTAAAGATCTAGCCGACGAGGAGTTGAACTCAAGACCTATTATTCAAGAGGGAAATGGCATAACCAATCTATCATACTTGGCATGGGTGATAGAAAGGTTATACCATTTATCTCTTTTTATTGGAACACACATCCACACACGCGCACAAACACAAGAAGAAGAGAGTTATAACGTCGTAGGAAACTATCCTAAAAGATGTTAAAGATTAGGTTAGATGTAGACTTACGTTAAATTAGATTTAGGTTTATTTAAGTTAAATTAGATTAGATTTAGGTTTATTTTTAGTTAGATTTACGTTTATTTATGCTAGATTTAGATTTACGTTATATTAGATTAGATTTAGGTCTCCATAGACTGCGATGCCTGCATGAAGCGGGTGAAGAAAGCCCTCAATGGAATATAGGGTATTGCTGCCTTCACTCATGGTGGGCTCCGTCGATCCAAAAGTACTGGTGAAATGTCTTCAGAAGATAGGGAAGAAGGTGGATCTTCAGGGCGGCAAGAGTCACTACATCCCCAACAATGACCATCTAGACAACCTCTAGTCATTCAACAGCAACTTCAAAGTTAGTAACAAGAGCAAGAACGGTCCAAAGGGCCAATTGCTGTCGTCAGATGTGGATGGAGATGAGGCAGCGTCACCGTCGGAAGTTAACTCTCACATCTTTAGTGATGAGAATGCCAACTCTTGCCGAGTTATGTGAAAAATTATGTGTTAAATCAGTTTTAAGGTTCTTATAATCCCTGTTAGTTTAGTTCTTTGTTTTTAATATAACATAATTTACGTTAGATTTAGATTTATGTTATATTAGATTAGACTTAGGTTTATTTAGGTTTACCCCCCCACACACACACACACACACACACACAAAAGAAGAAGAGAGTTTTAACGTCGTAGGAAACTATCCCAAAAGACGTTAAAGATTAGGTTAGATGTAGACTTACGTTAAATTAGATTTAGGTTTATTTTTAGTTAGATTTACGTTTATTTAGATTTACGCTTATTTACGTTAGATCGAGTCCACGCAAGAATTACTTACGGTTTAGGGTTTAGAGTTAGACGAACAGTGAAAAGATCTACTGTGAAAAGATGTTAAGATGCTGTGAAGTGCTACAGCTAGAAAGGGGTTTTGTCCACTACATGTAGTATCATGTAGACGTGGGTCTGTAGATTTCTTGTACCCACAAATATAGGTATTGACCAATAAAGACGAGATTATAACCCGGTGGTTCTGATCTCCGTGCACCTCTAGACCGAGGTGTGCGGGGATTGGACATGACTAGAGAATGTGAGGTAGAGAGAGAGAGAGAGAGAGAGAGAGAGAGAGAGAGAGAGAGAGAGATAAGACGAAGAATGCCAATAGAATATTAAATTTGTTGTCCAGGTTATAAGATTTTTATCCTCATTATGAGTAGTGACGAGGATGTGGGACCGTCCAACCGAAACACCTATCTCTCAACGAGGGTCTTATGTCCTTGTAATCAATGCAAGCATGCTGTGCGACGGACAAGGCGTGTTTCTTTGCAGCACGTTCACGAATTTGGCGAGTTTGATCCATATATTATAGATCGAGTTGTTGCCAATTATAACTCGTCGGACTCTGATGCTGGCCAACAAGCAGCAATCTTGCAACCCAATAGACGTGTTCGCAGGCGCTTTGGTCAAGCAGCATATGTGAGGCCACAAGATGTAGCCTCTGACAGCTCGGGGGATGATCATGCAGACCACATTCCCAACGAGGCAATGTTTGAGCCCGAGATTGATGAAATGATCGAGACAATCATGGATTCAGAAAGGCTTATCTATGACGATATGAAAAGTGAAGCCGATACGCCATTGTATAATGGAGCACGTATGTCTAGATTGAAAGCACTCCTCGTTCTTCTCAACATGAAGGCAAAGTTTGGATGGAGTGACACTAGCGTCACAGCGCTTTTCAGGTGATCTATTACAATTAGATTACTTTAATAAAACTCTAAATGTATAATGATCTGATAGATTTTTACACGACTGTATCGTATTTTTATGTTGTGTAGATTGCTTAAAGAGCACATACTACCAGTTGACAATGTGATGCCAGATTCCCGAGATGAAGCAAGAAAGATTTTGCGAAACTTGGGGATGGATTACAATTCTATCCACGCTTGTCCTAATGATTGCATTCTTTTTAGAGGGGAATACATAGACATGGAGAAGTGTCCGAAATGTGATTCCGAAAGATATCGAGTAGATCTCCACGGGACAAAAATTCCACAAAAGGTTTTGCAACATTTTCCTCTGCTTCCTCGCATCAAGCATTTCTTCGAATGTAAGTCCATGGTCGCCCTAGCATCATGGCATGAGGAGAATAAATCTTCAGATGGTGTGCTACGAATTCCTGCAGACTGTGTAGCCTGGAAACATATAGATGAAACATGGTCAGATTTTGCCAGGGAAGCTCGAAATTTGCGCTTAGGCCTGGCTATGGATGGCGTAAATCCATTTGGTCAAAGATCAACATCTTACAGTGTATGGCCCGTTGTCATCGTCAACTACAACATTCCCCTGTGGTTGACTACAAAGAAGGGGCACCTATGGCTAAGCTTGATTGTGCCAGGGCGATATAAAGTGGAGAATATGGATGTGTATCTTCGTCCACTATTGGAAGAGCTACAACAATTGTGGATTGGCATAGAGGTGGTGGATATGAGCCGACACACAGGACGACGGAATGCTTTGATCATAGGCATTCTAATGTGGACCATGCATGACTATCCCGGGCTAACAGAATGCTCAGGTGATCTATTGACACTCCTCACTCAGACACTGTAAATCTTGTTTTTTCCCATAGTTGATCTATTATCATGTGTATACATGCAGGGCTTCAAACAAGCGGATACAGAGCATGTGTCACATGTGGACCTAGACTGAATGCACGTAGGGCGCCCTCACTGAAGAAGCAAATCTATGAAGGTCATCAAGCGTATCTTCCAGAGAATCATGTGTTACGCGACGGCTTTTTGGTAAGAGAGCCACCAAGGATGTCTGCACAAGCATGGTTAGAGCAGAAGGAGATGTGCGATGACGGATTGCCTCCAGGGATGAAGAGACTATCTCTATGGTACGAGTTACCATACTGGCCCCGACTCATGATCAATCACTTGCTCGATCCAATGCACATATTCAAGAATGTGGGTAATCTACTATGGGACCATCTGACCGGCAAGAAAGATACTTTGGGAGCCAGAGTTGACCTTAGAAATGTGGATCGTATGGAGCAATATTGGCCGCAAACAGCGTCTGATGGATCGATAAAACTCCCTAAACCACCATGGATTTTCACAGGAGCCCAAGAACGCAAAGTAAAAGAGACCATTCGATCTTTGCGGACCCCCACTGGCATAATGCACTCGCTCCGAACGTGTTTTACTAAAGAAGGAAAGCTTACCGGTTTGAAGTCACACGATTGGCATAAAATGTGTCAGGTACGTTCATAGTGGACTTTAATATCATTGCATAAAATGTGGACTTTAATATCATTGTTTTACATACTTTACAGTTTATTTTACCAGTTGCCATTGAGGGATGTTTGTCTCTCGACATCCGTAACACAATCTACAAACTTGCAAAGCTGGTGCAATGGATCTCACAAAAGGAGATCAACGTAGACTAAATGTTGTGGAGCTTGTGTGCATGTTTGAGAAACATTTTCCTACTACCATGCTAACCATTCAGGTGCCTTCTTGTTCACATAGTTGATGAGGTGGAAATAGCTGGCACAGTTCATTCCAGATGGATGTTCTTCTTAGAACGTTTCATGAAAACTCTTAAGGGATATGTGCGTCAAAAGGCACGTCCGGAGGGTAGCATGGCAGAAGGTTGGTTGGTATCAGAGTCCCTAGTGTACATTGGTTAGTGGCTAGACGGATTTGATAAAGCCCGGGACACGCTATGGCGAACCATAGATGATGAGCGCATATCTGGGATTGTCATGTGCAATCTCGGTGTTGAGAAGAAGATGACGGAAGATCTAGAGGCTAAAATCAACCGATTTTGCATGCTTCACAATCCAGTGATGCAAAAGTGGATTTCACAATATGAGGATGCAAAGCAAGAGCGACAAAGGGTACGAATCGAGTGGAGACCGGAAAGACGACCACCGATGCACTATCCGACGGGTCTGGAGAGCCTACCAACATTCATGAGCTTAAGATGGTTGCACAACCAATTGAAAAGCGCACAACAATGCGGTGACGAAGTGACTGAGGAAGAGTGGGAGTACTCTCGGGGTTGCGCGACCAAGGTAAGTTTGCAATGTACGACTAGCTAGTGACTTTATTTCTAAACGTTTGAATGGCCACTCATAATCTTTGTTCGTTGTAGTATAAGTCATACACAGCAGCATGGTGTAAAGGTCGACATTTTAGGGTGGAACGGATCGACAAAAAGAGTTTTACTCAAGATTGTGGAATCATGGCAAAATTTGAACAGTCTAGTCGACGACGTTCCTCTGATGCAGATCCTATGGTGGCGGAACTCACTTACTTCGGCACGCTACAAGAGATTTTGAGGATCGATTACAGAGGATTTTTTGTCGACTTGTTCGACGTGCAATGGTTCAAGATAATCATGGAGGGTCGCAACGCTACTGTGCGTAGAGGAGAGTCTGGTTTTCTTGAGGTGGATTCTACTAAGAAATGGACTGACCTAAGAGACACTTTCGTACTACCCGAGCATTGTGAACAAGTAAGTATGTAAATAGTTAACATCCCCCTTTTACAAGTTATGTGCTTGAAAGCTCTCATGTAAGTTATGTGGCTTTGGCAAGTAATATTTCATCCTACAAAGTCTACATCAAACTGGTGGTACGTCATAGAGGTAGCCCCTCGTAGCGCAAGGATGTATGAAGGCTACCATGTGCCAATCACAATGGAATCAATGGAGGAGATCAGAGAAGATGCTCAATCAGAAGCCGCTGTGGTGGTGCCAGACGAGCATCAAGATGCTACTACTCTATATGGGGTGCACGCAGAGGAGCTACAAAATGAAACAGAGGATATGTGTTTAAACGGAGAGCTCTATATAGATATAGGAAGTTATGCTGAGTTATGCAAGGATGAGAGAGAGATCTCCTAAAGCCACAAATATTGTATTTGAACAATTTTGCTCCGTGTTGTAAAAGCTCTGGCTCTCTAAGTACCTTCCATGGTGTATAACGCTCTTTTCTACTCGCGCTCACATCTTTTGATTGAAAATTCTGAGTTTTCGACTTGCCTCTTCTATCACTCAATTCATTGCGTCATTGTATTTATATGCGTCATTACGTCATTGTATTTAATGGTCTTTGCGTCATTGTCTACTCTATTCATTCAATATTAAGTTTAAATATTCGTGTGTTTAATGCAGGTATGGATGATGAGGAGTTTTTTTCTTCTTTGTCACCGTAGCAGAGACAGTGGTATGTGGAGCGTCATCGCTCTGGCGCATCATCGCGCGTTCCTACTCCATCCGCATCTCCCTCTCTTTCGGAGCATTCAGCGCGCTCCGAAGCTTCGGTGTCGACGAGACGATCTTCACACTCGTCTAGACACCGGCGCTCTAGTGGTGGCGGTGGCGGTTGTTGTGGGGATTCCGCCGCCGATGCCTCCACACCGCCTCGTGTTCGACGAGGCTCTTTACCCTCCCCTTCTTTGCCCGCCCCCACACCAGCCACAGCATCGCCATCTACGCCAGGTTTCGCGCGGCTGACTGTTCCTAGCAGCTACACACCTCTACCTACTCCGCCAGGAGCCACCCCACTCGACACTCCTCGCTTCGGGGCCCAGACGCCGGTGGAGACACCTAACGTCCGTACCCCCATCGACACGCCGCTAGAGAACCCTGTCGGGACACCCAGGTTCACGCGTCACCGGCGAGAGGGCTTGCCTTACTCCGTCGACTTCAACGGCGGCATCATCATGGATGATGACGGCAAGAAGGTGATCTCGCGCATGCGTGGTCTTTGCTCCCAGCTGTTTAGACACTACATACTAAAAAAATGGAGTGAAGTACCAAGTGATTTAAAAGCCAGAGTCATCAGCATACTTCATGATGAGTTTCCCATTCCAACACGGGATCACCGCTTCAATGAAAACCTGATGAAGATTCGAATGCACGAATAATGCAAACACCAGCGTTCCGAAGTGCAAAAAGCAATCAAGCATGGGTGGAACAGGCCAGATTGGCTGGCCAAATAAGATTGGAAGAATGCGAAGAAAGACGCGCGCGAGAATCCCGACAAGTGGAAGCAACAAAAGGATGCAGCCAGAGCGCGAGTAGAGGCAGGGAGCTCGCACCACTTGGGGAGCGGTGGATGGGCATCATTTGAGGCCGATTTTGTAAGTGTTTTCGCATTGCTCTTTATGTTCGATAGTTTAGGGTTTATGAGTTTTTTAATTCTAACATAATTAAATCTTTGTATGTTTTGACAGTGGTCGATGACAGGACGTGATCCCACACCGTACGAGCGCGAGTACGCACGCAGGAAGGGCTTAAACGCCCTGATGGAAATTCTCAGTTCTCGCGGCGGCATGGTTAGTATTAGGGTTTACTCTTTTCTATTTTTTGTATTGTTTTATAAATGTCGTTATATGTTTATACTTACTGAAAGCTGTCTTATTGTCTTTTTTTGCAGAATCCGACAGATACGCCGCTTGGACGCGATGAGACGTCTGACTAAACGACGTCAGTTTAGCCGTGGCTAGATAGCATTAGTTTAGGGTTTCTCATAGCTTATGTATCATGAGACGGATTTTATACATCTTTTTGAACCATGTATATTATTACATTTGTCACTACAGTTCATTTTGCCAATCAATTCTTTATGCCTATGATGTTGTACAATTGTCATTATTACATTTTCCAATCAATTCATTTTGCCTATGATGTGTACAATTGTCAATTTTACGCTTGTCAATTTTGCAAACAATGCGTCTTGTGGGTGACTATTTTGGGTCTATTATCTAACCTTGCACTTTTTTTAAAACGTGAATCAAGTACAATATGGTTGATGGGTGGCAGGGCATTCAATGCCCTGTCACCAAAAAAAAAATTTCTCGGGCGTCGCTATAACCGTCGCTATTTATGGCTCTGTAGCGTCGCTATAGACTTCTGTGTAAACGTCGCTATAACCGTCACTATGAGCGTCTCTATATAGCGATGCTTATAGCAACACACATAGCGACGCCTATAGCGACGCTATTAGCGACGGTTTTAGCGATGCCGGGGGTTATAAAAACCCAATGTATTTCCGTCGCTAACAGCGTCACAAGAGCACACAACCTCTTGTAGTGCTTGAAGCACCTATCAAACATGTTTGTGAACACTGTATTTTAGGTAAAATGCAGTGTTCTAAGTTTCCAAAGGATGGCTCAGTTAGGGCCACATGCAGGTTGTAGCTTGTGCATAGTAATGTTTGTGGTCCTATTCCAACACCATCCTTGGGCAATTACCTGTACTTCGTGACTTTCATTGATGATTACTCCAGGCATGCATGGGTATTTCCGCTTAAAGCGAAGTTCGAAGTTATTATGTGGTTCAAACAATTTTTGGCTATGCCTGAAATGTCTCAAAATGCACTATGGGCACCCTCCGTTCTGATCGAGGGGGGGAGTATATGTCTCATGAATTTAATGCATTTCTGGTTAGTCATGGGATAAAACACCAATGTACAGTGCCTTATACACATCAACAAAATGGTGTTACTGAGAGGAAAAATAGGTCACTTATGGAAATGGCACGATGTATGGTCAAAAGTCAAGCTTTGCCGCATTCTTTTTGGCTTGAGTCCATCATGTGTGCCACTTATGTACTAAATACGTGTCCTACAAAAGCTTTGCAGTCTATTACTCCATATGAAGCATGGCATGATAGAAAGCCTTCTATTAAGCACATGCGTGTTTTTGGATGTTTTTCATATGCTTTGGTGCCACAAATCCAGTGCAAAAAATTGGATGATGAGGCTGTCAAACGTGTTTTTGTCGGTTATAGTGCTGCAAGCAAAGGTTATGGGTTGTATCATCCACAAAAAGAGTGTATTCTAGTTTCACGAGATGTAGTGTTTGTGGAAGATTCTGTTCAGCCCGTACTATCATGTACTAGAGACAGTAATGTAAGCTCACGGGACATTGATGACACTTTGTTGCCTCTTTTTAGTGGTGGAAGTTTGAATTCAAATTCCAATGAGGGAAATGTACAACCTATGAGGGTTTCAAAAAATGTTATAGATCAGCCTATTACTGATGCAGATGTACATGATGTAGTTGATGAGGAAAGGGCTGAAAATGAGCAGGCTATAGGTATGCCAAAATGGTTGGTGCATAAATTGCGTGAGAGTAAATTGGATTCACCTTTGTCTAGTCGTACTCATTCAGGCTCTCACCATGCATCTTATGCATCAGATTGTTATGCTTTGGATGTGTCTAGCTTACATGATGTTGAGGAACCTCTGTCTTTTGATGAAGCACAAGATTCAAAAAACTGGATGGCTGCCATGCAATCAGAATCTGATGCACTTAAAGAAGATGACACATGGACTTTATGTGATTTGCCTCCTGGAAAAAAGACCATTGATACGAAGTGGGTTTACAAGTTGAAACGCAAGTCGGATGGTGAAATTGAGCGCCATAAGGCTTGACTTGTTGCAAAGGGTTATGCGCAACAAAAAGGCATAGATTATGAAGATACTTTTGCTCCCACTTGTTGTATGAATACTATGTGTTTTCTATGTGCATATGCAGATCATTTTGGTCGGGATGTACATCAATCAGACATTGTTACTACTTTCTTGAATGATGACATATTTGAGGAAGTTTATGTAACGCAGCCTTGTGGTTTTGTCAAGAAAGGACAAGAGGAAAAAGTGTGTAGATGTAAGAAGGCTTTGTATGGGTTGAATCAATCTACTTGTACTTGGTATGAGAAAGCTGACACTCATTTGTTAAAGCAAGGCTTTTGTTATAGTCCAGCAGAAATCATATTGTATGTAAAGCGTGAGGGTGGTGTACTTCTCATTGTGGTTCTTTATGTGGACGATTTGATGATCATTGGACCAAATGAGAGACATATTGATGAATTTAAGGCTGATTTGAATGCTACTTTCAAGATGAAAGATTTGGGGCTGTTGCATCACTACTTGGGCATACAGTTTAAGCAATGTGATGGTGGTATTGCCTTGTGTTAGAAAAGTTACATAGAGACATTGCTATGTAAGTTTGGACTTGAGGATTGCAAACCTATTGCCACTCCCATGAAAACAGGTTTGAAATTGAGTCTACATGATGCTGGTGATCCTGCAGATGCCACTCTTTACCAAACTACTGTTGGATGCCTCATTTATGTACGCAACATGAGGCCAAATATTCAGTTTGCAGTCTCACATGTCACTAGATTTCTGCATAGCCCAAGGTCTAAGCATTGGTAGGCTGTCAAGAGGAACTTTTTCTACCTTAGTGGAACTTTACATCTTGGCTTGTTTTATCCCAAGGGGGGATCATTGCTGCCAGACTTACATGCTTTCTTGGACTCAGATTGGGCTGGTTGTTTTGACACGCGAGTGTCCACAAGTGGTTTGTGTTTCATGCTTGGAAGTTTATGCATATCATGGTTGAGCAAGAAGCAACCTACTATGGCCACTTCAAGTTGTGAGGCTGAGTACAGGGCAGTCTAAATGTATAATGATCTGATAGATTTTTACACGACTGTATCGTATTTTTATGTTGTGTAGATTTCTTAAAGAGCACATACTACCAGCTGACAATGTGATGCTTGATTCTCGAGCTGAAGCAAGAAAGATTTTGCGAAACTTGAGGATGGATTACAATTCTATCCACGCTTGTCCTAATGGCTGCATTCTTTTTAGAGGGGAATACATAGACATGGAGAAGTGTCCGAAATGTGATTCCGAAAGATATCGAGTAGATCTCCACAGGACAAAAATTCCACAAAAGGTTTTGCAACATTTTCCTCTGCTTCCTCGCATCAAGCATTTCTTCGAATGTAAGTCCATAGACGCCCTAGCATCATGGCATGAGGAGAATAAATCTTCGGATGGTGTGCTACGAATTCTTGCAGACTGCGTAGCCTAGAAACATATAGATGAAACATGGTCAGATTTTGCCAGGGAAGCTCGAAATTTGCGCTTAGGCCTGGCTATGGATGGCGTAAATCCATTTGGTCAAAGATCAACATCTTACAGTGTATGGCCCGTTGTCATCGTCAACTACAACATTACCCCGTGGTTGACTACGAAGAAGCGGCACCTATGGCTAATCTTGATTGTGCCAGGGCGATATAAAGTGGAGAATATGGATGTGTATCTTCGTCCACTATTGGAAGAGCTACAACAATTGTGGATTGGCATAGAGGTGGTGGATATGAGCCGACACACAGGACGACGGAATGCTTTGATCATAGGCATTCTAATGTGGACCATGCATGACTATCCCGGGCTAACAGAATGCTCAGGTGATCTATTGACACTCCTCACTCAGACACTGTAAATCTTGTTTTTTCCCATAGTTGATCTATTATCATGTGTATACATGCAGGGCTTCAAACAAGCAGATACAGAGCATGTGTCACATGTGGACCTAGACTGAATGCATGTAGGGCGCCCTCACTGAAGAAGCAAATCTACGAAGGTCATCAAGCGTATCTTCCAGAGAATCATGTGTTACGCGACGGCTTTTTGGTAAGAGAGCCACCAAGGATGTCTGCACAAGCATGGTTAGAGCAGAAGGAGATGTGCGATGACGGATTGCCTCCAGGGATGAAGAGACTATCTCTATGGTACGAGCTACCATACTGGCCCTGACTCATGATCAATCACTTGCTCGATCCAATGCACATATTCAAGAATGTGGGTAATCTACTATGGGACCATCTGACCGGCAAGAAAGATACTTTGGGAGCCAGAGTTGACCTTAGAAATGTGGATCGTATGGAGCAATATTGGCCGCAAACAGCGTCTGATGGATCGATAAAACTCCCTAAACCACCATGGATTTTCACAGGAGCCCAAGAACGCAAAGTAAAAGAGACCATTCGATCTTTGCGGACCCCCACTGGCGTAATGCACTCGCTCCGAACGTGTTTTACTAAAGAAGGAAAGCTTACCGGTTTGAAGTCACACGATTGGCATAAAATGTGTCAGGTACGTTCATAGTGGACTTTAATATCATTGCATAAAATGTGGACTTTAATATCATTGTTTTACATACTTTACAGTTTATTTTACCAGTTGCCATTGAGGGATGTTTGTCTCTCGACATCCGTAACACAATCTACAAACTTGCAAAGCTGGTGCAATGGATCTCACAAAAGGAGATCAACGTAGACTAAATGTTGTGGAGCTTGTGTGCATGTTTGAGAAACATTTTCCTACTACCATGCTAACCATTCAGGTGCCTTCTTGTTCACATAGTTGATGAGGTGGAAATAGCTGGCACAGTTCATTCCAGATGGATGTTCTTCTTAGAACGTTTCATGAAAACTCTTAAGGGATATGTGCGTCAAAAGGCACGTCCGGAGGGTAGCATGGCAGAAGGTTGGTTGGTATCAGAGTCCCTAGTGTACATTGGTTAGTGGCTAGACGGATTTGATAAAGCCCGGGACACGCTATGGCGAACCATAGATGATGAGCGCATATCTGGGATTGTCATGTGCAATCTCGGTGTTGAGAAGAAGATGACGGAAGATCTAGAGGCTAAAATCAACCGATTTTGCATGCTTCACAATCCAGTGATGCAAAAGTGGATTTCACAATATGAGGATGCAAAGCAAGAGCGACAAAGGGTACGAATCGAGTGGAGACCGGAAAGACGACCACCGATGCACTATCCGACGGGTCTGGAGAGCCTACCAACATTCATGAGCTTAAGATGGTTGCACAACCAATTGAAAAGCGCACAACAATGCGGTGACGAAGTGACTGAGGAAGAGTGGGAGTACTCTCGGGGTTGCGCGACCAAGGTAAGTTTGCAATGTACGACTAGCTAGTGACTTTATTTCTAAACGTTTGAATGGCCACTCATAATCTTTTTTCGTTGTAGTATAAGTCATACACAGCAGCATGGTGTAAAGGTCGACATTTTAGGGTGGAACGGATCGACAAAAAGCGTTTTACTCAAGATTGTGGAATCATGGCAAAATTTGAACAGTCTAGTCGACGACGTTCCTCTGATGCAGATCCTGTGGTGGCGGAACTCACTTACTTCGGCACGCTGCAAGATATTTTGAGGATCGATTACAGAGGATTTTTTGTCGACTTGTTCGACGTGCAATGGTTCAAGATAATCATGGAGGGTCGTAGCGCTACTGTGCGTAGAGGAGAGTCTGGTTTTCTTGAGGTGGATTCTACTAAGAAATGGACTGACCTAAGAGACACTTTCGTACTACCCGAGCATTGTGAACAAGTAAGTATGTAAATAGTTAACATCCCCCTTTTACAAGTTATGTGCTTGAAAGCTCTCATGTAAGTTATGTGGCTCTGGCAGGTAATATTTCATCCTACAAAGTCTACAACAAACTGGTGGTACGTCATAGAGGTAGCCCCTCGTAGTGCAAGGACGTATGAAGGCTACCATGTGCCAATCACAATGGAATCAATGGAGGAGATCAGAGAAGATGCTCAATCAGAAGCCGCTGCGGTGGTGCCAGACGAGCATCAAGATGCTACTACTCTATATGGGGTGCACGCAGAGGAGCTACAAAATGAAACAGAGGATATGTGTTTAAACGGAGAGCTCTATATAGATATAGGAAGTTATGCTGAGTTATGCGAGGATGAGAGAGAGATCTCCTAAAGCCACAAATATTGTATTTGAACAATTTTGCTCCGTGTTGTAAAAGCTCTGGCTCTCTAAGTACCTTCCATGGTGTATAACGCTCTTTTCTACTCGCGCTCACATCTTTTGATTGAAAATTCTGAGTTTTCGACTTGCCTCTTCTATCACTCAATTCATTGCGTCATTGTATTTATATGCGTCATTACGTCATTGTATTTAATGGTCTTTGCGTCATTGTCTACTTATATGCATCATTACATCATTGTATTTAATGGTCTTTGCGTCATTGTATTTAATGCTCATTACGTCATTGTATTTAATGGTCATTACGTCATTGTATTTAATGGTCTTTGCGTCATTGTCTACTCTATTCATTCAATATTAAGTTTAAATATTCGTGTGTTTAATGCAGGTATGGATGATGACGAGTTTCTTTCTTCTTTGTCACCGCAGCAGAGACAGTGGTACGTGGAGCGTCATCGCTCTGGCGCATCATCGCGCGTTCCTACTCCATCCAGATCTCCCTCTCTTTCGGAGCATTCAGCGCGCTCCGAAGCTTCGGTGTCGACGAGACGATCTTCACACTCGTCTAGACACCGGCGCTCTAGTGGTGGCGGTGGCGGTTGTTGTGGGGATTCCGCCACCGATGCCTCCACACCGCCTCGTGTTCGACGAGGCTCTTTACCCTCCCCTTCTTTGCCCGCCCCCACACCAGCCACATCATCGCCATCTACGCCAGGTTTCGCGCGGCTGACTGTTCCTAGCAGCTACACACCTCTACCTACTCCGCCAGGAGCCACCCCACTCGACACTCCTCGCTTCGGGGCCCAGACGCTGGTGGAGACACCTGACGTCCGTACCCCCATCGATACGCCGCTAGAGACCCCTGTCGAGACACCTCGGTTCATGCGTCACCGGCCAGAGGGCTTGCCTTACTCCGTCGACTTCAGCGGCGGCATCATCATGGATGATGACGGCAAGAAGGTGATCTCGCGCATGGGTGGTCTTTGCTCTCAGCTATTTAGACACTACATACTAAACAAATGGAGTGAAGTACCAAGTGATTAAAAAGCCAGAGTCATCAGCATACTTCATGATGAGTTTCCCGTTCCAACACGGGATCAGCGCTTCAATGAAGACCTGATGAAGATTCGAATGCGCGAATACTGCAAACACAAGCATTTCGAAGTGCAAAAAGCCATCAAGCATTGGTGGAACAGGCCAGATTGGCTGGCCAAAGAAGATTGGAAGAATGCGAAGAAAGACGCGCGCGAGAATCCCGACAAGTGGAAGCAACAAAAGGATGCAGCCAGAGCGCGAGTAGAGGCAGGGAGCTCGCACCACTTGGGGAGCGGTGGATGGGCATCATTTGAGGCCGATTTTGTAAGTGTTTTCGCACTGCTCTTTATGTTCGATAGTTTAGGGTTTATGAGTTTTTTAATTCTAACATAATTAAATCATTGTATGTTTTGACAGTGGTCGATGACAGGACGTGATCCCACACCGTATGAGCGCGAGTACGCACGCAGGAAGGGCTTAAACGCCCTGATGGACATTCTCAGTTCTCGCGGCGGCATGGTTAGTATTAGGGTTTACTCTTTTCTATTTTTTGTATTGTTTTATAAATGTCGTTATATGTTTATACTTACTGAAAGCTGTCTTATTGTCCTTTTTTGCAGAATCCGACAGATACGCCGCTTGGACGCGATGAGACGTCTGACTAAACGACGTCAGTTTAGCCGTGGCTAGATAGCATTAGTTTAGGGTTTCTCATAGCTTATGTATCATGAGACGGATTTTATACGTCTTTTTGAACCATGTATATTATTACATTTGTCACCGTAGTTCATTTTGCCAATCAATTCTTTATGCCTATGATGTTGTACAATTGTCATTATTATATTTGCCAATCAATTCATTTTGCCTATGATGTGTACAATTATCAATTTTACGCTTGTCAATTTTGCAAACAATGCATCTTGTGGGTGACTATTTTGGGCCTATTATCTACCCTTGCACTTTTTTTAAAAAGTGAATCAAGTACAATATGGTTGATGGGTGGCAGGGCATTCAATGCCTTGTCACCAAAAAAAAATTCTCTCGAGCGTCGCTATAACCGTCGCTATTTATGGCTCTGTAGCGTCGCTATAGACTTCTATGTAAACGTCGCTATAATCGTAGCTATGAGCGTCTCTATATAGCGACGCTTAGAGCGACACACATAGCGACGCCTATAGCGACGCATATAGCGACGCTATTAGCGACGGTTTTAGCGACGCCGGGGGTTATAAAAACCCAATGTATTTCCGTCGCTAACAGCGTCACAAGAGCACACAACCTATTGTAGTGCTTGAAGCACCTATCAAACATGTTTGTGAACGCTGTATTTTAGGTAAAATGCAATGTTCTAAGTTTCCAAAGGATGGCTCAGTTAGGGCCACATGCAGGTTGTAGCTTGTGCATAGTAATGTTTGTGGTCCTATTCCAACACCATCCTTGGGCAATTACCTGTACTTCGTGACTTTCATTGATGATTACTCCAGGCATGCATGGGTATTTCCGCTTAAAGTGAAGTTCGAAGTTTTTATGTGGTTCAAACAATTTTTGGCTATGGCTGAAATGTCTCAAAATGCACTATGGGCACCCTCCGTTCCGATCGAGGGGGGGAGTATATGTCTCATGAATTTAATGCATTTCTGGTTAGTCATGGGATAAAACACCAATGTACAGTGCCTTATACACATCAACAAAATGGTGTTACTGAGAGGAAAAACAGGTCACTTATGGAAATGGCACGATGTATGGTCAAAAGTCAAGCTTTGCCGCATTCTTTTTGGCTTGAGTCCATCATGTGTGCCACTTATGTACTAAATACGTGTCCTACAAAAGCTTTGCAGTCTATTACTCCATATGAAGCATGGCATGATAGAAAGCCTTCTATTAAGCACATGCGTGTTTTTGGATGTTTTTCATATGCTTTGGTGCCACAAATCCAGTGCAAAAAATTGGATGATGAGGCTGTCAAATGTGTTTTTGTCGGTTATAGTGCTGCAAGCAAAGGTTATGGGTTGTATCATCCACAAAAAGAGTGTATTCTAGTTTCACGAGATGTAGTGTTTGTGGAAGATTCTGTTCAGCCCGTACTATCATGTACTAGAGACAGTAATGTAAGCTCACGGGACATTGATGACACTTTGTTGCCTCTTTTTAGTGGTGGAAGTTTGAATTCAAATTCCAATGAGGGAAATGTACAACCTATGAGGGTTTCAAAAAATGTTATAGATCAGCCTATTACTGATGCAGATGTACATGATGTAGTTGATGAGGAAAGGGTTGAAAATGAGCAGGCTATAGGTATGCCAAAATGGTTGGTGCATAAATTGCGTGAGAGTAAATTGGATTCACCTTTGTCTAGTCGTACTCATTCAGGCTCTCACCATGCATCTTATGCATCAGATTGTTATGCTTTGGATGTGTCTAGCTTACATGATGTTGAGGAACCTCTATCTTTTGATGAAGCACAAGATTCAAAAAACTGGATGGCTGCCATGCAATCAGAATCTGATGCACTTAAAGAAGATGACACATGGACTTTATGTGATTTGCCTCCTGGAAAAAAGACCATTGATACGAAGTGGGTTTACAAGTTGAAACGCAAGTCGGATGGTGAAATTGATCGCCATAAGGCCTGACTTGTTGCAAAGGGTTATGCGCAACAAAAAGGCATAGATTATGAAGATACTTTTGCTCCCACTTGTTGTATGAATACTATGTGTTTTCTATGTGCATATGCAGATCATTTTGGTCGGGATGTACATCAATCAGACATTGTTACTACTTTCTTGAATGATGACATATTTGAGGAAGTTTATGTAACGCAGCCTTGTGGTTTTGTCAAGAAAGGACAAGAGGAAAAAGTGTGTAGATGTAAGAAGGCTTTGTATGGGTTGAATCAATCTACTTGTACTTGGTATGAGAAAGCTGACACTCATTTGGTAAAGCAAGGCTTTTGTTATAGTCTAGCAGAAAGCACATTGTATGTAAAGCGTGAGGGTGGTGTACTTCTCATTGTGGTTCTTTATGTGGACGATTTGATGATCACTGGACCAAATGAGAGACATATTGATGAATTTAAGGCTGATTTGAATGCTACTTTCAAGATGAAAGATTTGGGGCTGTTGCATCACTACTTGGGCATACAGTTTAAGCAATGTGATGGTGGTATTGCCTTGTGTTAGAAAAGTTACATAGAGACATTGCTATGTAAGTTTGGACTTGAGGATTGCAAACCTATTGCCACTCCCATGAAAACAGGTTTGAAATTGAGTCTACATGATGCTGGTGATCCTGCAGATGTCACTCTTTACCAAACTACTGTTGGATGCCTCATTTATGTACGCAACATGAGGCCAAATATTCAGTTTGCAGTCTCACATGTCACTAGATTTCTGCATAGCCCAAGGTCTAAGCATTGGTAGGCTGTCAAGAGGAACTTTTTCTACCTTAGTGGAACTTTACATCTTGGCTTGTTTTATCCCAAGGGGGGATCATTGTTGCCAGACTTACATGCTTTCTTGGACTCAGATTGGGCTGGTTGTTTTGACACACGAGTGTCCACAAGTGGTTTTTGTTTCATGCTTGGAAGTTTATGCATATCATGGTTGAGCAAGAAGCAACCTACTATGGCCACTTCAAGTTGTGAGGCTGAGTACAGGGCAGTCTTCACAGCTACGGTGAGTGTGTATGGCTCAAACGCCTTATGGCTGATTTGTGTATTGGACAGGACACTGTCAGCACTATCTACACTGACAGTCAGAGCGCATTGGCAGTTGCCAGGAGCCCAGTTTTTCATGCTCGCATAAAGAAAATTGAGGTGCATTACCACTATGTTAGGGAGAGGCTCTCAGCAGGAGAGATCATCTTGGATTATGTGCCAACACATGACAACCTTGTAGATCTTTCCACAAAGGAATTATCTTGTGAGAAGCTTGAAGATTTCCGCAAAGCTTTGGGCTTATTCTCCTTTGTGGGTTGATCATGTCCTGAGGGAATGGCACTTCGCTTTACTCATGTGAGAGATCTCGTTCACCGCATCACTCCAGGGGGGATTTGTTACCATATACATGTGGTAGTGATGTGTGTGAACACACTAGGGGATTTTTTTCCCTCTTTAGGAGGTCTTTTACCCCAAGAATTGTATATACACCCATCACTCTAGGGCTATCTATCTTTCCATTACACACTAAGTAACACACTCTCTATTGTGTGCCTTGAGCTTCCTAAGCTGTGTGCGTTTCTTTGCTACCCTAATTCCAAAACAATCCATTGCTCCAATTAGAGAACTACTAGAGGTTGGATGAAAACATTTGATTCCAAGCTTTGTGACCTACGGCACAATCTAGAGAGGAAGGACGAACTTATGAGCTTCATTCAAGAGCACCACGATGAAATTGAGGAGATGAAGTTCCATGATGCAGAGTACCATTGGAAAGTGGAGGACATCTACACATTTTTCTTGTGTCACAGGAAAGCTAAGCAAAAAAATGAATGATAATGTGGCTGATAGATATTAAATTTGTGGTATTGATCAACGTATAATGTGGCTTATAGATCTCGTTCACCGCATCACTCCTGGGGGGATTTGTTACCATATACATGTGGTAGTGATGTGTGTGAACACACTAGGACCACCGGGGCTTTTTTTCCCTCTTTAGGAGGTTTTTTACCCTGAGCATTGTATATACACCCATCACTCTAGGGCTATCTATCTTTCCATTACACACTAAGTAACACACTCTCTATTGTGTGCCTTGAGCTTTCTAAGCTGTGTGCGTTTCTTTGCTACCCTAATTCCAACACAGTCCATTGCTCCAATTAGTTGGATGAAAGCATTTGATTCCAAGCTTCGTGACCTACTGCACAATCTAGAGGGGAAGGACGAACTTATGAGCTTCATTCAAGAGCACCATGATGAAAATGAGGAGATGAAGTTCTGTGATGCAGAGTACCATTGGAAAGTGGAGGACGTCTACACATTTTTCTTGCGTCATAGGAAAGCTAAGCAAAATAATGAAAAGAAAAAATCAACATTGATAAATACCACAAATTTAATATCTATAAGCCACATTATCATTCATTTTTTATAGTTTTTAGCTATCATAGTAAGATTGATTATGTGAAGTTGTGCATTGTAGGGAACCGACTTAGTGAATGCAAAGGCATAAGAAAAAGAAAAACAACTTGTGGGAGTTTCTACATCTTTTAATTTTTTTGTTTTTTAATTTAAGTTATTTAGAAATGTTATACAATTGCATATTGAAGAAAGTCATTTACAACCCGTCCATGAGATGTGTATCATCCGCATATTGACTTTGAGAAAGACCATAACTCTTCAGAGGAAATTTTCACTAGCGTGCAAGTTGAAGCCCTTCTAGATGTATGTTTTCTCAACTTATGCTATCTCGAATTATTTTATATACTTTCTTTAATCTAGTTATCTACTCTTAGGATGTAGAAGAAGAGGATGAGGCTTTAGCTTTAGATGGTTCTTTCTTGGCTCTTATGAAGATGTCCCAAAGGTATGTCTATGTGATTGTCCTTTATAATAATTAAACTAGCTATGTATTTATTGTGTTTTATTCTGATAACATGCAAAGGTTGATCTCGTTAAAGAACAAATGGATTTTGAGAGCTCTCATGAGGAAAATCAAGTAGATGTGAGCTATAGAAAGAGCAAGCGTGCACCTAAGGTTTACTCACTTCTTTAACTATTAGATATTTCATATCCTTGAATGCTTTGAGCTCTAGCTTAAGTTTTTTGATGCAGTGGAATCAAAAGATGATGGATATGATGAAGACTAAAAAGGCAAAAAAAGATATTGCCCAAATGTTCATAGTCTAGAGCTCTAACTGAACTTTTATGCTTTTAATTTTCTATGCATGCAGAGTGTACTGAAGAATTTTCTTAATGAGAGTGTTACTCTTCTAATAAAAAAGGACTTCAATGAAATCTCAAATGGGCATGAATAGGGAGATGGACTTTAGTTGTATTCATCTTTTGGCATGGATTAAGCTTTTTCAGTTTGGTAGTGACTTTTTACAATTGAACTTTTATATAGGATATGGACTTTGATAAAGACGACCAAGAGACCATTTTAATTAAGTTTTTGGAGGTTCCAACAGTGGATGCATTGTATATTATGCTAAAGGCTAGTTCAATCTAGCAAAGCGTAGTACGGATTTCACAGGAGATCCTCAAGAGCAAAGTGTGGATGGCATGCTCTCATCATTTGTGGTGTACCTTTTGGCCACAAACAAAGTTAGAATCTCCAAATGCGACTCTTCTCCACTAAGTGTGGATGATGTAATTGTGGTTGAGTGATGTTATGATGATTTGTTTATTTTAATGTAACCTTGAGAGCCCAAAGAAAGGGTGAACATTCTAGCTTCTACTATTTCCAATTATCAAATTTATGACTTAGATTGAATTCTTAAAAAAGCTATTGTGAGTTACTTTTATACATTGTTCTTTATGAGCTAGTCTCTGTTCCAAATACCCATGCATAATGAGTTTGATGCAAAGATGTAATTTCTTTGATGGAAGATCTATGACACATTTGTGAAATTTGTTATTATAATATTATTATTTGAATTATGAGATCAATAAATTTGTATATAATACAAAAGTTAAATTTATGTTATTCACATATGTGACTCTTTTTGTGTAGCTATTGTATTAGACTCTGTATATAAAATCAACGTGAATATTACTATATAGAATTTTTTCCGTTCAGATTACTATGTAGTTTTTTCTTGTGCATATGTTGGTCAAAAAGATATATAGTTTTCTTTTCGTTCGTGTTGGTCAAAAAGCTACATAGTTTTATTATGTAGGTGATGTTTACTGCATATAGATATAATAAAAAAGGTTCCGTTTTTACTAGTTTGGATTTTTCCTACATATGTTCAAGTTTTATCTAGGAAAGTCTTTTTTTTCTATGTAGGAATTGAATTAAAGTTCCTCTCTTGGCCCTCTCAGAGCATCAGAGCCTTTGTAAGAAGAGGTCATCTCTCTCGGACCTCCTCAGAGCTTCGGAGCCTCCATAAGAAGAGGTCTCTCAACTGGAGTCCCAAGCCTTTTCTCGTGAGAGCGCCCTCTATCTACTGGCATCTCTCTCTCTCTCTCTCTCTCTCTCTCTCTCTCTCTCTCTCTCTCTCTCTCTCTCTCTCGTTGGATGCATCTAATAGTGCCACATGGCATGGGAGATGTGGGAATCCCTCCCCTTTGTAGGAGTACTAGCTCGTGCAACCCGTCTATCGCTCACTCTTACCAAGAGTACAACGGTTGAGGACCTATTGCACTATTCCCCTACATGCTTGCTTATGTAGCAGATATTGCTACTTTCTTGGTGCTGCTATGTTAATTATATCTGGAGAGGCACCCTCGCTTCGCATCCACCAAAAACAGCCCACAACATCTTGGCCAAGTTGGATGTATCCCACAATAAGTGCATTCCAAGAGACGCCATCCCGAACAGGAAGCTTCTCAAGCACTTTTTGTGATTTATGAAGTGCACCACATTTGACATACATGTCGACCAAAGCAGTGTGCTCATCCCCTCCATGTTTTCTTGTGTAGTGGATATGTTGCTTTCTTGGTGCTGCTTTGCTGATTGCATCTAGAGAGATACTCTTGCTTGAAATCTGCCAAAAGTAGTCCAAAACTTCTTGGTCAAGCTGAACATATCCCACAATCAATGTATTCCAAGAGACGACATCGTGGACAGGAAGCCTCCTCAAGCACTTTATGTGCTTTATGAAGTGCCCACATTTGCCATACATGTCGACCAAGGGAGTGCACTCTTCTCCTCCATGTTTTCTTGTGTAGTGAATATTGTTTCTTTCTTGGCACTGCTCTAATGGTTGCATCTAGAGAGACACCCTCAGTAGGCATCCACCCGAAAACAATCCAGAGCATCTTGGCCAAGTTGGGCATATCCCACAATCAGTGCATTCCAAGAGACAACATCCTGAACCGGAAGCTTTTGAACCCAGGGGATTCACTCTATATACAAAATGGGACGCCACTTGCGAGCGGACAACTTTGATAAAACCCCTATATATGAATCATATTACGGAATATGACCCATCTTTCTACGCTTATATGGAAATCAATTCAAAAAACTATCATACCCCTATCTTACATATAAAATTTAGGTCTCACATGATCTAACTGCGTAAAATTATTCAAAAAGCATGTAGCATAGTGACTGGCAACGTACTAAGAAACCACTTTTGTTGATTCAGTTTTGACCCATCTAAATTACTCAAAAAACATGGTTATAAAATTGTGCTAGGTTCTCCGCATAAATTTGCATCTATATAAACTCTTTATAGCTTTCATCTCTCAACAAATCAACTATAATCACAAAACAAGCAGTTGATACAAAGCAATGTCTTGCGTGTATCGTTGTAGCTATTGAATCACAAGTTTGAGGCAGACTCTTTTGGGAAGCCATGATTTTGAAACACAAAAACTTCCTATCATTTTTCCCTTTTCTCACTTCTCCCTCCCCCCCCCCCCCCCCTCCCCTCCCATCCCTTAAATATGATACCCCCTTCCTTATTTTAAGCTTGGGAGATAAATTATTGGGGGCCTGCCGCTAACTTATACGCTTATGTAACTTGTAAAAAGACCCCCCTCCCCTACACTTACATGGTGCGGTAAGTTTTCCATGGTGAGCTTCTGAAGCACTTTTTGTGCTTTATGAAGTGCACCACATTTGTCATACATGTTGAACAAGGCAATGCACTCTTCCTCTCCATGTTTTCTTGTGTGCCGAATATTGGTACTTTCTTGGCCTTCTCTATTGATTGCATCTAGAGAGACAACCTCACTTGACATCCACTGAAAACATCCAAGAGCATCTCAATCAAGTTGGGCGTATCCCACAATCAGTGCATTCCAAGAGATGACATCCCTAGACAGGAAGCTCCTCAAGCACTTTTTTGCTCTTTATGAAGTGCACCACATTTAGCATACAGATTGACCAAGGAAGTTGTGTAATGCCACATGCCTTCACGGTGCAAGTGTACGTAATTGCATTTGGAGAGATGCCCTCTCTTTGCATTTCCTGAAAAGAGCCCATAGCTTCATAACCCTCACCCTGTTGGACATATTGTGCAATCAATGCACTCCATGAGACAACATTGTGGACAAGAATCTTGCCGAGGACTTGTTGAGCTCTTCCCCTCCATGTTTGCTTGGTTAGGGGATATTGCCGCTTTCTTGGTGTTGCTCTGCTGATTGTATCTGCAGAGACACCCTCGCTTGGAGAAAAAGAACCAAACAAATCAAATGATTCCAAGGGACTGTCCATAGAAGTGGAATACATAAATGTGGGTGAATGTGACGATGAAGGAGAGGATGATGGTGAAGATGAAGGATAGACCATCCTGAAGTAGTGGTATGTTCTTGGATCCTTGCACCGAGCTTTTCACCTAAATGAGCAAACAACACAGCTGGTCCTACAAACACATGAGTTCATCACACAACACAACATGAGAAAGGGATTGAAGCAAGAAACACACACACACACACACACACACACACACACACACACACACAGTGAAAGAAGAGAAGGATTTTTGTCCTCATGAAGCTAAGAGAATGAAGTTGAGCTCTTGCCACCGTTACAACCCTTCATGCAAATTAGTTTGAACTTTGATCACATGCACCTACGCTTCTCTTTCAAGTGTCTCTAGATCCATCTCACTCACCACAAATTGGCCGATATGCTCCACTTGCCAGGCAAAAATGCCACAAATCCTTCAAATTACCATTTCCATCGCCATATCCTCTTGTTGAGCCCAACTTGTAGTAGAGCTTGGTATATGAGTGTCAACATCTTGTATAGGCAAGTGAAGCAATTGGGAACTCCCTTTATGAAGTGAGCACATGAGAGAGAGAGAGAGAGAGAGAGAAGCATTAACAAAAATAGAAACACCTCATGTCATGCGACTTAGATAATTTTTCAAAAATATTCCTAGAATCGTGCAAGAGAGGTTGTAGGCTTGGCCTTTATTGCGTCGTAGTTGGAGTGTTGCATCGCTACTATCCCCGACTAGTGGCCACTAGTTCCCCTTGAGCCTAATGCCCATTGCCCACCCTGGCACCTTTCATTTGAAATTGACACCCATTTTTTTCAACTTGTAATCTAGAACAAGAACCGATCAACCATCGCAGGAAACCAAAATAGTTGCAAAAGTCGACATGTGTACCATTCTTTCCTTAGGGTTGCAAGGACAGGATCTACAAGAGAGAGGATTATGCCATACCTGATTGCATGTCATGTACTCCTCTACCCTTGATCTCTCATGATTACCCCTCTCTAGCCACAATATGCTCACCTTCTAGATCCCATAGTTGAAACGACTGGAACCTAATCTCAAGCACATGCAAGATCACCATATGATGCACCTTTCTTTTCCATGTTTCTTGGGTGGAGATTTGTTTTTACTAACATAAACATGGATGCTATTGCAACTGTCTTAGTCCCATGGGCCAACCTCAGTAGACAAAAATGGCCTCTCCCCCCTCCCAACTTTATCTCTCTCTCTCTCGTTACTGTTCTATGTGCAGGCACACAAAAAGGCCATTTGACCTCCAGCTTCTTTTGGTCAAACCAAGACACACATGGTGTTTCCTATTCAAAAAGAGAAGGGAAAAAAGGGAAAAAAGAGAGAAAAAGAATTTGTTATTGATCTGTAATTTCCTATGTCCTACTTCACCCTAAAGTAGTTGCATAAAAGCCACATGGAGTACTCCTACTACAACATGAGAGAAAGAGGTTAAACCTGAAGCATACTTCCAATTGTGAGAGAAAGATGGACAAAAGAAAGAGATTTCCATGCGTAGTTTTCTTTCATGCTTCTGCTTTTATAATAGAAAGGCAACACACACATGCACACACACACACACACAAGTGTACCTTAGGCCAAAAATGCTACATATGATAGACAAAATGTTATACTCCTGCATCTTGTTGCAAAACATGAGACAAAGATATGAATGATAGATTGTAAGAGAAAGAGAGGCTAACTCTATGCAAAGTAGAAGAGCTAAAATGGGTTGTATGAGCGTATTTGTCCCATTTTAGCAAATAGTATGGCCCTTGACCTCCCAAACCATATCAAATAGCTGTTTTCATTTTTAGGAGTGGTTGAATGGTACTCCCATCCATTTGTGCAAAGTTTCATGGTCATCCGATATGGTTTGGTCGGTCCCGACCCATGCTATGCGCTAAAATGGGTTATATGAGCCATATGTCCCATTTTAGTGCATAGTATGGGCTTTGATTGCCCATACCATATTGGATGGTTAAAAACTTTGTAGGGGTGGTTAAGTGGTTCTCACACCCATTTGTGAAATTTCTCATGGCCATCTAATATGGTTTGGACAGTCCCAAACCATATTATGCGCTAAAATGGGTAGTATGGCTCATATGACACATTTTAGCACATATTATGGGCTTTGACCACCCATACCATATTGGATGGCTATGAAACTTCTCAACACCACCCATAAAAAGTCTTGTGGCCATCCAATATGTTTTGGGTGGTCGTGAATCATACTATGTGCTCAAATGGCCATACGGCCCATTTTAGCACATACTATGGGCCTTGACCACCCATGCCAGTTTGGATGGCTATGCAGCTTTTTAGGGGTGGGGGTGAGAACCATTTTTGTACCTATGAAAATTTTCACAGCCATCCGCTATGGTATGGGCGACCAAGGCCGATAATATGCGCTAAAATGGATTGTATGTGCCAAACAACGCATTTTAGCGCATAGTATGGATTGCGACTGCTCAAACCATATCGGACGGCTATAGGAATTTTCAAGGGTGGAGATAAGTCTCATTCCCCCACTTGTATAAATTTGCACATCCATCCAAACTGGTGTGGGTGATCAAGGCCCATACTATGTGCTAAAATGGGATGTATGACTCATACGACCCATTTTAGCGCATAATATGGGTCAAGACCGCCCAAACAATATTGGATGGATGTGAAAAATTGTACAGATGGGAGTGATAACTATTATTCTATCCGTGCAAAGTTTCACATTCATCTGATATGGTATGGGCGGTCAAGTCCCATACTATACGCTAAAATGGGTTCTATGAGCCGTATATCCCATTTTAGCACACACACTATGCGCTTTAACTTTCGATATCATATTGGATAGTTGTGTAATATTACAGGTGTAAACTAATGATTCTCACCCCACCCGTGAAAAGTCTTGTGGCTGGTTTGGGTGGTCCCGAACCATACTATGTGCTAAAATGGACCATATGTCTCATAAGGCCCATTTTAGCACATATTATGGGCCTTGATAGCCCATACAATATCGGATGTCTATGAGACATTCTAGGGATGGGAAAATAGATCTCCCCCCCCCCTCCATGCAATGTCTTGTGGAAATCCAATATGGTTTGGGTGGTCTCAAACCATACTATGCGCAAGAATGGGTCGTATGGTTCATACGGTTCATTTTAGCCCATAGTATGGGCTTTGACCACCCAAACCATATCGAATAGATATGAGACTTTTCACAAGTGAGGAAATAGTACTTAACCCAGTCCATGCAAAGTCTTAAGGCCATCCAATATGGTTTGAGAGGTCTCAACCCATACTATGTGCTAAAATTTGTTGTATGAGCCATATATCTCATTTTAGCACATAGTATGGGTCTTTGACCTAGATCCCCACCCCTGCAAAGTTTCATGGGCATCACAACTCGTCTCCATGGTCTACGGTGGCACAAATGCCAGTTTTATACCATTGGGTCCTTAGCGAAGCCAAAACGAAACAATTGGCAGTTGTGCCACCCTAGACTAACGAGACAAGAGCGGATGGCCATAAAACATTACAAAGGTAGGGAAAGCACCTAAATGCCTGCCTTTGCAAAGTTCATGGGCATCGCAATCTGTCTCGATGGGCTACGGTGGCACAATTGATAGTTTTTAACATTGGCCCCTTAGCAAATCCAAAACAAAAAAATTGGCGATTGTTCCACCCTAGACCTACAAGACAAGGGGATGTTCCTGAAACATTGTAGGGGTAGGGGAACCACCTAAACTCCCGCCCTTAAAAATTTTCATGTTCACCACAATTCGTCTTAACGGTCTACGTTGGTACAATGGCTAGTTTTTTACCATTGGGCCCTTAGTGAAGCCAAAACGAAAAAATTGGCAATTGTGCCACCCTAGACCGACGAGACGGGAGCGGATGGCCATGAATCTGTGTAGGGTCCGGGAAAGCACTTAAATACACACCCTTGAAAAGTTTCATTGGCAACGCAATCCGTCTCGAGTTCTACTGTGGCACAATCGTTAGTTTTTTACCATTGGGCAGTTGCCAGCCAAAACAAAAAAATTGGCGATTGTGCCACCCTAGACCGACAAGACTGGAGCGTATGTCCATAAAACTTTGCAAGGGCAATAAAAGCACTTAAATAACCACCGTTGCAAAGTTTCATGGGTGACGCAATCTGTCTTCATCGTCTACTGTGGCACAATCGCCAGTTTTTCACCACTAGGCCCTTAGTGAAGCAAAAAAAAAAAAGGCAATTGTACCACCCTAGAGCAACGAGACAGGAGCGGATGTCCATGAAACATTGCGAGGGCACGGAAACAACCTGAATCCCTACCCTTGCAAAGTTTCATAGGCATCACAATCCATCTCGAGGGGCTACGGTGGTACAATCGCCAGTTTTTAACCATTGGGCCCTTAGCGAAGCCAAAACAAAAAAAATGGCGATTGTCTCACCCTAGACCTATGAGACTGGAGTGGATGGTCATGAAACATTGCAAGGATAGGGAAAGATTAAATGTGCACCCCTAGAAAGTTTGATGGGCATCGCGATCCGTCTCGACGGTCTACGGTGGCACAATCACCAGTTTTTGACCATTAGGTCCTTAAGAGAAGCTAAAACGAAAAAAATGGCGATTGTGCCACCATAGACCTATGAAACGGGAGCAGATGGCCATGAAACACTGTAGAGGTAGGAAAAGCACCTAAATTCCTGCCCTTGCAAAGATTCATGTGCAACACAATCCATCTCGATGGGCTACGGTGGCACAATCACCATTTTTTGACGTGGGCCCTAAGCGAAGCCAAACAAAAAAATTGGCAATTGTGCCACCGTATACGGACGAGACGGAAGCGGATGGGCATGAAACTTTGCATGGTACGGAGAGCACTTTAATCCGTGCCGCTACAAAGTTTCATGGGCAACCCAATCCGTCTCGACCATCTACTGTGGCACAATTGCCAGTTTTTGACCAATAGACACTTAGCGAAGCCAAAACAAAAAAATTGGTGATTGTGGCATCCTAGACCGAAGAGACAGCAGAGGATGACCATTAAACATTGAAAGGGTAGGGAAAGCACCTAGATCCGCACCCTTGCAAAGTTTCATGGGCATCACAACTCGTCTCCATGGCCAACGGTGGCAGAAATGCCAGTTTTATACCATTGGGTCCTTACGAAGCCAAAACGAAACAATTGGCAGTTGTGCCACCCTAGACTAACAAGACGAGAGTGGATGGCCATAAAACATTGCAAAGGTAGGGAAAGCACCTAAATGCCTCCCCTTGCAAAGTTCATGGGCATCGCAATCTGTCTTGATGGGCTACGGTGGCACAATTGACAGTTCTTAACATTGTCCCCTTAGCAAATCCAAAGCAAAAAAATTGGCGATTGTGTCACCCTAGAACTACAAGACGGAGGGGATGTTCGTGAAACATTGTAGGGGCAGGGGAACCACCTAAACTCCCTCCCTTGAAAATTTTCATGGGCACCGCAATCCGTCTTAACGGTCTACGTTGGTACAATGGCTAGTTTTTGACCATTGGGCCCTTAGTGAAGCCAAAACAAAAAAATTGGCAATTGTGCCACCCTAGACCGACGAGACGGGAGCGGATGGCCAAGAATTAGGGTAGGGTCAGGGAAAGCACTTAAATCCCCACCCTTGAAAAGTTTCATTGGCAACGCAATCCGTCTCGAGTTCTACTGTGGCACAATCGTTAGTTCTTTACCATTGGGTAGTTAGCGAAGCCAAAACAAAAAATTTGGCGATTGTGTCACTCTAGACCGACAAGACGGGAGCGTATGTCCATAAAACAATGCAAGGGCAGAAATAGCACTTAAATCACCACCGTTGCAAAGTTTCATGTGTGATGCAATCTGTCTCCATCATCTACTGTGGCACAATCACGAATTTTCCACCATTGGGCCCTTAGTGAAGCCAAAAAAAAAAAGGCAATTGTACCACCCTAGAGCAACGAGACAGGAGCGGATGTCCATGAAACATTGCAAGGGCACGAAAAGCACCTCAATCCCTACCCTCGCAAAGTTTCATAGGCATCACAATCCATCTCGAGGTGCTACGGTGGTACAATCGCCAATTTTTAACCATTGGGCCCTTAGCGAAGCCAAAACAAAAAAAAAGGCGATTGTGTCACCCTAGACCTACGAGACTGGAGTGGATGGTCATGAAAAATTTCAAGGATAGGGAAACATTAAATGTGCACCCCTAGAAAGTTTCATGGGCATCGCAATCCGTCTCGACGGTCTACGGTGGCACAATCACCAGTTTTTTACCATTGGGCCCTTAAGAGAAGCCAAAACGAAAAAATTGGCGATTGTGCCTCCATAGACCTATGAGACGGGAGCAGATGGCCATGCAACATTGTAGAGGTAGGAAAAGCACCTAAATCCCTGCCCTTGCAAAGCTTCATGTGCAACTCAATCCATCTCGATGGGCTACGGTGGCACAATCACCATTTTTTCACGTTGGCCCTTAGCGAAGCCAAAACGAAAAAATTGGCAATTGTGTCACCCTTGACCAACGAGATGGGAGCGGATGGCCGTGAAACTTTGCATGGTAGGGAAAGCACTTAAATCCGTGCCGCTACAAAGTTTCATGGGCAACCCAATCCGTCTCGACCGTCTACTATGGCACAATTGCCAGTTTTTTACCAAAAGACACTTAGCGAAGCCAAAACAAACAAATTGGCGATTGTGGCATCCTAGACCGAAGAGACAGGAGAGGATGACCATTAAACATTGCAAGGGTAGGGAAAGCACCTAGACCCCCACCCCTAAAAAGTTTCATGGGCATCACAACTCGTCTGCATGGTCTATGGTGGAACAAATGCCAGTTTTATACCATTGGGTCCTTAGCGAAGCCAAAACAAAACAATTGGCAAGACGGGAGCGTATGTCCATAAACCTTTGCAAGGGCAGGAAAAGAATTTAAATCCCCACAGTTGCAAAGTTTCATGGGTGATGCAATCTATCTTCATCGTCTAGTGTGGCACAATCGCCAGTTTCTGACCATTGGGCCCTTAGTGAAGCCAAAAAAAAAGAAAAGGCAATTGTCCGTCTACAGTGGCACAATCACCAGTTTTTTACCATTGGGCCCTTAAGAGAAGCCAAAACGAAAAAAATGGCGCTTGTGCCACCATAGACATATGAGACGGGAGCAGATGGCCATGAAACATTGTAGAGGTAGGAAAAGAACCTAAAGCCCTACCCTTGCAAAGCTTCATGTGCAACACAATCCACCTCGATGGGCTACGGTGGCACAATCACCATTTTTGACGTGCGCCCTTAGCAAAGCCAAACAAAAAAATTGGCAATTGTGCCACCCTAGACGGACGAGACGGGAGCGGATGTCCATGAAACTTTGCATGGTACGGAGAGCACTTAAATCTCTGCCACTACAAAGTTTCATGGGCAACCCAATCCGTCTCGACTGTCTACTGTGGCACAATTGCCAATTTTTTACCAATAGACACTTAGCGAAGCCAAAACAAAGAAATTGGTGATTGTGGCATCCTAGACCGAAGAGATAGGAGAGGATGACCATTAAACATTGCAAGGGTAGGGAAAGCACCTAGATTCCCATCCCTGCAAAGTTTCATGGGCATCACAATCGTCTCCATGGTCTACAGTGGCACAAATGCCAGTTTTATACCATTGGGTCCTTAGCGAAGCCAAAACAAAACAATTGGCAGTTGTGCCACTCTAGATTAACGAGACAAGAGCGGATGGCCATAAAACGTTGCAAAGGTAGGGAAAGCACCTAAATGCCTCCCCTTGCAAAGTTCATGGGCATCGCAATCTGTCTCGATGGGCTACGGTGGCACAATTGACAGTTTTTAACATTGGCCCCTTAGCAAATCCAAAACAAAAAAATTGGCGATTGTTCCACCCTAGATCTACAAGACGGACGGGATGTTCCTGAAACATTGTAGGGGTAGGGGAACCACCTAAACTCCCGCCCTTAAAAATTTTCATGGTCACCACAATCCGTCTTAACGGTCTACGTTGGTACAATGGCTAGTTTTCTACCATTGGGCCCTAAGTGAAGCCAAAACGAAAAAATTGGCAATTGTGCCACCCTAGACCGACGAGACGGGAGCGGATGGCCATGAATCTGTGTAGGGTCATGGAAATCACTTAAATCCACACCCTTGAAAAGTTTCATTGGCAACGCAATCCGTCTCGAGTTCTACTGTGGCACAATCGTTAGTTTTTTACCATTGGGTAGTTGGCAGCCAAAACAAAAAAATTGGCGATTGTGCCACCCTAGACCGACAAGACTGGAGCGTATGTCCATAAAACTTTGCAAGGGCAATAAAAGCACCTAAATAACCACCGTTGCAAAGTTTCATGGGTGACGCAATCTGTCTCCATCGTCTACCGTGGCAGAATCGCCAGTTTTTCACCACTAGGCCCTTAGTGAAGCCAAAAAAAAAAAAAGGCAATTGTACCACCCTAGAGCAACGAGATAGGAGCGGATGTCCATGAAACATTGCAAGGGCACGGAAAGCACCTGAATCCCTACCCTTGAAAAGTTTCATAGGCATCACAATCCATCTCGAGGGGCTACGGTGGTACAATCGCCAATTTTTAACCATTGGGCCCTTAGCGAAGCCAAAACAAAAAAAATGGCGATTGTGTCACCCTAGACCTATGAGACTGGAGTGAATGGTCATGAAACATTGCAAGGATAGGGAAAGATTAAATGTGCACCCCTAGAAAGTTTTATGGGCATCGCAATCCGTCTCGACGGTCTACGGTGGCACAATCACCAGTTTTTGACCATTGGGTCCTTAAGAGAAGCTAAAACGAAAAAAATGGCGATTAAGCCACCATAGACCTATGAAACGGGAGCAGATGGCCATGAAAAATTGTAGAGGTAGGAAAAGCACCTAAATTCCTGCGCTTGCAAAGCTTCATGTGCAACACAATCCATCTCGATGGGCTACGGTGGCACAATCACCATTTTTTGACGTGGGCCCTAAGCGAAGCCAAACAAAAAATTGGCAATTGTGCCACCCTATACGGACGAGAGGGAAGCAGATGGGCATGAAACTTTGCATGGTACAGAGAGCACTTTAATCCGTGCCGCTACAAAGTTTCATGGGCAACCCAATCCGTCTCGACCGTCTACTGTGGCACAATTGCCAAATTTTGACCAATAGACACTTAGCGAAGCCAAAACAAAGAAATTGGCGATTGTGGCATCCTAGACCGAAGAGACAGGAGAGGATGACCATTAAACATTGAAAGGGTAGGGAAAGCACCTAGATCCCCACCCCTGCAAAGTTTCATGGGCATCACAACTCGTCTCCATGGTCAACGGTGGCACAAATGCTAGTTTTATACCATTGGGTCCTTAGCGAAGCCAAAACGAAACAATTGGCAGTTGTGCCACCCTAGACTAACGAGACGAGAGCGGATGGCCATAAAACGTTGCAAAGGTAGGGAAAGCACCTAAATGCCTCCCCTTGCAAAGTTCATGGGCATCGCAATCTGTCTCGATGGGCTACGGTGGCACAATTGACAGTTGTTAACATTGGCCCCATAGCAAATCCAAAGCAAAAAAATTCGCGATTGTGTCACCCTAGAACTACAAGACGGAGGGGATGTTCGTGAAACATTGTAGGGGCAGGGGAACCACCTAAACTCGCGCCCTTGAAAATTTTCATGGGCACCGCAATCCGTCTTAATGGTCTACGTTGGTACAATGGCTAGTTTTTGACCATTGGGCCCTTAGTGAAGCCAAAACGAAAAAATTGGCAATTGTGCCACCCTAGACCGACGAGACGGGAGCGGATGGCCAAGAATTAGGGTAGGGTCTTGGAAAGCACTTAAATCCCCACCCTTGAAAAGTTTCATTGGCAACGCAATCCGTCTCGAGTTCTACTGTGGCACAATCGTTAGTTTTTTACCATTGGGCAGTTAGTGAAGCCAAAACAAAAAAATTGGCGATTGTGCCACCCTAGACCGACAAGACGGGAGCGTATGTCCATAAAACAATGGAAGGGCAGAAATAGCACTTAAATCACCCCCGTTGCAAAATTTCATGGGTGATGCAATCTGTCTCCATCGTCTACTGTGGCACAATCACGAATTTTCCACCATTGGGCCCTTAGTGAAGCCAAAAAAAAAAAAAGGCAATTGTACCACCCTAGAGCAACGAGATAGGAGCGGATGTCCATGAAACATTGCAAGGGCACGGAAAGCACCTGAATCCCTACCCTTGCAAAGTTTCATAGGCATCACAATCCATCTCGAGGGGCTACGGTGGTACAATCGCCAATTTTTAACCATTGGGCCCTTAGCGAAGCCAAAACAAAAAAAATGGCGATTGTGTCACCCTAGACCTACGAGACTGGAGTGGATGGTCATGAAAAATTTCAAGGATAGGGAAACATTAAATGTGCACCCCTAGAAAGTTTCATGGGCATCGCAATCCGTCTCGACGGTCTACGGTGGCACAATCACCAGTTTTTTACCATTGGGCCCTTAAGAGAAGCCAAAACGAAAAAATTGGCGATTGTGCCACCATAGACCTATGAGACGGGAGAAGATGGCCATGCAACATTGTAGAGGTAGGAAAAGCACCTAAATCCCTGCCCTTGCAAAGCTTCATGTGAAACTCAATCCATCTCGATGGTCTACGGTGGCACAATCACCATTTTTTCACGTTGGCCCTTAGCGAAGCCAAAACGAAAAAATTGGCAATTGTGTCACCCTTGACCACCGAGATGGGAGCGGATGGCCATGAAACTTTGCATGGTAGGGAAAGCACTTAAATTCGTGCCTCTACAAAGTTTCATGGGCAACCCAATCCGTCTCGACCGTCTACTGTGGCACAATTGCCAGTTTTGGACCAATAGACACTTAGCGAAGCCAAAACAAACAAATTGGCGATTGTGGCATCCTAGACAGAAGAGACAGGAGAGGATGACCATTAAACATTGCAAGGGTAGGGAAAGCACCTAGACCCCCACCCCTGTAAATTTTCATGGGCATCACAACTCGTCTACATGGTCTATGGTGGCACAAATGCTAGTTTTATACCATTGGGTCCATAGCGAAGCCAAAACAAAACAATTGGCAAGATGGGAGCGTATGTCCATAAAACTTTGCAAGGGTAGAAATAGCACTTAAATCACCACCGTTGCAAAGTTTCATGGGTGACGCAATTTGTCTCCATCGTCTACTGTGGCACAATCGCCAGTTTTTGACCATTGGGCCCTTAGTGAAGCCAAAAAAAAAGGCAATTGTACCACCCTAGAGCAACGAGACAGGAGCGGATGTCCATGAAACATTGCAAGGGCACGGAAAGCACTTGAATCCCTACCCTTGCAAAGTTTCATAGGCATCACAATACATCTCGAGGGGCTACGGTGGTATGATCGCCAGTTTTTAACCATTGGGCCCTTAGCGAAGCCAAAACAAAAAAAAATGGCGATTGTGTCACCATAGACCTACGAGACTAGAGTGGATGGTCATGAAACATTGCAAGGATTGGAAAAGATTAAATGTGCACCACTAGAAAGTTTCATGGGCATCGCAATCCGTCTCGACGGTCTACGGTGGCACAATCACAAGTTTTTCACCATTGGGCCCTTAAAAGAAGCCAAAACAAAAAAAGTGGCGATTGTGCCACCATAGACCTATGAGACGGGAGCAGATGGCCATAAAACATTGTAGAGGTAGGAAAAGAACCTAAAGCCCTACCCTTGCAAAGCTTCATGTGCAACACAATCCACCTCGATGGGCTACGGTGGCACAATCACCATTTTTTGACGTGCGCCCTTAGCGAAGCCAAACAAAAAAATTGGCAATTGTGCCACCCTAGACGGACGAGACGGGAGCGGATGTCCATGAAACTTTGCATGGTAGGGAGAGCACTTAAATCCCTGCCGCTACAAAGTTTCATGGGCAACCCAATCCGTCTCGACTGTCTACTGTGGCACAATTGCTAGTTTTTGCTTCGTGAAACATTGTAGGGGCAGGGGAACCACCTAAACTCCTGCCCTTAAAAATTTTCATGGTCACCACAATCCGTCTTAACGGTCTACGTTGGTACAATGGCTAGTTTTTTACCATTGGGCCCTTAGTGAAGCCAAAACAAAAAAATTGGCAATTGTGCCACCCTAGACCGACGAGACGGGAGCGGATGGCCATGAATCTGTGTAGGGTCAGGGAAAGCACTTAAATCCACACCCTTGAAAAGTTTCATTGGCAACGCAATCCGTCTCGAGTTCTACTGGGGCACAATCGTTAGTATTTTACCATTGGGCAGTTAGCGAAGCCAAAACAAAAAAATTGGCGATTGTGCCATCCTAAACCTACAAGACGGGAGCGTATGTCCATAAAACTTTGCAAGGGCAGAAATAGCACTTAAATAACCACCGTTGGAAAGTTTCATGGGTTAGCCAATCTGTCTCCATCGTCTACTATGGCACAATCGCGAGTTTCTGACCATTGGGCCCTTAGTGAAGCCAAAAAAAAAAAGGCAATTGTACCACCCTAGAGCTACGAGACAGGAGCGGATGTCCATGAAACATTGCAAGGGCACGGAAAGCACATGAATCCCTAACCTTGCAAAGTTTCATAGGCATCACAATCCATCTCGAGGGGCTACGGTGGTACAATCGCCAGTTTTTAACCATTGGGCCCTTAGCGAAGCCAAAACAAAAAAAATGGCGATTGTGTCACCCTAGACCTACGAAACTGGAGTGGATGGTCATGAAACATTGCAAGGATAGTGAAAGATTAAATGTGCACCCCTAGAAAGTTTCATGGGCATCGCAATCCGTCTCGACGGCCTACGGTCGCACAATCACCAGTTTTTGACCATTGGGTCCTTAAGAAAATCCAAAACGAAAAAAAATGGCGATTGTGCCACGATAGACCTATGAGAGGGGAGCAGATGGCCATGAAACATTGTAGAGGTAGGAAAAGCACCTAAATCCCTGCCCTTGGAAAGCTTCATCTGCAACACAATCCATCTCGATGGGCTACGGTGGCACTATCACCATTTTTTGACGTGGGCCCTTAGCAAAGCCAAACAAAAAAATTGGCAATTGTGCCACCCTAGACCAACGAGACGAGAGCGGATGGCCATGAAACTGTGCATGATAGGGAGAGCACTTAAATCCGTGCCGCTACAAAGTTTCATGGGCAACCCAATCCGTCTCGACCGTCTACTATGGCACAATTGCCAGTTTTTTACCAATAGACACTTAGCGAAGCCAAAACAAAGAAATTGGCGATTGTGGCATCCTAGACCAAAGAGACAGGAGAGGATGACCATTAAACATTGAAAGGGTAGGGAAAGCACCTAGATCCCCACCCCTGCAAAGTTTCATGGGCATCACAACTCGTCTCCATGGTCAACGGTGGCACAAATGCCAGTTTTATACCATTGGGTCCTTACGAAGCCAAAACGAAACAATTGGCAGTTGTGCCACCCTAGACTAACGAGACGAGAGTGGATGGCCATAAAACATTGCAAAGGTAGGGAAAGCACCTAAATGCCTCCCCTTGCAAAGTTCATGGGCATCGCAATCTGTCTCGATGGGCTACGGTGGCACAATTGACAGTTCTTAACATTGGCCCCTTAGCAAATCCAAAGCAAAAAATCTGGCGATTGTGTCACCCTAGAACTACAAGACGGAGGGGATGTTCGTGAAACATTGTAGGGGCAGGGGAACCACCTAAACTCCCTCCCTTGAAAATTTTCATGGGCACCGCAATCCGTCTTAATGGTCTACGTTGGTACAATGGCTAGTTTTTGACCATTGGGCCCTTAGTGAAGCCAAAACGAAAAAATTGGCAATTGTGCCACCCTAGACCGACGAGACGGGAGCGGATGGCCAAGAATTAGGGTAGGGTCTTGGAAAGCACTTAAATCCCCACCCTTGAAAAGTTTCATTGGCAACGCAATCCGTCTCGAGTTCTACTGTGGCACAATCGTTAGTTTTTTACCATTGGGCAGTTAGCGAAGCCAAAACAAAAAAATTAGCGATTGTGCCACCCTAGACCGACAAGACGGGAGCGTATGTCCATAAAACAATGCAAGGGCAGAAATAGCACTTAAATCACCACCGTTGTAAAGTTTCATGGGTGACGCAATCTGTCTCCATCGTCTACTGTGGTACAATCGCCTGTTTTTTACCATTGGGCCCTTAGTGAAGCAAAAAAAAAAAGGGCAATTGTACCACCCTAGAGCAACGAGACAGGAGCGGATGTCCATGAAACATTGCAAGGGCACGAAAAGCACATGAATCCCTACCCTTGCAAAGTTTCATAGGCATCACAATCGATCTCGAGGGGCTACGGTGGTACAGTCGCCAGTTTTTAACCATTGGGCCCTTAGCGAAGCCAAAACAAAAAAAATGGCGATTGTTTCACCCTAGACCTACGAGACTGGAGTGGATGGTCATGAAACATTGCAAGGATAGGGAAAGATTAAATGTGCACCCCTAGAATGTTTGATGGGCATCGCAATCCGTCTCGACGGTCTACGGTGGCACAATCACCACTTTTTGACCATTGAGCCCTTAAGAGAAGCCAAAACGAAAAAAATGGCGATTGTGCCACCATAGACCTATGAGATGGGAGCAGATGGCCATGAAACATTGTAAAGGTAGGAAAAGAACATAAATCCCTGCCCTTGCAAAGCTTCATGTGCAACTCAATCCATCTCGATGGGCTACGGTGGCACAATCACCATTTTTTCACGTTGGCCCTTAGCGAAGCCAAAACGAAAAAATTGGCAATTGTGTCACCCTTGACCAACGAGATGGGAGCGGATGGCCATGAAACGTTGCATGGTAGGGAAAGAACTTAAATCCGTGCCGCTACAAAGTTTCATGGGCAACCCAATCGGTCTCGACTGTCTACTATGGCACAATTGCCAGTTTTTGATCAATATACACTTAGTGAAGCCAAAACAAAGAAATTGGCGATTGTGGCATCCTAGACCGAAGAGACGGGAGAGGGTGACCATTAAACATTGCAAGCGTAGAGAAATCACCTAGATCCCCACCCCTGCAAAGTTTCATGGGCATCACAACTCGTCTCCATGGTCTATGGTGACACAAATGCAAGTTTTATACCATTGGGTCTTAGCGAAGCCAAAACGAAACAATTGGCAGTTGTGCCACCCTAGACTAAAGAGACGAGAGCACATGGCCATAAAACATTGCAAAGGTAGGGAAAGCACCTAAATGCCTGCCCTTGCAAAGTTCATGGGCACCACAATCTGTCTGGATGGGCTACGGTGGCACAATTGACAGTTTTTAGCATTGGCCCCTTAGCAAATCCAAAACCAAAAAATTGGCGATTGTGCCACCCTAGACCTACAAGACGGAGGGGATGTTCCTGAAACATTGTAGGGATAGGGGAACCACCTAAACTCCCGCCCTTGAAAATTTTCATGGGCACCACAATTCGTCTTAATGGTCTACATTGGTACAATCGCTAGTTTTTGACCATTGGGCCCTTAGTGAAGCCAAAACGAAAAAATTGGCAATTGTGCCACCCTAGACCGACGAGACGGGAGCGGATGGCCATGAATTAGGGTAGGGTCAGGGAAAGCACTTAAACCCCCACCCTTGAAAAGTTTCATTGGCAACGCAATCCGTCTCGAGTTCTACTGTGGCACAATCGTTATTTTTTTACCATTGGACACTTAGCGAAGCCAAAACAAAAAAATTGGCAATTGTGCCACCCTAAACCGATAAGATGGGAGCGTATGTCCATAAAACTTTGCAAGGGCAAGAAAAGCACTTAGATCCCCACCGTTGCAAGTTTTCATGGGTGATGCAATCTGTCTTCATCGTCTACTGTGGCACAATCGCCTGTTTTTGACCATTAAGCCCTTAGTGAAGCCAAAAAAAAAAAAGGCAATTGTATCACCCTAGAGCAACGAGACAGGAGCGGATGTCCATGAAACATTGCAAGGGCATGGAAAGCACCTGAATCCCTACCCTTGCAAAGTTTCATAGGCATCACAATCCATCTCGAGGGGCTACGGTGGTACAATCGCCAGTTTTTAACCATTGGGCCCTTAGCGAAGCCAAAACAAAAAAAATGGCGATTGTGCCACCCTAGACCTACGAGACTTGAGTGGATGGTCATGAAACATTGCAAGGATAGGGAAAGATTAAACGTGCACCCCTATAAATTTTCATGGGCATCGCAATCTGTCTTGACGGTCTACGATGGCACAATCACCAGTTTTTGACCATTCGTCCCTTAAGAGAAGCCAAAACGAAAAAAATGGCGATTGTGCCACCATAGACCTATGAGACGGGAGCAGATGGCCATGAAACATTGTAGAGGTAGGGAAAGCACCTAAATCCCTTCCCTTGCAAAGCTTCATGTGCAACACAATCTATCTCGATGGGCTACGGTGGCACAATCACCATTTTTTGACGATTGGGCCCTTAGCGAAGCCAAAACAAAAAAATTGGCAATTGTGCCATCCTAGACCAACGAGACGGGAGCGGATGGCCATGAAACTTTGCAAAGGCAGGGAAAGCACTCACATACCCACCATTGCAAAGTTTTGTGTGCAACGCAATCCGTCATGACCGTCTATGATGTCACAATTGATAGTTTTTTACCATTGGGCACTTAGCGAAGCCAAAACGAAAAAAATGGCGATTGTGCCACCATAGACCTATGAGATGGGATCAGATGGCCATGAAACATTGTAAAGTTAGGGAAAGCACCTAATTCCCTACCCTTGCAAAGCTTCATGTGCAACACAATCCATCTCGATGGGCTACGGTGGCACAATCACCATTTTTTGACGATTGGGTCCTTAGCGAAGCCAAAACGAAAAAATTGGCAATTGTGCCACCCTAGACCAACGAGACGGGAGCGGATGGCCATGAAACTTTGCAAAGGCCGGGAAAGCACTCAAATCCCCACCATTGCAAAGTTTTGTGTGCAACGCTATCCGTCGCGACCGTCTACGATGTCACAATTGATAGCTTTTTACCATTGGGTAGTTAGCGAAGCCAAAACGGAAAAAATTGGCGATTGTGGCACAGTTGACCGACGAGATGGGAAAAAATGGCCATTAAGCATTATAGGGGCAAGGAAGCATCTAGATCCCTACCCTTGCAATGTTTCATGGGCATTACAATCCGTCTGGATAGGCTACACTGGCAGAATCGCCAATCTTTGACCATTGGACCCTTTGGGAAGCCAAAACAAAAAAAATTGGCGATTCTGCCACCCTAGACCAACAAGACGGGAGCGGATGTCCATGAAACATTGCAGCGGCGCAATCCGTCTTGATGGTCTACTATGGCACAATCACAAGTTTTTCACCATTGGATCCTTAGCGAAGCCAAAATGGAAAAAATGGTGATTGTGCCACCTTAGACCGACGAGACGGGAGTGGATGGCCATGAGACATTGCAAGGCTAGGGAAAGAATCTAAATCCCCACCCGTGTAAAGTTTCATGGCCATCACACAATCCGTCTCGTGGAAAATTTCTCTTACAGCCTTCCCCCAACAAGGGGGTTTTCCCCGTTTGCCGGCCCGTGGGTCATGGTTCTTGGGGGGTTTGTCAGCCGGCACTCGATTGTGTACAACTATAAGATACTGGTGCTCCGTTGATATGGGAATGGGACAGACCGCGGTGCGAAGGACGGGTGAGGTTAGGCGACGAGTTCCCCACACCCCTCTTGTGACGTTCGGATGCAAACCCCCCCCCCCCCCCCCCCCCCCCCCCCCCCTCGGGCGTGTGCCAAGGCTACCTTCCACCGACATGCTACTTTTGGGTTGTTTCCAGGTGTAACAGGTCTCAACGCACTCGGGGTGGCCTACAAGGCTCAATAGGTGATGAGTGATGGTGGTCCATGTACAAGGCCAAGGCACAGATTATGATAAGCTTCCAACCGGGCCCAGTGTGATCAAGGAGCGTGGTGGATGTTTTTTCTGCCGCGAGCTACGTGTGGCTTGTATCGATATGAAAGATCCCAAACCCGTGTGCATAAGTAAACCAAAAGCTATTTAAAAAAAATATTTCTTTTTGTGATCCAATGATATTTCAAATAAATAGAATTTTATTATTAATTTACACTTTTAAAAAATAAAAAATTACATAAAAATATATTTTTTTTTCTTAAATTACCATGTAAATAATTAAGTTTAGATATCTTGATTTTTACTTTATTTACATTATTTTAAAATAAAAATAAAAAATGACATGGCTATTGAGGTGGCCATCTGAGTTGCAGTATTCGTTATTCGGGAGACGTATAATACGTGAATAATGGACGTATTATTCGTTTATCTAAATTATACAGCCGTATTATACGGTGCCACATCAGCATAAACGGCTAAGCGTATAACTTCTTAGTTTTTCGAACGAAATTATTTACAATAAAAAATTATAATGATCGAATATGTTAGTATATATAGCAGTACGGGACAAGCCTCACACCATCTTTCACAATCAGTTTTCTATGTGAGTACTCTCACCAAACGATCAAAAAAGTATTTTTTAATAAAATGAAACAATTTGAATTAAATAAAAATTAATATTCAATAGGATTTAAGTTTTGTGATTCAAATTTATGAATTTGTTTTGAAAAAATTAGTAAATAGTTGAAAGTTTGTATTTTGTGAAGAGTTTAATCTCCCACTTAATACAAACTGTAATTATAAGAATCACTTGTCAATGTGTTCAATTAATTGACACTTGAAAGTGACTAATAAAAAAAAAAGTAAGATATTATCGTTGTGTGTAGAGTGTACTCTTACATGAGATAATTAGTTTAAAAATATAATTACATAAAAATTAGTTTTATGTAATTTAAAGTTTGATTTTGATGTGTAGAGATTTTCTCTCACTTCAAAATGAATATAATGAAACAAAATTATAATTTTATGTTTTGTGTAGAGCTATTCACACTGCTATGCTCTCACTAGAGTAAGAATTTAGGAAAAACATGTCCAAAAATATTGATAGTCTCTTATCTTTATTTGGACTGCAAAATCTACCGTATTGTGTGAGAGCATACACATACTCGCATTGTAGATAGATAATCGCTTAAAAACCTATGGTAAAGTGTAAGAACTTTTTGTTCGCACTTTACATAGATACGATAATTATCAAGTATTGTAAGTGATTATCGTTTTGACATTTAAAAATGTCACTTATAGCTCTTGTATGTATAACAATTTATAATGATAATCATTTTAATACTTGATTTAATTGTAATTATCGATTATCGTAATGTGTTAAAGCTACAAGCTTACACTTTAGATAAATCGATGTAATTTATATGTAATCCAATGGTATTGTTTTTTATTATTGTATTTTTGTTCAATCATTGTTTTTAATTATTTTAATTTCGTTCAATCATTGTTAGTTAAATTAACTTAATGTTTTAATTGATTTTGATTATGAAAATGATCATTGACTTTGTTTTTACTAGCAAATTACTTTTGTGCATCATGGTGAAAGGACAAGAGTGGAGTTATGTGCATGAGTTGAAATCTGGGAGAAATACATCTCGACTTAAATGTAAATCTTGTGGCCACGAGTTCAGTGGTAATGCAACCGAAATTAAAAAGCATTTATTTAAAGTCCTTTTCAATGTTGAAAAGTGCGGGGCACCACCAAAAGATATTCATGAAAAATTTTCCATGTATTCTCGCAAAGTAAAGTTGATTCTTGCAGCTAAACATAAAGGTGATGTTTCTAAAGATATTCATGCGAATATTGAACCATCTGTATGCAATGAGGAAACAGAAGAGGTGTGTACCACTCAAGTAAACAATCAAAGTTCTCAATTGAACCCTCTTCATGGACATGCTTCTACATCAGGAGGAGTTCCTAGCACAAGCAAATCCGGTAGAGCGTCATCCAATGGACAGACAATGCCTGAAGCATTAGGTAAACAATGGTTGCTTGAGCTGCATTTAAAATGGACACAAGAATTTTTTGCGTGTGGTATATCGTTCAATGCTATGCGCAATCCAATATTTCAAGATGCTTCTACAACCAAAAAAGGATGTGTGCTTCCTGACTATAACAAGATGCGAAGTGAATATCTTGATAAAGTCAAAGACAATACTGAAGCCATTCTCAAACGCACAGCTCTAGAGTTTGTTCCAGCATATGGATGCACCATAGCATTGGATGGATGGGCTAACTGTCATAAAAAACCTTAAATCAATGTAATGCTTATTAACCCTAGAGGGGCTATGTTCGTGGAAGCAATTGACAGCTCATTGAAAGAGAAGACTATCACCTACCTAGCAGAGGTGTATGAGCGTGCAATTGCAAAGGCAGGTGGACCAAAGAATGTGACTGATATTGTCACAGATAATGCGGCCAACTACAAAGTAGCAGGAAGAGCTATTCAAGTCAAGTATCCGGAGATTTCTTGGATACCATGTGCAACTCACACTTTAAAGTTTCTTTTAAAAGATATTGGTAAAATGGCATGTGTGAAGCAAACTTTATTGGATGCAAATCATGTGGTGAAATTCATTAGAGAGCATCAATTTTCGTATGCTCTTTTTGTATATGATGAAAGAAAGTGTTATCTCGTTGTCGTTCACATCAAAAACTCTCTCTTTCTCTCTCTCTCTCTCTCTCTCTCTCTCTCTCTCTCTCTCTCTCTCTCTCTCTCAAGACACACATATTCACTCACACTCAAATATAAACTGCCGATAATATCTTCTTGAATAAAAATTACATAAAGTCGATGTAGGTTTGAAATTACAACAAGGTTCTGGGAAATTACTCAATCGAAAAGAGTTTGATATAATTTTGAGATTACAAAAAGCTTCTGAGTGACTTATGAGTTTGATAGATTTGTAATAAGTTCTCTATGGTAAAATCTGTAATTTCTAGCTCAAGGGATGGTTGAGAAACATCTTTATGTGAAGTGGTAGTATCATCTGGCAAACATCCATACAATGATTCATATCATTGAAGCTTTGCTTGTGTATCACTTAACTCTATTTCAAGCTCAAGAATACCGCCATGAAGCATGTCAGGTGTTTCTCCTTGGCTGGCTAATTTAGTCAGTTTTTCTAACTCTTCACGAAGTAAAACAATAGGACGCTTGCGAGGAGGCATTGGATTATTTGCATTGCGTGCTACCACCTTTTCTGCAATGCGTCCACGTCCAACGCCAGCGGTGCCTGGACGATCTGACCAATCCACTCTCTTCAGCAAAACATATCGAACATAGCTTGGATGGATAAAGTAAATTGCTTGGTTGTTGTTTGGTAGGCATCTCTCTTGTCGTATAAACCTTTGCATCAATACACGTGCCAGTCCTTTATGTTGCAAATCAGAGATCTTTAACGGAGCTGTATCTTTTGCATTGCCACTTATTTGAAATAGTTGATGGCGTACAAAGTGATTAGGGCAAAGCTTTTTGCACTCTTTAAGGGTTAATGGTTCGCACTGTAGCTCAGATTCATCATCTTCAATGTTGGCAATAGTAGAAGACGGCTGTGTCAGGTACAAGGTGTAAAATAGGTAAGAATCTGATAAGGCATCAAGAACAGTCTGCACGAGGGAACTGTCTAAAATGACTACACCTGCAAAAATACGTTTCTCATTGATATCCTTGACACCAGCAAGGAAAGTGTCCATATCATCTTCCTCATTCACTTCAGAGACAACACAATCAATGCATGAGCCTGTGCATCCTTTACATCCCAACAAGCTTGTTCTATCGTAGGCAAAACAACTCTAATAGCAGCAATCCTTGCAGCAAGACCTGCCACATCATCAACATCGCCTACATCCTCAAAACCAGGATGCACATCAATGCCTTGCACAATATTCTACACATCCTTTGACACAAGAACATGTTGCATCATGTAAGCGCACATAGACTAATTGTCCCCATCCAATTTGTCCTCAGTAGCAAACATCTTGAACACATCTGTGTTGTTGTCAGCCATGGAAAATGTATGCACCTGATGTGGAAACTACCCAAAATGAGGAGAAACTGAGTGAGACTAGCACGTGCTATAAAGCACAACCCACAGTAGACTATATGGGACCTGTTATGTAGTATTTGGTATTGACAAAAATTTTGCACAAAAATGACAAAATTGCTTATGCAGACCTGACTGTAGTGGAAGCGGAGGCCGAAATGAGGCCGAATAAAAATCTGAGAAAACTAATATCTTCAAGCTCTCTAGAAATTTTTGTCGACCTACGAACGCTCGCCAAAGATCACAAAAATCAATAGGGTAAAAGGTAAGAATCTGATAAGCCATCAAGAACAGTCTGCACGAGGGAATTGTCTAAAATGACTACACCTGCAAAAATAAGTTGCTCATTGATATCCTTGACACCAGCAAGGAAAGTGTCCATATCATCTTCCTCATGCACTTCAGAGACAACACAATCAATGCATGAGCCTACGCATCCTTCACATCCCAACGAGCTTGTTCTATCGTAGGCAAAACAACTCTAATAGCAGCAATCCTTGCAGCAAGACCTGCCACATCATCAACATCGCCTACATCCTCAAAACCAGGATGCACATCAATGCCTTGCACAATTGGGCCCTTAGTGAAGTTTCATCAATGAAAACATAGATAGCCCTAGAGTGATGGGCGTATATACAATGCAGGGGGAAGAAAACCTCCTAAAGAGGGAAAAAAGCTCCAGCGTTCCTAACGTGTTGACACACATCACTACCACATGTATATGGTAGCAAAAATTAAGACTTCATACTAGAGACAAAAGTGGGTGGACCACTCTACACAAACGTTTTCTTCTTCTTCTTCTTCCTTCTATGTATCACTTTCTATCATCCACGTTGCATACTTATTGATTCTAGATAGACATGGGTTTCTATTTTCCCTATCATGACCAGTACCAAGACCAAGGACAACATCATCAAGCAAGTGATAGATAGCAAGTTTTGTGCTCTCTCTCTCTCTCTCTCTCTCTCTCTCTCTCTCTCTCACACACACACACACACACACACACACACACACACACACACACACTCACTGTGCCCTTAGTCTTGGAATACATATGCTTTCTTTTTCGAAAACATATACACAAGACAAAAAAAAAAGTTATTCCCTGGATTGAGCATCTTGCATACCTAAAAGACCACCTCAATCTCTTCCTAGGATGCAAGCTTCTCCCTCTCCATCTTGGCCTCCCTCTCTACAAGTTGTCTTATTGTCACATAATTCTAGGATGTGACAACAAATTGGATGTTGTAGGAGATGGGCAATGTTCATGGGGATCTTCATGGTGCCCTTTACACAACAAATGCCATATTTGGCTCATTTCTAGCCATGGTGAGCCTCAAAGGGTTTGAGAATTGGGAAGAGCTAGGGTCATGCATTAAAATCAAGAAGAGTTAGGGAAAAATAAAAACAAAAATAGGTGAGAAGATGGGCAAGCCAAAGGCAATGAAGCAAAGCATGCTGAGTATGCTATAAAACAAAAATATACAGGTGTTTGTGGAACCATGGTCTGATGGAAAAATGAAGGTGATAAATGTGAGTAGAAACAAAGGAAGAGTTGTCTAGGTTGTTTTGGTTGTGATTTTGTGTGTGTGTGCACGAGAGAGAGAGAGAGAGAGAGAGAGAGAGAGAGAGAGAGAGAGAGAGAGAGAGAGAGAGAGAGAGAGAGAGAGAGAGAGAGAGAGAGAGAGAGATCATTGGAAGACTTGGCATCCCTCTGGGCATCTCTCTTGATGTCTTTTCTAGAGAAAGAGCTTCTAACTACTAATGTTGGCCATAGAGGCTATTCTCAAAGTATACTTTCTATTAAAGACTTATATTGTCGAGAAGCATCATCACTATTGTGAGCCCACAATATGCCCACTCCTAACAAGGCAGGCTTCACTTTGGACGTTTTATGCCACTCATGAGCGTCCATTACTAGATTTTTTGGTCGAACAAGAGGAAGCACAACATTGATGTGCATCTTGGTTTTGAGGATGTAGGTGATGTTGATGATGTGGTAGGTCTTGCTACAAGGATTGCTGCTATTAGAGTTGTTTTGCCTACGATAGAACAAGCTCGTTGGGATATAAAGGATGCGCAGGCTCATGCATTGATTGTGTTGTCTATGAAGTGCATGAGGAAGATGATATGGACACTTTCCTTGCTGGTGTCAAGGATATCAATGAGAAACTTATTTTTGCAGGTGTAGTCATTTTAGACAATTCCCTCGTGCAGACTGTTCTTGATGGCTTATCAGATTCTTACCTTTTACCCTATTGATTTTTGTGATCTTTGGCGAGCGTTCGTAGGTCGACAAAAATTTCTAGAGAGCTTGAAGATATTAGTTTTCTCAGATTTTTATTCGGCCTCCGCTTCCACTACAGTCAGGTCTGCATAAGCAATTTTGTCATTTTTGTGCAAAATTTTTGTCAATACCAAATACTACATAACATGTCCCATATAGTCTACTGTGGGTTGTCCTTTATAGCACGTGCTAGTCTCACTCAGTTTCTCCCCATTTTGGGTAGTTTCCACATCAGGTGCATACATTTTCCATGGCTGACAACAACACAGATGTGTTCAAGATGTTTGCTACTGAGGACAAATTGGATGGGGACAATTACTCTATGTGCGCTTACATGATGCAACATGTTCTTGTGTCAAAGGATGTGTGGAATATTGTGCAAGGCATTGATGTGCATCCTGGTTTTGAGGATGTAGGCGATGTTGATGATGTGGCAGGTCTTGCTGCAAGGATTGCTGCTATTAGAGTTGTTTTTCCTACGATAGAACAAGCTCGTTGGGATGTAAAGGATGCAAAGGCTCATGCATTGATTGTGTTGTCTGTGAAGTGCATGAGGAAGATGATATGGACACTTTCCTTGCTGGTGTCAAGGATATCAATGAGCAACTTATTTTTGCAGGTGTAGTCATTTTAGACGGTTCCCTCGTGCAGACTGTTCTTGATGCCTTATCAGATTCTTACCAGAATTTTGCTTGTACTTGGAGACTTATGACCCAAGGAAATCCTGAAGTTGTCAAGTTTGATGCATTGTGCACATTGCTGTTGCAATAGTCACTTTCCAAAAAAAACAAGACTAGAGTGTGCAGTTGAACATGCTTTTATTGCTTCTCAAAGAAAGGGTGGTAACAACAATGCAGCCACGTCTTATGGTTCTGCTGCGAGTGGTAAAACTTCTGTTCCCAATGATTTTGCTAGCAGCACTTCGTTTGGCAATTTTGGTGATAAGGGCAAAAAGAGGATGTGTTGCCATTATTGTAAAGCTAATGATCACTTGATCAAGCAGTCTCCTAAGTTGAAGGCCAAAGAGGCTTAGAACAAAGAGGGTGGTTCCACTGCAAATGCTGGTTCCATTACAAATGCATCCATTATTGATTCTTCTGTGAAAGGATACTGTGAAGCTGATGTTGATGCAGAATGGGCTTTTAGCACAGAGTGCACTTACAATCGTGTTGTCCATGATGCATGCTTTTCAGTTGTGGAAAATTCACATGTGTGGTATTTTGACAGTGGTGCTACAAAGCACATTACCTCACATCATGAACTATTCACCTCTCTCAAGTTTGTCCCTCATGGGAATTCAATCACTTGTGCCAACAATGCCTCTTATCTGGTTCAGGGAGTTGGAAAGATTGTGTTTACTACTATAAATGGCAGTTCTTTCACACTTGTTGATGCACTTTATGTAACTGGGATCAAGAAGAATATTTTGTATGTATCTACACTTGCTAGACTTGGACTTGTAGTCAAACTTATGGATGACAGATGTATAGTTCATGATCTAAGTTTTGGTGATGGAATTTTTGAATTTGGCCTTTTGTGCCGTGGGTTGTATTAGGTCACTTTGTATGACAAGTGTGGATAAAATTTTGCAAATGCAGTTGTAGATTCAAGGGCTGTTTCAAATGAAAAATTGTGGCATGCACATTGTGAGCATCTAAATTTTGCCAGTTTGCTGTGTTTGCAGAAATCTAATATGGTTGCTTCTTTGCCAGCTCTTGAAGCACCTGTCAAACATGTTTGTGAAGGCTGTATTTTGGGTAAGATGCAGCGTTTGAAGTTTTCAAAGGATGGTTCAGTTAGGGCCACATGCAGGTTGCAGCTTGTGCATGTTTGTGGGCCCATGCAAACTCCATCCTTGGGCAATTACCTTTACTTGTTGACTTTCATTGATGATTCCAAGCATGCATGGGTATTATTGCTTAAAGTGAAGTCCAAAGTTTTTATGTGCTTCAAACAATTTCTGGCTATGGATGAAAATGTCTCAAAATGTACTATGGGCACCCTCCGTTCCGATTGAGGGGGGGAGTACATGAATTTGATGCATGTTTGGCTAGTCATGGGATAAAACACTAGTGTACAGTGCCTTATACGCCTCAGCAAAATGGTGTTGCTGAGAGGAAAAACAGGTCACTTACGAAAATGGCACGATGTATGGTCAAAAGTCAAGCCTTGCCGCATTCTTTTTGGCTTGAGGCCATCATGTGTGCCACTTATGTACTTAACATGTGTCCTATGACAGCTTTGCAGACAGTCTATTACTCCATATGAATCATGGCATGATAGAAAGCCTTCTATTGAGCACATGCATGCTTTTGGTTGTTTGGCATATGCTTTGGTGCCACAAACACAATGTAGAAAATTGAATAATAAGGCTATCAAATGTATTCTTGTTGGTTATAGTGTTGAAAGCAAAGGCTATAGGTTGTATCATTTGCAAACAAAGTGTATTCTCGTTTCACGAGATGTAGTGTTTGTGGAAGATTCTATTAAGCCCTTGCTGTCATGTACTAGAGACAGTAATGTAAGCTCACATGACATTTATGACACTTTGTTGCCTCTTTTCAGTGGTAGAAGTTCGAATGTAAATTCCAATGAGGCAAATGTATAGCCTATGGGGGTTTCCAAAAATGTTACAGATCATACTGATGCAGATGTACATGATGTACTTGATGAGGAAAGGGTTGAAAATGATCAGGCTAGAGGAATGCCAAAATGGATGGTGCATACATTTTGTGATAAGAAATTGGATGCACCTTTGTCTAGTTGTACTTGTTCAGGCTCTCACCATGCATCTTATGCATCAAATTGTTATGCTTTGGCTGTGTCTAGTGATAGCCGTTTTTCGGCTCTCTGTAATTGCCATAGTGAGTTATCTCACCCTATCAAATCACTCAAACACTGTGGTTACCCTCACCCTTTCACTGTATATAGGTGCGTGTGAGTTAGGGGACTTTTCCCATATCTCCTTACTGAAATAAAAAACCCTCAATTAGCTAGTCGTTGGGCTAGTTGAGCCAAAAAAGTAAAAATATATAAAAAATATAAGTATATTATGGCCCATGCGTATGTAAATATTTCTTTGTATATAGGGCCTAAATAAAAGATTTTTTCATAATTATTTTGGTATTTATTTAAATATTTCTACCTAGGTGTGTGTTATTTATGCTCTGTACATTGCCTCACCATTGCCACAATTTTTCTTACCATTTTTCTTATAAAAATATTTTCATGTAAGCTTCTCTTATATTTGGTGTAACTCCACCCCAACAAAAATCCAAAAAAACTAGTTTTATTTATGTGTATATTTTTTCACTATTGTGATTTTTCCCTTCCTACATCTATTTTGTTTTTTTTCTAAAAAATTAGAACACCAAAAATATTTATCTTTTTATGGTAGCCTCATAATGAGAGAGATTTCTTTTGACCCCTTTATATTTTTTCCACTTATATTATTTATATTTGACATGTACATATTTTTTAGACCCCTCAATATTTGATTTTCTTAGTTGTACTATTCACTTATATCATGATCTCAACAATATCTTCAATTATAGACCTACCAAATAAGGTCAAGGGTAGGTGGCATGCATACATGCACTATGGAGGGCTCACTCTTGGAGGTATTCAAAAGAATCATCCAAAGAAGGACCCCACAAGGACTTTGTGCAGTGGAAAAAAACAGTCGGTTTTGCTGAATTTTTAAAGTTCACTTGCTCTCCGAATTTGAAAAGGTGATACAAACAAAAGTTGTAGCTCGTGGGTTGAACTTTTGTCTCAAATTTTTTCATATTTTTTTGAGTTACGAGCTGTGAGCTATGATTTTATTAGTGGACACCAGTTTTCCCATGCTATGCAGCCACACTCTCTCTTCCACTTTATCATTTTCCTCTTTCACACACACTTCTCCGCTCATCATCCCCACTCTCTCTGCACCCTACTCACCTTCTCCTCAACCTTGAAGAATAAGAAAAACCATGGTGAACTCATACCTCCCACACACAATTCCATTCCAAAATTGACCACCTAGTCTCATTTTTCCTCCTCCAAATTACCCATATCTATAAAAAAAACCACAAAATTCAGCCTCTTCTCTTAAAAGACAGCATCATGGTGGTTGATTACTCAGCTTCAATTACCTTGTCTCTCAAGGAAGGTCAAGAGTGGAGAAAAAATGTACCGTCAAAGCTAGTGGACCGTCAACAAGCGTCAAAATTGGCCCTACTCAAGACACTTGGAGCATCAACCTCGTAAGAAATCCACCTTTTCTTACCTCTTAAGAGTTTTTCTTCCTTATTTGTATCCTACATGGATACTCCCATTCTAAATATCCAATTCCATTTGTAAATTAATAAAAATACTAACTCTACTAACACTAACCCACTATGAAAAGTCCTATCACCTCCATTTCTCTCCTCTCTCTTTCCCCACCAACTTCTTGATAATTCCAAGCAAAAGAAATTAGGTAAATTGCTGAAAATCTAACCCAACCATGGTTAGAGGAGTAACCCTAGCCTTCAAAATTGCTATAAAAGGAGGGTGTAGCTAGCACAAAAAAGGAGAAGAAAGAGCACTATGCTATAGCTTGAGAAGCCAAGCTCAACCTCTTGAGAAGGAGCTCTTGAGTGGAATATCATTGGCATTAGGCATATGTATGTGTTGTATTAGGGGTGATTAGCAAGGGAACTCTATGCCATTGTAAGAGAGAGTGATCATTCAATTGAGAGTAGGAAATCTATCATTTCTCCTACTAGTGTAAGCCCAACATTTGCTGAATCAAGGAGGGTGAATTTGGACTAAGCATGGATACCTTGTCTCCCTTCCAACGTGAAGTCATGGACAATAATGATGTGTAAGTGTCTTGGTGTTCTATTTAAGTTCTTGATAGCTTGTCTCCGGGTATTGTTATCAATTTAGCCATAAATCCCACATGCTATAAGAGGGCGACAGGGTGGAGAGGACTCCCCTGGCCTTAAGACAGTGATTGGGGTGGCTTTTTTCTTGTGATGTGTTGTGGTGTAATTTACTCAGGCTATGTTGAACAAATACTAATCTCACTTTGATTGGTCATGAAAGATTTGTAAGAAGGAATTAGTGCAACAAGAACCCCCCTCCCCCTTCTCTCTCTTTCTTACATATATATATTTATGTTTGCTTGATCATTAACGATACACTTCAAAGCAGCCCGAGCACCATCTCTCTCTCTCTCTCTCTCTCTCTCTCTCTCTCTCTCTCTCTCTCTCTCTCTCTCTCTCTCTCTCTCGTGTTTTAGTGTGTGAGAGTGTTCCATTGGTGTTAGGGTTAGTGTAAATTCCTTGCTTGTTTGTGGGTTGCTCTAATGATTCTCCTCTTTTGCGTCCTAGTTCGCTCTTAAACTAGGTGGTGCCCCTTGTGTAGTTGGGATTTGGCTGTGGGTTTGTTGTTTTGGTTTGTGTTGTGTTGTGTCCCAGCCCCATTGAGCAGCACGGGAGCCTTGAAGGGTGTCTAGAGGTTTCTCTTCTTGTTGCCCGCCCCGGACCGCTTCACTAGCTTACATGATGTTGAGGAACCTCTATCTTTTGATGAAGCATAGAATTCAAAAAATTGAATGGCTACCATGCAATTAGAGTATGATGCACTCATATAAAATGACACATGGACTTTATGTGATTTGCCTCCTGGAAAAAAGGCCATAGGTACGAAGTGGGTTTACAAGTTGAAGCAAGCTCGATGGTGAGATCGATCACCATAAGGCTTGACTTGTTGCAAAGGGTTATGCACAACAAAATGGCATAGATTATGAAGAGAAACTTTCTCCCACTTGGCGTATGACTACTGTGCATTTTCTATGTGTATTGGCAGCTCATTTTGGTTAGGATGTACATCAATCAGACATTGTTACTGCTTTCTGGAATGGTGACATATTTGAGGAAGTTTATGTAGCGTAGCCTTGCGGTTTTGTCAAGAAAGGACAAGAGGACAAAGTGTGCAGATTGATATCAAAGTTACTGCTCTTGTCAAAGTTCATTATCAAAAATGTGTGCTCATACTCAATGCCACACAAGGATACAATGATTTTTTTCTAATATTCCAATTGGTTTCTCTATGTATCCATTTGCTAATTGCAATTTTACTCGAGTTTTTCTTAAAGAGGACTTTCCCCATTTTTCCCACAATTTTTTGGTTGAAATGGCAATTCTTGCCCCACTATCTAATATAGCAATCGTATTTACTTCTTTGTACTCAAGTGGTAAGGTGGTGTTTCTTTCTCCTCCTTCACAGTAGTCACCCACCTTATTTACTAGTATTGACTTTGTCAGTGGTTTCTTAGGCAAGGTGTCATCCATGTTTTTGTCGGCAAGATGGTCATGTGAAGGGATTTTCAACCCCATCTTTTCCACGTGTTTGCCCATTTGGCCCCATAGATGCGGTCTATTTTTTAGCAACTCTAAGAGATAAAGTGTGCATTGTATAGGAGAAGACATCATATCGTGCAAGCTCTTGGTATCCATCATTTTTAGTGTGGCTTTCCTCTAAGAAGGTATCATTTTAACCTCCACTTTTATTTCAAGTTCTCCTACATAAGATGGCAAAGATTGTAGAGAGCATGGTTTACTCTCTTCAGATGCGATAGATCCAACATCCACATATACAGATCGTGTATTCCCTGGGAAATTTTTTTGATCCATGTTTATCTCAGGGATAGGTGCTGATTGTAAGGTAGCACTACCATCTTTATAATTTTCAATCAACTCCCATAAGAATTGTAGCCATGGTTCTTCTATCTCTGGAATACGCATCACTGATTGTGATCCCACCCCATATGTGGTATTGGTTACTTCCCTTGTATCTAAAGGTGCCTCAACTCCTGGCTCTTCCTGGTCTCTGTTTACAACACCATGGCTTTCCAATTCATGGATTTTTTTTTGGGATTAGAACCTAAATTTTTGGAGCATCTGGATCATGTGGTTCCATAAGATCTTGGGCCATCTAGATGAGCTCCTTGCACATTTTCAACCTCTCTTTTTCATACCGTGGATGAGGACATATCAGTCATCTATCCTCTTGGGTTTGATTGGGTTTTAGCCTAGCTTCATAAGCCTTCAAAATTGCATCTAAAGTTTCAAAGACTTTGCTGACCAAGACTGAACCTTCCGAGTTAGTCTTTGACTCTTTAGGTCCCTTTGTGTTTTTCTTGGTTTCTTTCTCTTGTCTAAGCTGTTATTTTGCTTGATTCAGTTTAGTTTCCCGAGAAGCTTTCTCATGATTCTTCACTTTCATTTTGTCTCGTTTGGCTTTCCATGATTTTCTTCATGTTTTCATCGTAAGTTTTCAATTTTTGTTTGTACAGCAATGTGGCTTCCTCCTCAATGACTACATTTTTGGTAGCTTCTTGAGCTTGATCTCGAGTCATCACGTTTAAAGGAATGGCGGCTTCTACCTCAGATCCGCTTGAAGAAGGCATCATGCCTACAACGTTCATTGTTGCTTTTCCCCTGTAGTCTCGATTCTTAGCACATTGTCGGCGTAGATGGTCTCTCCCACAACCATCACAGAATACAAATAATCCTATTTGTGGACCCTTGTTTGGACAGCTTTGTGCCCAATGATCACCTCCACACTCATAGCATGGATCTTCTTGTTTCATAGATGGGGATCCAACCAATGGTTTTTCTTGCCTTGTGAGGATGTTATTTGAACCATACTCTTGATTGGCTATGAACATGAGCATATTTGTATCCATGGAGTACTAATTTCTTGTAGGTTGTGGAACATGTGTTGGCTGAGTGTAGTTGACTACAACTCTACCATCATTTAGAAGTGGTTCTTGCTGCCCTAGCATTTGTTGTGGTTTTGGTTGAGTGGTACACCACGGAGTGGGGTGATCCCATCCACAAGTATTACATCTCCTCAATTGAGGTTGTCATACATTCAGGTTTTATTTGTAGCCTTGGTTTATTCTTCTAGTCAGCCCCTCAACCACTTGATCAATGATTGGTTCCTAAGAAGGTTGAGCATCTTACTTTGTTGTGGGTTCACTCTTTGGAGAAGGGGTACTACTAGTTACGTTATCTGTATCTTCGGTCACATCTCTGTAGGCCTTACAATCGTCTACTAGATATAGAGCTTCTCTAGTGACTTGCTGAAACATTATGCACCCTCTTAAATGCAGGTCCTTTTCGAGAGTTTCATTCCTCAAGCCCTCTATGAAGAGAACTGATAATCTCTCATTTTGAGGTAGCTCTCTCATAGGCCCGGGGAGGTCACCCAATAAAAATGTAACCTATCACGTGAGTTCAACAGAAGGGTATTTAAAGTTCTTGAAACTTACAAAAATATATATACATAAGGGTATTATTTTTTCAAATTTGAGAAAAAACTTACAGATTTTAAAAGAAAAGGGTACATTATATTCTTCACAAAATTCACAGATAAAGGGTTTTACAAACATTTCTTGAACGCACGTGATATGGTAGTTTTACACATAGTGAACCCCCTGAACTCATAGGACATCTCTCTATGTATTGTTTGAATCAAAGCAAATCTTCCTTCACTCTTTCATTCGCTTTTTGTTTGAAAGCGTAGATGTGTGACACCGTGTTATGTTTGATTCCCCTTTTTGAGAACTCCTTCGTGAATTCTTGCAAGAGTTGAGTTATGTTGGTAAAATTATCTCTATTTAGTGGTTGGAACCACGTCAAAGCCTTTCCTTCTAATGTCAATCCAAATCCCTCATACTGAATATAAAAATATGCAATCTATTTATCACTCAAAACTTGTTTAAAGAGTGAGACATGAGCATATGGATCTTCTATTCCATTTTACTTTGTCTTGACACATTGAGCCACTTGTGTGGTTTTAATCATTGTGGTCCAGTAACTAATCTAGCCAATTTGTGGTCTCTTGGAAAGATGTCTCTCGTGCACTCCTCTCATCTTGGAGAAAATTCCGGTGGGATCCTCTCTGAATTGTACTCTGGCATCATTTCTAGTTGAAAGTAAGTAGATATTGGAGTACCCTTGTATGTGTATCATTCTAAGTCAATTGGATTGACAAGTCTGTACTCACGTCCATACTTATCTACCATCAAAATTTGCACTCTGTTGGCATTTCTATATGTAAATGCACAGAGGTTCTTATGGAATGTCAACTCTCCAGCATAGGCCTCTACACACTTGTAGAAGATATATGGATCCCCGTTTGTGAACCTATATAAGCCCTTATGAGTGTAATCTATTAGAACTCTACCAATTTTCATCAAATTCTGAGGTTGAGGTACATGGACCACGATCCGTGTTCAACCACATTTGGACTTGATCTCTTAACAGCTTGTTGCACTCTATGTCCACAAGCTAAATCTCAAATATTTTTGTATTTGGACTTGATTTGATAGGTCAAATATCCAACACTAGGTCTTCACTGTGGTTCTCAGTCTGTCACCTATTTTGCACCCTTTTGGCCCAAATTTGCTCAAATGTTTTCAAAATTGGACTTGGGAATATGTTTCCTTGTGTATGCACTAGTGATTTGGAAAGTTCTAGGTCAAGCTGTGACTATGGGTACATGGATCACGATCCATGCTTGGATCCCAAATTGACTTCTCTTGGTACCATCATATTCAGCATAATCGGGAGGTCCTATGGTGTCAATTTTTTTGAAAATGGACCTCTACATTGAAAATTAGGTCAATTCTGGCACTTTATCAGAGTACATGGTAGTTCTAGGCTTTTGATCTAGGTTTTGGTATCCAAATTAAGTTTTGAAAAGACCACTAGACTCCTGTGATGTGCTCTAGCTATGGTTCAAATTTAGCATCTGTATGTGCCAAAGGAACATGGATCGCGATCCATGTACCTCTATGTCAGATGGTAATGAAACTTAACTCGGAGCTTGCCCTTGGTCCTTGCCCTTGGTCCATTGATCCCTGCCATATGGTTTTTATGTGATTTGGACTTGTTTAGGTCAAGCAAAAGTAAATCCCTAGGTCTATTTTAGGGTTTTTACCTTAAGCTATTCTTGACTCTTTTTACCGGTTTTTTGAAGTTTTTTGACAAAAATTCTTTGGGGACTTTTGTTCACAATGCTCTCAGCTAAAAAAGTGTCTGTCCAAAAATTTCTCAGGGGTACATGGAACGTAATCCCTGTTCCACCACTTTTGGACTTGATCTTTGGTGTGATAATAGCTTGTGATGTTTGTAGCTTGCTCTACAAATTTTTTTTGGATTTGGATCAATTTTGCCTAAGCAAAACTGATTTCTATAGTCTGTTGTGACAATTTGGACAATGTTTTGTTTTTTGCTCTTTTGATCACCTTTTACAAATTTTTTTCATATAGTTCTTTTAGGATCATTGTTCCAAATTGTACCAGCTAGCTTCTGCTCAAATCTTAGCCAAATTTTTTCATAAGGTACATGGATCGCGATCCATGTTCCATCACATTTGAACACCAAATTTGGCCTGCTGAGTACTTGCAGTGCCAGTAGTCTACTCTTTTGAAATTGGACAACTTTTTATAGTCAAAAGTGAGTTTTTATGTCTGTCTTGCGGTTTTTGACTAGTTTTTGTATTTGGTTATTTTGACCAACTTTTTTCAGTTTTTTGACAATGTGTCTTTTAGGAAAGTTGTTCCTCTAGTTATCAAGGATGTACTTGTCAAATGTCAGTCCCAAATGTCAAAAGGTAAATGGATCGTGATCCATGTTTGCCAACATTTTTTCATGAATTTTGTTATGCAGGTTCTCTATTCCCTGTAGAAGCCAAATCTGACCCCTTATTGAAGTTGGATCCCATAAACTTGAAAAACTCCAATGTTTGTGTTTGAAATGCATGTTTTGTTGTTTTTGCGCTAGCAGCCAATTCTGATGTGATTTTTGAGTTTTCCTTTCAACTTTTGATTAGAGAAATATCCCGCTGATGCTCACTATCATTGACAATGTTTTTTACAAAATTGGTCTCTGGGGTACATGGATCGCGATCCATGTTCCTCCACAGATTCTGGCCAAACTTTCTAGATTGCTTCTAGAGAGTATGTTGATGCCCTAGATCCACAAATTTGTGAATCTAGATCACTTTGAGGTCTCTACCATCAAATTTTTAGAATTTCAAAGTTATGGTCATTTCAGCCAAGATATGGTTTTCACCCTGTTTTCCTTCAATCTTTTAGCCGAGATTTGATGGTCGTAGTTTCTACTTACCCTACTCCTAAGTGCTAACATGAAACACGAAACAAAAACAAATTGAACGGTATAAAATAAAGTCGCAATAAAAAAGAAAACAGCACTCTAAAAGCATAGAGAAAATTGAAGAATGAAATGCTTTTAGCTAGTGTAAATGGAATGGAAGACAAATCTACAAAAAGGAACGCTCTTTTTTCTCTGCAATGGACGTCTGTAGCATAGCGATCTCGTACTAACGTAATGTCAATATGCAGGGAAGTGACTTGGATGGGGCACGTAGACTCTTTAAGATTGTCAATCTCGAGAAGTGAACCTTAACAAGTAAACACAACAACCCTACAAGAAAACCAACACTCAATGATCAGGGAAATTTGCCTATGTCCTTTGTCACAGCTCTAGGTCATCACACCATTTTGGCACTTGAACAGACTCAAAATGCAATGAAACTTTAAGAGGAGGTCTAAGACACCTACGAGCACTATCCTATCAAGTCTGGTCACAATCCGACAAGGTACCAAAATCACAATCCATCATGAAAAAGGTCCTAAAAAGTGCAACAAAACATACTAAAAAGGTCGCCCTATCGTCTAGGAACACTCTCGTATGGTCAAAAGGATTAAAAATAGTGACTTAAGCACTCAAATTTGAAGATTAGGCTCACTAATACGTAGTCACGAACCAAAACAAAACAAAAAATGCTTACACTTATTTAAAGAGCAAGGAAAGAGGAACACAATGCAAGTTCCGAAGATGAAAACTGATTACCCAATCGTTAGAAAAGCTGATTACAAGTTGGAGCAGCTTCGTAGCTTGAGTGTACGTACATTAGAGCTCTTTTCTTCTCTGAAGATAAGACTCCTTTCACAATAATGTTATTGACATTGAAACCTAGGGCATTCTAAATGGCTAGTGGCCGGTTCACTTGGACTTTTACAAGTGTCATGACAGCATTACAACTCAGGGAATTGGCTACTACTCTGGAATCAAGATTTACACAGAGTATCACTACACTAGATCCAAAAATTAATAGAGTACAAGTGTGTTGTCAAGGTACTTGTTTGGCCAAGTGGGTGCCCGTTCGGACAATCCTCAAACAATGTAGTCCTGTGTTATTTCCACTGTATCTTCCAGACTATGAGACCACCGATTAGGGTTTCCCTTCTTCAAATAGTCACTTTTTATTGTCTCATGAAATTATAAATCTCCCCATGATGTTCATGACGAGAATTGAAGCGTCAATCTAGGGTTTTAATCATGGAAAAATAGCACTGCATCACTGCAATTCGGAGCGACGCTACACCAAATCATCACACAAGAATTTTGATTTGATATTGGTTTCTTTCTAGAGTGATGATCTCATGGTATAAGTTTTGGTCTTTTTGAGTGTGTCTTTAGCTTCAAAGGTTCTACAATTCACGTGATTTTACTTGAACCCTCGCAGTCAGAGGCCCAACGCTTTTCTAGCTAGATTGTGCACTTCTTGACACATTTTTGGTTAGACCAATGTAAAGTCGACTAGGGTGAGATTTTGAAATCTTCATTGAAGTTCTCAGGAAAAATCTTGGAATCTATTGAAAAACAAGATCAATAAGAGATGGACTTTGATCACGTCACAATGCAAAATGTTTCAAACCTTTTTTGTGTTTATGAAATAGCAGCAAGCTACTGAAAGAAATAAGCTTTCTCCAATTAGATCCCTTCAACGAGTGGTGAAGAAAATGGACCAATTTGATGGTACATATGTAACATAGTATCTTTGTGGGTGGGTAAAGTAGATAAAGTCACATTGATCAAGTCCTTAATCAGATATGCTACAAACTTTTGTGCTAGCTGCTGTGGTTTCTCAGATTAGAGGGTATGTAAGAGGAATTCAGAAAAAACATGCGGAACCTTGGAAAGCATATAAATTAGCCTCAAAGAAAGAGTATTTTATGGAGTATTATGAAAGGGTTACATGTGCGGATACTATTTGTCATCCTTAGTGGATAAAGAATCTTCAATGTATTTTCCTAGCCCAAACATCAAGGGGAGGATTGTAAGGTGTGAGCTTTGTCCTAGATTCACCAAAGTATGAGTCAAGGAGATAAGAGGAGGAATTATCCCACATGTAGTGGTGCAAGGCTATAGAGATACTTAAAGCTTATTTCATGAATAAGAAAATTCATTCCATTTTTCATTACATCCTCTTGTTTATGGTGAGTTTGTGATGGCTTAGCCACAACTCAAAATCATGTTTATGAGTCCAAGTTTATTGATCTTGGAACCTAGTTCACTTGAGTGGTAATCTAGCCAACACACACTCACTTGTGTACAAGATGTTTCTCTTTCATCCACCCTAGCTAGCTTATTGAGATGATTATTCCTTCATAGAGCTGCTATGTCATTCCATGATGTGTTTTTATGATCATTTTTTTTAAAGATGGTGATTATTTCATGGAATTGTTTCATGAATTAGGATGTGTTTCCATAATCATTATAAGTTTTCTGAAAGGCCATAGGGAAGATAGACATGCCAATAACCACCCAACCATACCTATATATAGGCCCTTGGCCCTCTAGCTCTTAGCTATATATTATAGCCCCTATACTGCATGTGTATCTGTCGCCCCTTGGCTAGGGCCGTGCACTCCTATAGTCCTACCCTTGGCATGACATTACTCCCCTTGGTGAAGTGTTTTCGTCCGAAAAAACAAAAGTGATAGGATCTTCAAAATAACACTAATGTTTTTCATAGTGTTATCCTCATGGATCCAGCTGTTTGTTTGACCGAGGCATGGTTCAGTAGGAGCTCCAATGAAATCAAGAATAACATATTGATTTTGCACATTGTTTTCCATTTGCAACCATTTTGTGTTATCGGTTCCAATTCAATGATAGTGTGCAGACTCCATTTAGAACGCACATGAGCATGCTAAACGAGTTTTCACAACAAAGATGTAACCAGAAGAGTACCTCTTTTCACTTTCCATGAAAGTAACTTGCTAACATAACTCATCAGCCAGTGTAGGTCCTTGACTTGTTCTCCAATTTCATCAGTAAACAACCCTACCATAACTATTGTTCAAGGTTGAGAACCTGACTTATACATGAAGAGACTAAACCTAGTTGCAAACATGCTTTAACAGATGATAAGAAAACTCCAAGTAGAGCAGTAAATGCTTACAAATTGGATTGCTTGGTGCTAATGTATGCACTTTGCATATCCTTTAGCACAAGATTACACATTGTAATCTACCTATGCCCTTGGATAACTGAAATTACTGAGGTGTGTTTCCCTTGCTGAGGAATCAACAATGTCTTGAATAACCATTTTGATTAACTTGAAAGATCCACAAGCACCCAAACCGAGCCATGACCTCAATTGGTGATTGGTAGACCCCAAAAGGAATCACATAGAGATACTACACTAAGAGTGAAAAATGCTTCGTAAGCAATTTAATGTGATGAACATGCATGCCACTCCAAATCAGCCTTTGCTAAACACTAGGGCCCATAGCACCTAGTGTGCGTGCATTTAGCAAAAATCAGATCCGAACCTGTATATCCATGATCATCCCTATCAATACTGATGGCGAATGTGATACTCTTAGCACACATGTGAATAGTTCTGAAAAGAAACTAAATACTTTTTGCTGCAATCATTTGCAAGCCTTTCTAAACGATTGAATAAAAATAGAAGGTGAAACATTAATCACTTCTAGGTACAAACAATGAAACCTTTTTATTAAAAACTCATAGTAGTGCTATATGCATAAACAAAAATTCGTTAATGTTGTTTAGTAACACTTGTACCGTAATAAGTCAGTCTCAATATCCGACAATTTCTAGCCACTGAAATTGTTCCTGATACGACGTGCTAAAACCAGTCTAGAAAATGGATTTGACCAACACCTACGGACTTTGCCGTGACACAGAATTGAAATAGTGGGCACCAGTGTCAGTCCCAGAGACTCATATTCTCAACGTGTGAAATATGTCTCATGTCAGGGTGTCTGAGAAAAGAACATCCTTCAAGTACGATACGTACTTGTGCGTGGAGGTAACTACAAACACTCTACGACGGGAGTGAGCTCCACACTGGCTAAACCAAACTCTGTGAGTTCCTAGACCATGTTGCATCCCATGTGACAACATGTGCCAAATAAACCCTACAAGTGGGTCCATAACTTCATAAGGTAGAAACTTAATCTGGACACTACAACCCAAATTTATTGGCTCCTTGTACATGACCTTGTCATTTCTCTTAAGAGCAAAAATGGAGGATAACATAGTTGCACATCCTGCCCCAAATATTTTGCGTGCAAAGGCCTAGGAACACTAATTGAAAATTAGTGTAATGCAAGTAGTATTGCACAGGTAACTTTGGATGTTGCCTTTGAAATCCAGACCCCTTGGTTAAAATCAACATTTTCAAACCCCTTGGTTAATTTTTTCAGGAAAACTGCTCAACTAGTAGTCGGCGGTCCTTGGCCTATGTCCGTGATCTCCCTTGGGTTGGCCCGTGGTAGCACATTCCGTTGGAAGTGGAAACTTTTCCACTACCCCTTGGCAGTTTGTGGACATATTTCTTGGAAAAATGCAAGTGTGAAGGTTCCAAGGATTGACCATCACACTTAATAAGTGATTTAATAATCACGTGTTGGGTCTTACCCCAAAATTTGACTCATATAGACACACATAGTTCTATAGATAAAATAGAATATCCATTGAAGTTCAAATCGTAATCACAACTAGATCTTTTTTGGACCCAAAAATCCATAATCTTGGGTTTTTGTGAACAGCCGTTGTCGTGACGCCCCCTGTTTATTGAGAGAAAAACACACAAAAAAGAAGGTCTTTTAGGTTTTCTTATAAAAGATCTGTCACTTTTTGCAATATTGGTGATTGCAAATAAATAGTGCTTGGGATTCTAGGGTGAGATGTATGTCTACTCTGATGCTTGGTAATTCTTTAACGGAGATACTTATTCTCACTAGGCATTGAAAGGTTCTTTATGGATATCCCCTATAGAATGGCATCTCTTAAAGTTCAATGATTATGGGATATTGCAACGTGATATGGTTGGCATGGTAGTTGGAGAAGATGCTTACTAAATGCTTCAATCAATATGTATTTTGCTATGTTTTAGTTGATATATGCTTCGTAATGCTTTGGTGATCAAACATGCCAAATTTGGTGAATATCAAAGAAAACAAAGGTGCTAGAGGAGCTTCATGTTCAAGTTACTGTTTCTTGGAACGTATTGACTATTACAACTGCAACATAGAAGCCAAAGGCAAGGGAATATTTCTTTTTAGATATGTTTTCACCTTGATGGCCAATGCAGGCGTGTGAATGAAGACGATAGCATGAAGCTAAATTGAAAAAGATTGGACAACAATAATAAAAGAGGAGTATGAAGCTGAGTAGGGAGCCAAAAGCAAGGGGAGATGAGAGCAAGAGAGAAAGGAGAGGTAGCATTGGTTTTAAACAAAAGCCATCGTCGGCAGGGCAGGGAGAGTATAAGCCAGCGTGAGGGCTTTCTGCAGGCGAGAGTGGTGTGAGAGCCAAGTGATTGAGGCGGAAACTTCAGGAGTTGAGAGTGCTAGGTGGTGGATTGTAGGAGTTGAGAAGCTAGGAGGTTGAGCCATCAAAGAGCTGCATAAGAGGTCGGTAGAGACAATGTTGATCCCGGCAAGGGCTTTTGCAAAGGAGCCTGAGAGGGGAGTTTTTGTTGTGGTGTCAATTGCACAAGCAAAATTTTTATTTATTTATATTTAAACTCAAAGCTGAGTTGTTTTTAAAAGTGAACCAAGGGGTAGTACAGACAAGAAGAGCCGAGTAATGATAAGAAATCAAAATTTGTAGCAATAACTGTGATCGAAACTTAAGGAGGAGGTTCAGGAGATTAGAGCAAGCAAATCTATAGAGAAAGGCAAGTTTGTGCTTGTAGAAGAGGTTGAGAAGAGAAAGGGAAGTGAATTGAGGCCATAAAGCTTTGGCTTTGCACGTCCGCTCAGAATCTTGGCAGATTTTAGAGAATTTCATGCCTATTATAGTGAAATTTCTTTTGTATCCAGATTTTAAGCTCATTTAGTTTAACAATTGAAGATTCTCTGGTGCCGTTTGTGTCAAATTATCTTGTGTTGTATCTTTTCTCTCACCACATTCCCACAACAAGCAACCCAGTGTTGATTCGAACTCACTAACCACACTTAATTCTCCTCACTATCTTTGGTGAACCCAACGTGAAACGAGCCGGGGTGGGATTTGGTAGCAGAAGATATCGACACCATAGGAAGTAGCAAGTCAACAGATGATGTAGCAGTTTGCAGCCTATATGTAGCAGTAGCAGGCTTCTGAGAAGCAGTATCAACAAAGTGAACGTATTTGTGAAAAGCAAGGTATATAGTAATTGAAAAGCTGCAAAGATTTGAAGGTCGTGATATTTCAAAATTTTTTACTGTTTACAAAAAATCTATGGAGGATTATGGAGTTAATGATCATGACTCAGTGGAAGGTTTTTACTTAATTGTGGCTCGCGAGCTTAGGGCTCAAATGGAAGAAATTTGGGTAACACATGGTGCAAACTGGAAGGAATTTAAGAAGGCTTTACAAGAAGAGTATTTTCTCAAAGATTCTCAATGGGTTACAAAGCAAAGCTTATGAAATGGATACAAAAAAAGGATAAAGGATTATCTACAAGAGAATTGCTACGAGCTTTTGAAAAGAAGTTTGAACAGTTATCTACTGCTAAGCAAAAAATAATGCAACCGGAAAAGGTCGAGTTGTTTATTCAAGCAGCAGATTCGCGCCTTTAGAAGAGCTTGGTACACCTGCTTGAGGACCCATTGGGTGAGTTGGGCTTAAATTTTGATTGGAAACTGGTTATAGAAGCTGTTAATATGATTGTAAAGCGACAAAAGAGGGTGGACAAGTTCATAGTGGCTGATCCTATCGAAGCGCTCGAAGAGGATCTAGTGGAGAAGCCCAAGCCCAAGCTGGAAGAGCTAGTCCTTGATGAGCTCGTAAAAGGTATACAAGAGTTGAACTTGAGTTTGAAATCTGTTGAACTTGATGGTTTGAGTGCAAGTGGATCTTCTTCAGAACCCAAAAAGCGTCCTCTACAACAAGACTGGGATAAAGGATGCATGTGGTGTGATAGCTTAGATCATATACACAAAAATTGTGATGATTTTATTGAAGTTTATAAGAAGAACATAGTTTTTTGGAAGGATGGCAAGCTGCATCTTAAAGAAATTGGTGAACGTCTACTATTTAACTATGGGAAGCTGGTGTGAAGAAGCTGATTAAGCAGATGCAGCACAATGGCTCTAGGGTTGATGCAACAACTTATGGTTTACAGGTATGCAATGCGGAAGATGAGGAAGGTACCAAGGCTAAATGTTTAAGGCACAAACATTCAGAATAGACAAAACACAGAAATCAGAATGGAACTGGAACTGGAACAGAACACAGAAACTAACAACAGACTAAATCCGCCATAACTTCCGCTTTCACATTCCCAAGAAGATATTGATCGACAATTACATACTTTGATAAGACTAATGGGCAACGCCCTTTCCCAAGAATACCCCTTGGATCCCAAAAGTACAAAAGTTAACATTCCAACTTCCACTAAGGTAAAACATCCCAAAATTCCTAGGCTTAACACCTGGCACAGCCTGGTGGCTACAGCCGCACAGGCTAACCTGGACCCACAATCCCTTGATCAAACAACCTGCTCCCCAGCATCCCCTTCTACATCTACCTTTTCTGCTGCAACATCTGAATACGCCTGCTTTTCCACTTTTGCTTTCACCTGCTTTTCTACTTCCGATTCCACTCCTCCTGCTACAATCCGATCTGGTCCCAAAACATCACTGCTCAACTCCGCCGTCCACTTACTCATTCCTCCTGCATTCACTTCAATCTCCTTACTTTTTTCCTTCAACTCCTGCATCTCTGCCACTAATTTATCATTTTCCACCTTCAATTACTCATTCTCCCTCCTAACGCTCTCTTTTCCAGCTAGCTGAAACCAATTTTTGAATCTGTCCGTCGAATGTGCTCCCTCCAAATCCTAGTAGCTTTATTCCACATCTCTTGTGTATACTCCAGCACTTCCTGCTTCAGAATATCCGCATCCAAATATGCAACCAAGATACCTGTCATTCCCTGGTTATGCAACGTGGCCTTCTCCATATCCATCAACGGAGTCAATCTATTAATAATCAAGAAAATATTCTTAGTGGTCAACTCAGCCACTTTGTCCCCCAGTTCTTTGAATTGTTCATCCACTGTAGCTTTTAGTCCGTCCGCCCACCTAGTAAAATCCTCAGCTACACTTAGAACTTCAACATTTCTCGCCATAGCCTCTATTGTAATCCGTTTAACGTCCTCCTGCAGTCTTTCTTTATTTGACCTCTCCTGAAACAACTGCGTCCGAACTTTCTGCATTTCCCATTTCGAGATAGCACTGCATTTATGTTCCATCTTTTCACCTTCCATCACCCTAAGAGCTGCATCTTGATTCTGCATAAATTCATTCAGTTGATTCAAACTGTTATAGCTGCCTCTTCCACAGAAAAAATTCCCTTATTCTTATAACTGTCACTGCTCCCCGCTTTTACTTTCAAACTTTCCAGAGCAGTCTTCTCCACAACTCCACCCATTCCTTTCCTAAACAGCGTTACCTTTTTGCCTTTGGACTCTGGTTTCTTTGATTCTGATTCCATTGTGAAACTGTTCGGCTTTGATTCTGATTCTTCCAAACCCTTCCAAGAGACTTTGAAAGGTGATTTACCTTTTTTAACTATTGGAGAGCCCAACAACAACTTCCTTCTCTTACTTCCATATATTGTTCCCTCTTCTTTTGCCATATCTGTCACTGGTGTCTTCAAACCTGTTGATATTGTTGGAACCTTCAGAACATACTCGAAAATTGCAGCCAAATAAGGTGCTACTCTGGCCACTGCTGGTGTCCGACGTCGGTCTCTTTTTCCAGTTAACTGCATCCGATGATACAGAACAGATGACCAACCTTAATGCCTCTCTCCGCCTGAAACAAAGGTGCAAAAGCCTCCTTGGACATGTAGGCAGTCTTCTGGAGGATACACTCTTTTTCCAAATACCAAAATAAATTTGAAGCTCTGTTTCCACCCGCATTCTTCACCATGTAGTATGCCTTCGTTCCTACTGGATTTCCAAATTCCCCTTTCATTTGGGAATCGGTCAGCTTCCTCATCTTAGCGGACACGGTTAGACATGGAACCTTGAAGACTTTGGACACCAAATTTGGTGTCAAGCACACATCCGCTGTAATCATTCCATCTCTTTCCTTTATTATATTCCACTACTTCTCAACAAATTCATTCTCTGCCCATGTATCCCAAGGTAGACATGCAAATTCATAAAGACCTATACGCTTAGCCATACCTAGGTTTCCGCCTCATTAGGGTCAAACGCTACCACCGCCATCTCCACACTGCCCTGATCACTCAAAGATTCAGCCTCATCGCTTTCCACTTCGATATGCTCTTCTTGTTGCCGCTCTTTGAATAGATCCTCCATCGCCATCTTCATCGACCTGGTATTCGGCATCGCTTATGACGCATCATCTTGCATACCCGCCATTAGCTTGCCCTTAATATTCTCAGAAAACATTTTTCCCTTCTTGCCCGACTTAACAGTCACTAAATTGCGACGTTCACACACTTGGATGTGATCCTCAACTCCTCTCACCACCTTACTCTTATGATGATGAATTTTGTCCTCGATTCAGGCACGCCATGCAGGATCGCATCATCTTACAGACCTGCCATTAGCTTGCCCTTAATATTCTTAGAAAACATTTTGCCCTTCTTGCCCGACTTAACAGCCACTAAACTGCGACGTTCACACACTTGGATGTGATCCTCAACTCCTCTCACCACCTTACTCTTATGATGATGAATTTTTTCCTCGATTCAGGCACGCCATCCAGGATCACCCAAAAAATATTCGTCCTTAAGTGAGTCACATCATCACTAAGCAATTTTTTTGCCTTAAAATGAGTACCCCCACTTATTAGTACCTCTGTACCCTTTTGCCCAATTCCATTCCTCCAACTTTTCACTTTCGAGACTTCAAATCCGACAGTCCGATTTCCGACTTCCAGTCCGCGATCCGAATTCCGAATCCCAGATCCCTTTACAAGTTTTGAATTGCTAGAACAAATTGCCAATTCTGCACTAGTTTCAAAATCTTTGTTCCGAAAACATCTTTCAACAAAAATGTTCCTTGACCTTTTTCTGATTCAATCTGATAAGGTCCCAAATATGTCAGCTTCAACTTACCCGGATGTGGTCCCAATTTAGAATTATATAACATCACCCAATCCCCTTTCCGAAAAAATTTTAATTTCACCTGCCTAGACATCCATGCTTGTCTCCTCTTCTGCCCAATTTCCACCAAATAGGCACTCTAAATTCTATCCTCTTCCAATTTAATTAGTTCCTTCTGTCTATAAGAAATTGATTCCTCCGGACTTAACTTATGCTGAACTGACAACCGCAAGCTTGGAATTACATATTCCATTGGCACCACAACTTCAATCCCAAATACCAATTTGAAAGGTGTCATTCCAACCGCCATTTTAAAAGCTGTCCGAGAAGCCCATAGTGCTGAATCCAACTTGTCATCCCAATCCGATTTGTTTTCCGACACAATCTTCTTCAAAATTCTCACCAGCACTTTATTAGAGATTTTTGCCTACCCATTTGCTTGCGGATGATATGGAGTAGATTTCTTATGCAAAATCATATGTCTGGATGTCAACTCTTGAATCACAGAATTCAAAAAATGTGTTCCCTGATCCGACACCAACTCAATAGGACACCAAATCTTGTCATAATGTTTTTATATAGAAACCGTACTGCTACACTTGCTGCTTTATTATCTCTCAAAGCCACTGCTTCCACCCATTTGGTAGTATAATCTGTTGCAACAAGAATATATCTGGAAACTGTCTTCTTTGCCCGTGGTTTTATTGGGCCTACAAAATCCATTCCCCACTTCTGAAATGGTTCTAATGGCAAGAGTGGATGATCCTGCATCCTGTCCCCTTGTATAGGTTGCCCCATCTTCTGACATTGAACACATTCCTTGGCAAAACTATGTGCATCCTTCAATAAAAAAGGCCACCAAAGTCCAGCTTGTAAAATTTTCCGACTTGTAATTTCCCTTGAGAAATGTCCTCCAGCTGATCCCCAATGTGCCTCCTGCAACACTTCTTTCTGTTCTTCATCCATAACACATCATCGTATAATCTGATCTACTCCTCTTCTATATAATGCTCCAGCTATAATTAGAAATGGTATGCTCCTCAATGCAAACTTCTTCCTTTGATCCGTAGACATTGTCAAAGGTAAAACTCCATCTGTCAGAAACTAAACCATCTGATCATACCAATTGTCAAAAAATTGTCCTTCCACTCGGAACAAATCCGCATCATGCAATTTATCCGATACTCCTGGTAATTCATCCTTATGTTCCAATCTGTTGAGGTAATCCGCCACTGCATGCTGAGTTCCTGGAGTATGAACAACTATGTAATCAAATTCTTGCAACATGAGCATCCACCTTGCTAATCTGCCTTCCAGTTTTGGCTTCTTTACCAAAAACAATAAAGCCTGATGATCCACATGAAAAACCACTTTGTTCCCTAACAGATAATGTCAGAATTTTTCCAAAGAAAAAATCATTCCCAAAGCTTCCCTTTCTGTACCTGTGTAATTCTTCTCCGATGCTCTCAACATTCTACTAGCATAATAAGCCGGTCTAAACCATCCCTTAATCTTCTCCTGCATTAAAACAGCTCCTACTGCCATGTCGGAAGCATCAACATACACATGAAATGGCAATTCCCAATTTGGTGGTTGAAGTGTAGGTAAAAGTACCAACATCTTTTTGATAATCTGAAAATCCTTCTCTTGAGCTTCTCCCCAAACAAATTCCACTTCCTTCTTAGTCAAATGACTAAGTGGTGCGCTCACATCTACCAAATACCATAAATACCTACCATGCCATTTGATCTATCCAACAAACCGCATCACTGCCTTCAAATTTTCTGGAGCTACAGCTTTCTGAATGGCACTAATCTTGTCCCCATCAACCGACATTCCTTCTTGAGAGATGATATGTCCCAACAATTTTCTCTTCTGTACTGCTATTGCACATTTCTGGGGATTAAATGACATCCGAAACAACCTACATCTTTCAAAACACTTCCTCAAATATTCCAGATGCCAGACTTTTTTCCCAAAAACTGAAAAATCATCCATAAAAATCCTCATAAAATCTGTCAAATGTGGCTCAAAGGTTTTAAAAACTGCCTTCGAAAACGATGGTGGTCCATTCTTCAATCCAAAGCTCATGACTATATATGTAAAAGCTCCCCATTCTGTGATAAAAGCATTTTTTTCAATATCCTCCTCAGCCGAACAGAGGCACCCTCAATATGCTCGTGTTCTAGCACCTGCCCAGAGCGTAAGTGCACGTGCTTTTGATACCCTAAGGTGTCAAAAAGCTGCTCTAGGAGGCCTTGTGAATAGTTTTTTGCGTGGTTTTGTTTGTTTTTTTGCTAGATTTTTTAGAGCGTGTCGTGGAATGGGCCGTGTGATAGCTCAAAACAAGCATATTGCTAGGAGGGATGCGCTGTGCTTTACAGCCCACCGTTTGGTTCTATTTTGCTCTAGAACAGCCCGAAACAGAAGCCATAAAGGACTTCTTTGGAAGTTTGGCCTCTTAGGTCATAGCAAAGACCCTTATTACCTTCAAGGATGAAGCAAAAGATCAGAGGGGGTGCCGACAATTTGTTGCTCAACATATTGCTGGCTGTGATGCTATTTTATCAAGGCTTGAAGAAGTTAACTTAACACTTTCAGGTCAAAAATCAACTTTTGGTGCTAAGGAGGTCTTAATTGTGGGACATATGTGCAGTTCTAAAGGTATAAGGCCAAGTCCAACAAAAGTGGAAGCTACCCAAAAGATGAAGAAAACATGTTCTTTGGTTACTGAAGTTCGTCAATTCTTGGGTGCGTGTGTGTCTTTTCCTAGCTGGGGAACTAGGCTCCAAATAGCAAGTCCAAGGGTGCAAGTGGGAAGAGAAGGGAGGAGAGTGGAGGACTTGCCCCACATGCTCTCATTCCCTCTTGAGGGGGTAGGGTATATATATAAGAGTGAGTCTAGTATATATCATAAGACTGAGGACTGAGGCTTGGGCTTGGGCTTGGGCTTGGGGAAATGATCCCGATCCCGTCCGTTTTTATAACCTCTTTTTTCCCGTCCGTTTTTATAACCTCCCCCACTCACGATTTTTTTTTTTTTAATTTTTTTTTGTTTGGATATTATTTGGTACGCGTTGACCTCACCTTACTATTTACTGTCCCACCTACCTACTGACCTGCTAATCAGTGGTTCACCTAATTACTAACCTACTTAATTAACTAACTGTGCGCCTAACTGTGCACAAACCAGAAAACACAGAAAATGCAGAAAATTGAAACTTGACAGAACTGTGCAGTGCAAACCAGAAAATGCAGAAAACGCAGAAACGCAAGAAATGCTGACTGTGTAAGCTGAAATCTGAGCTTAATAGAACTAGCAAAACAGAGCTTAACAAAACACAGAAAACTTGAATGCAGTCAACAACATTGTGTCTTTCTCTACTGTTTTTGCATAACAACAATAATCAAACTTAAGCCGCGCCTTTCCTACATAAAATATAGCTTCAATACAATTTACAGGTCGCCATTGGAGCTTCACGCGCAGCAGCTCCCCGGCAGCGGCGCCAAAAAATGTCACGGCTAGGGACTTGCTACGCGCCGTGTGCGAGCCACAAGGCTCCTAGTACACAGTCATACAACAGACAAGCTCACAAGGAAGAATGGTGTGTCACTCACCTTCGTGCGTAGTTGCGAATGAAGGATTCCCGCACCGCGAAGAAGAGGGAGACGCTGCTACGCCTCGCTCAACCGCCTCGCCGCCGTCGTGCCGCCGCAACGCTCGATCACACACACACTCTCACACACTCTCTCTCTCACACACACACGTACACACACACACACACAAGGAGATGGTGAAGGAGAAGGTGGAGATGGAGCAAGAGCAGCTTCTATTGCACAATGAGAGAATGAGTAAAAATTAGGTTTAGTGGATTTTATATGAGCTCACCCCATTCACACTTGGGCGCCCATACTTAGCCAACTAACTCCTTAAATATTCCAGTTAGAGTGCGCCTGTCATCGGCGATCACCCTTACCCTGTTCCTATTGGTCCGACAAGCTCGGTACCTGACTCTAAACAATACAACGTTTATAGATCATAGGGTGTCCGTGTGCCGTGAGGGTTAACAGATTTAAAAACCCTCTGCTCCCATTCCAAGGCTTCCTTGGCCGTTTCTCTGATTTCTGCCTCTATGGCCTTGCGCGGCTTCTCTTCCTCTTCTTGTGTCAGATCTTGTGGCTCTTGAGAGGGTCCTACTAGGATTTCCTCTTGCATGGGTGTGTCCAGAGGATCTGCCACATTCTCTAGGTCTATGCCTTCCATGGCTGCTGGCCCTGTGTCTGCCTGCTCTTCTGCCTTCTGTCCTCTCAGCTCTTCTATCTGCTTTAGGAGTGTCTGTTTCTTTGCTTCAGCTTCTTCTCCCATGTTCACGAGGAGATCGTTCAACCTTCTTCGCCTCCTCGAGCTTTCTCTTGATATTTTCTGGCTCATCTTGCATTGCTTTCTGCTCTTCTTCCATGCATGTTTGCATAACCACCGACCCTTCTGCCATCATCAACCTTTGCTTCTTCTCTAAGGTCAACTCTTTCTAGAGCTCTTTCATCTGTTCTTCATAGATCTGGCTCTCTGTAGTGGTGTGAGTCGAGCTAGTAGCCCTGACTCTGGCAGGAGATGCCCGTAGCCGCTGGATGGTTTTATCTTTAACTTTAAGCTGGTCCTTGAGCTCAAGGATCTCATCCTGGCTAACCTCTTGGTCTATTTCCGCCTTCTCTTTGGCATTTTGCATGGCCTAAACTTCCTTGGATTCCTCAGCAAGTTGTAGGGTTAGGTTATCCCTTTCCCTCTCTGCATCTGTCAATGACTTGCTGAGTTGTCTATACTCCTCTTCGGCTCCTTGCAGTCTTTAAGTTGCTTCTTGATTTTCTCTTTCCATTTCCTGGCATCTTTGCAATGCCTTTGCAATACTGGCTTGCAGCTCTGCTTCTCTCTCTATATTCCTTTGGCTTTGTTTTTGTAAAGTATCAACTTCAAGCTTTATCTGCACTTCAGTGGATCTAAGAGTTGCCATTTCACTTTCTGAGGCCATTGACTATGCTCTTAGCCCGGTTAGCTTTTTCATCACCACATCCCAATCATTGGTGGGCGGGTGCAAGTCCATTGTATAAGTGACCATTTCTTTAAGCTCCACTAACCGCAGGCTCTACATTTTCTCTTTGGGCCCCGTGCTTGCCAAGTCAAATGCGACTGTGGCAGCCTCTTCTTTTGTATAAGTGGCCATTTCTTTAAGCTCCACTAACCACAGGCTCTGCATTTTCTCTTTGGGCCCCGTGCTTTCCAAGTCAAATGCGACTGTGGCAGCCTCTTCTTTTGTATATCTAGCAGCTAGCAGGTCTAGAAATGTGTTGTACATTGTTATTGGCTCTGGCTCCTCACTCTTAGGCTTAGCCTCTTCCTTTGGTTCTCTCTCTTGGCTTTGTTCTTGCTTTGACTCTTGTGGAGGGCTACGAGGAGGTGGTGAGGGCACGCTGGATTTGTTGGCTTTTTCTTGAAATCTCTGTCCGCCTTTGTCTTCCTTTCTCTCTCTTGGCCTTCTTGCTCTTCTAGCAGTTTCTGCCGGACTTGCTCCACTTCCTCTTCTATAAAGGATACATGTGGGATATTCTCTGATGTGGCATCCAGAATCTCAAAATTCTTAATGTAATCATTGAATCTGTCTCTGTGCACCCTTCGGGATGATCCCAACATTGCTTCTAGAGACGGATTCCATAGCTCGTCTAAATCTCCTTTGAGGGATCTTTCTACCATTGGGTCCGCATTTGAGAATGCCTCCCCCCCTCCTAGCCGGAGTCCTCCCGGATGACAAGGTATCACTTTGGAGTATGTGCCGTGCATAGGTTGAAAAAATTGTGCTAATGCTTGACTGTGTAATGTGGCCCTATTTTATGCATACTCGGTCAATGCATGGAAAAATTAATGTTGTGCAAGAGAAGGGTATAAGCAAGATGCTTATTGGCATTCGTCGTCGAGGTTTCCTGTTTTCTTTGCAAGTAACAACTGTAACTCTACTGCTCTTTTGTTTGTTGATTGTCTTTCTAGCAAAAGTCGCTTGCTGTGCCACTACTATTGATATGGCCATATTTATCTCTTTGGAGAGAATTGGCTTGGCCGGAATGGCCGTAGACCTTATCTCTTTTGCTTTCCATTGGTAGCTTGTTTTTGCCGGTTTAGGGTTTATTGCTATTGTATTGGTTGCCACTGTTTTGTTGTTTATTGGCATCCACATAAGCCGGTTTGCTGGTTGCAAATCTGTTGTCTGCCTTTCGATGTTTCTTGTACTGAAGGGAGTTCCTTTTGCTTCAGTTTCGGTATCCAAATGCGAGTTTCATTTGAGTTGTTGCGGATCATTTTCTTTGGGATCCATATTTGTTTTAAGCCCTTGGTTTTTGGTTGAACTATCTTCTTTGGTTGAATTCTTCCATTGTATTGTTTTTGGTCTGCCATGTCATTTCTATCCTTCCGCATCCATACTTGTTTCTCTTGTTTTGGTAACCTAGATCTTTGCACTGCAGTCGGTGACTTTGTCTGTATGTAGTGAGCATGGTTGGCTTTTACCTGTTTGTTAGCCTTGGGTATCATGTTGTTTTTTGGTGGCACACTTGCTTTTGGCTCTTTTTCCAGTGATTGTATTGCTGGCAGCTAATTATTGTGGGGTTGCTGAGCAAAGGCTATTACTTGTTGTTCTTGTGCATGCTGAATTTTGGCTGCATTCGCATTCCAATCTATCTGCACGTTGTACTCTTTTTGCCAATGTTGTCCCGACAACATGTGGTATTGTGTGCTTTCATCCTTGACTACATAAAATTTGTGTGGGTAAATATATTGATGTACTTGTACATGCAATATAGTCCAGCCCCTTGTTTTCAACGAATGTGATGTACTACTTTCCAGCACTTGTGGAGTAGGATGAAGTTGACCGGTGGACTTGAGCTGTTTGTATAACCTGTAAGAGATCAAATTTTCTTGAGATCCAGAATCAAGAAATGCCGTCGATTCAACTTGATTACTACTCACTTTGACCGCAATTATTGGCTCCACTGTGTCTTCATCAAGCTTCGTTAGTCGGATGGCATTGATTCGCAATGGTGCTCCACATTTTTGTTGTTGTCGCAGAAGTCTTCTTTTTGCAATGCGTTCTTGTGCTTCTGCTTGAGCTTCTTCTCGTACCCTCTGCTTCTCCGTCAGTTGTTGTTTTCCTTGATGGATTTGTTGAAGCATATCCTGTGTTAGTGGTAAATGATATTTCTTCAATCGACACCCACTAATCCAATTTGCTATTTCTTCACCTGCTAGTGTAGCAAGATTGACAGCTCCGCTTTGTGATAGATCACTAATCACAAAGGGTCCCATCCCTTGCTTTTTAAGTTTCTTGGCATATTGCTTCAAAGTATAAACAAGTACATAATCACCAGTTTTGAACTCTTTTGTGCGCACATGCTTGTCAAAAAACTCTTTTTGTCTTCTCTTTTTAGCATAGATCGAAGCTACAGCTCTCAAGCGAAGTTCATCTAGCTTTTCAAGGTCATCTATTCTTGAAGAGAGCTCATGCCCTGTCCATTCTAAGCGTTTCGCTACTCGTAGAGTTGGAATTAAAAACTCTATGGGTAATATAGTGAGAACCATGAATAGTGTTTTTTTTGTGGCCTCAGCTTGTCCATTTGCCTGTGGATGGTATGGAGCAAATTTCCTATGTATGACCATGAATTCCTCTAGCAGATATTCAATGACTTCATTAAGAAAATGTGTTCCACGATCACTGACAATTTCTATTGCTAAACCGTATCGTACAAAAACATTCTCATACAAAAATTGTGCAATGGTCCGTGCATCTGCTTTTTGTGTTGCCTTGGCTTCCGCCCATTTTGTGAGATAGTCCGTAGCCACAATGATATATTGGGTATGGGTGCGATATGCAGGAGGTGAAATAGGTCCCACAAAATCAATGCCCCATTTTGCAAATGCCCTTGCTCCCATCATTGGCCGTAGTGGCATCTCATCTCTTTTTATCGGCACCTTGGTGCGCTGACATGAGTCACAACGCTTTACAAACTCTTCAACATCCATATGCAATGTAGGCCACCATATTCCTGCGCGGTTAAGACAATTTTTGTTGTCTTATCGCCTGAAAAATGTCCTCCACTTATTTCGCAATGTGCATGTTCTAGAATCAGCAGGTATTCACTTTCACTTGCACAAATTCTAAGTTGATTGTCCTTTCCTCGCTTATAGATTTGGTTCCCAATTAACAGAAAGTCACGAGCCTCCAGCTCTATAGCCCTTTTCTGTGCTCTTGTTATGTTTTTAGGAAACGTCCTGGTGGTTAAGAAATCAATGATATATTGACTCCATGCAGGTGCAATGTTTACCTGAAACAATGTTGCGTGATCCATTGGTCGTTTGGCACTACATATAGTACAATTGGTAACATAAGAATGTGTGTCCGCATACATAGTTGGCCAATAAACCCCTAACTGTTTCAGTCTCTGGTGTGTTTTCACTATTGAACAATGAAATACACAATCCTGGACATGCTCCTCTTCTAGGTAACACTCGAATTCCTCCGGATTTATACATAATCGTAGAATTTGGTCTGATCCTAGATGATACAGCCGTCCTGCAATCAACTGGAAGTTTTTTGTTTGTCGAATTGTTTGTTGTTTGGATCTGTATTCTGTGTTATCAAACCTACCTCCAAAGGAAAGAATGCTAACAATTTCCTGAGACCATTTGGGTATCATTTCAATATTGAAAAGATAACATCTGGTATGTCATCATCTCCTTCAGGAGCTTCCCCATTGTGTATCCTTGAAAGATGATTTGCTCGTAGATGGGTTTTACCCTTTTTGACCACCACTGTGATATCAAACTCTAGCAATATAATAAACCAACGTATAATTCTCCCTGTATTGCATGGTTTATTCACTAGATACAAAAGATCTTGATGACATGTGAAGAACACAAATTTGTTTGTGAGCAAATAATGCCGAAATTTCTTTACAGAATAAATCATTCCTAACCCCTCTCTTTCGGTGGTTGTGTAGTTATTTTCCGCACTGTTTAACTGTCGGCTTGCATAACAAACTGGAAAATCCATTGTTCCTTCTCCAGGTTGAGCCAGAATACTCCCGATTGCATATGCAGAAGCATCAATGTGAACATGGAATATCTTTTCCCAATCCGGTGCTTTAAGTACAGGTGCTGATACAAGGTTTTCCTTCAGCTTTTGGAATGAAGTTTCACACTCCTCGGTCCAGTCAAAATTGACTAGCAAATGATACAGAGGTTGTGCGATGACTGCATACATATATATGAATCTTCGATAATACCCACAGTGTCCCATGAAGTATTGCACTTGTTTCACATTAGTAGGCCTGGGTAGGTCTACTATGACTTTGACTTTGTCTAGGTCTGTGGTTATGGCATTCTTGAAACAATGTGTCCTAAGATACGGCCCTGCTTAACCATAAAAATACACTTTTCCGGGTTAAGACAGATTCGATATGTCCTACATTTTTCAAATATCTTTTGCAAATGGTCAATATGTTCCTCTCGTAGTAGAGAGTGTACACAAAGATCATCCATGTATATTTCTAAGAATATTCTCAGTTATTCTTTGAACGCGTGCATCATTAATCTTTGAAAGGTAGCTGGGGCATTAGTTAAGCCAAATGGCATAACTCGATACGCATAAATTCCCCATTCTGTGGAAAACATTGTTTTGTGCTAATCCTCCATTGCAATGGCCAGTTGTTGTACCCTAAAAACCCATCCAGAAAGGAATAAGCCCGTTTCCCAGCCACCCTCTCAAGTACATGTTTTGTGATTGGCAAAGGATAATTATCCCTTATGGTGGCTGCATTTACCTTTTTGAGGTTTACACACACTCGCTGTTTTTGGTTCTTTTTGGGGACTACCACAATGGGTGACACCTAATCTATATGTTCGATTTCATAGATGAATTCAGCTTCCATCAGCTTGTCAATCTCCTCTTTGATTCGTTTAGTAAATGTGTCATTATATGTATAAGGACGTTGTTTTCTAGGTTTTGCATCTGATTTCAAAGGAATTGTATGTTGGCATATCGATGGATCAACTCCTTTGAGGTCTTTGTAGGACCATGCAAACACATCTTTATACTTCTTGAGAAGTTGTGTTAGCCGTTCTTCTTCTTCAGGCTCTAAATCGGTTGCTATATAGACCGGCTGAATCTTTTCACCTGGTTTCGCGAGGTCTATCCTTTTTGCATTTTCTGGCCCATCATAAGATTCTTGGTTGGTTCTTTCCCTGACTGGTGGTGTCATTATGATTTTTCTGTCCTGGATGGTGAATTTCCAATAGTGCGATGGTACATTCATGTTTCCCTTCTTTGACTCCCCTTTACCATCACTATCTCCTCAGTAGTCCATATCTCTCGTAAAGACCATTTCAGTTCTTGGTATTTCTGTTTACACTCCAGTTTGGTCCACTCTTGTTCTTTTGTTGTTTCTTTTTTTTATTTTTGAGCTTTTTGTGATTTTGTTTCTGTTTTAGCTTTTTGTACTTGTCTTTTTTCCTCTTGCGTTCTTTCCCTTCGAACTTTTGAGAATCTTCCTGATATTTGATATTTTACACTATCCGATGCTTGTAAAAGCATCAGATAGTGAGTTTTATCTTTTATCCTGGGCATCAGGTTCTCTCTCTCTTTGTTTCCTGCCGTTTTCTCCTATAGTGTTCCTGGCGTCTAGGGTGCTGATTAGCAAAATCATAAAACTTGATATTCTCTGTTTTTTCCCCACGCTCACTTGAGTTTTCTGAAAGTGAGTTGTCTGAACACTCATTATCTGCATCATTATTTACTTCCAGATGCTCATAGGAGTTATAAAACTCTTCTTGTTCTGGTGGTTCTGTCGTCTCATCTCCTCCTGGTATAATGCTTGCCATGTAGTAGGGTAGCACATCATAGCCATCTTTGTCGCAAAATTTTGTTGTTGGACTATCTGTAATGGTACAGACATCCAATGTTGCTAGTATGTGTTCCCATTCTAGAGGTTCCAAGGCATCTTTAGGAAAAGGTTCCGGAATATACTCCTTGTCCTCAATAGCTCTTTCTAAGACGCATTCCTCTCTTTTTAGGCTTCCACAATGTGAAGCTCCGCACATCCATAGCTCTTTTTGTTGCCCTAACCATGTTGGGAGTTCCGATCCTGCGATTGTAGCCGAATCAAAATCTTCCACTGGTGTCTGGTTCACATCCTTGTAACTATGGTCTTTTAGGTGTATTTTGGTTGTTGTCTCACCATGTCTGAGGTATATGTGTTCGTAACCCCAATCTTGGACCATCTTCAACTGTCGCATGAATGGTCTTCCCAAGATAATCTCATAATTGTTCTTTTTGTCGAAATCGACTATTGCAAATGTATGCTCATATTCAATTCCGCACGAAGTGACAATCACTTTTTCTAAGAGTCCTAGAGGCTTCTCCATGAACCCATCTGCCGATTGCAATTTCATTCTGGTAGCTCTTAAAGCTGGTTTTCCCCATTTTTTCTAGATTTCCTTGGTGGCGATAGCAACTCCAGCTCCACTGTCAAGAATAGCTTTGGAAACTATTCCTTGGAATTCTACTGGTAGCGTGGTGTTTCCATCTTCTCCTTCGCAATACTCTCCAACATTGTTTAATGGTACTGGCCTAGTGTTTAGTTGATGCCTGTCCAATTCTCTGATACCTTCTTGAAGCTTCAAGGTAGGGTCTTTCACTCCAAAGTTTTCTAGGCATTTGCCTACTATGGTCCACATGTTTGGTCGTAATCTTAGGAGTTCGGCTAATGTGATTGTGCATGCCACCGGGGTGGAAAATAACTCAATCAATCCTTGTGAGTCCATCAAATTGTTAGAAGAAAGTCTTTGAGATGGGATTTCTCTCACTTCAGACTTGGCTTCATACTCTCCTAGGTAAGAGGGTAGAGTTTTCAACGAGTCTGGTTGGCTACGTCCCAAACTAATCGATCCCTGGTCTCCCCCTTGTGAATGTATATCAAAGCTCATTTGTGACCTTGCCTCAAATTCTTCAATAGGAGGTAAGATCTCGTGTTTCTCTTTTCTCGTGCTGTTCATGTGGTTACTCACCTTGTTAGCCTCGTTGACCTCACGGATTTGTTTCCACAGGCTATCTAGACCGTTACAGTCCTTACCCATTTCTGTCAATGTATAGGCTGGAACTTGTCACTTGCCTTATCTGTTGTATTTGACACTATGATAGGCTCTCCCCTAGACTCATAGGCATTCGTGAGTCTTTCCTTCATTTCTATTTGTTCCTCTAAAGTGGGTTGTATAGGGGTTGGAGCTGGTTCTTCTTGCCCATTTGCAGGTTTACCAAGCGGGTTTTCCATCAAAGATTGAGTTGTTTCAATCATCTTTCTACACATTTCCAACCTCTGTTTTTCTATTTTAGCATATGGATAAGTCATCCATCTTTGCTCTTGGGTTTGGTTCTTTTTGAGTCTAGCTTCATAAGCTTTTAGAAGTGCATCCGACTGCTCATTTACCTTGTCTGCCACGGTACTGATCCTCCTGATCCTGCACTTTTGGGTTTTGCTATTTCCTTGGGTGCTATGGTTTCCGTGGTGTGTGAGCTTAGGCTAGCTAGATCCTCTAACCGCTCTAATCTATCCTTTGTGTGTTTTAACTCCTCGGATAGAGTTGTTTGCTCTTGTTCTTTCTTGGCTTTCATACGCGCCTTACTAGCTTTCCAAGTGCTTCTCCGATTTTTTGTTTCTAAACTTGGGGCATCGGTTTTTGGTTCTTCAATGATGGGTTCGTTCGTCATTCTTTGAGCTTGTGCCCGTGTCACCGCTTGAATAGGTATGATTGTTTCATTTTCTGACCCTCCACTGGAAGACACGGTTTCTAGTATGTTCAAGGTAGTTTTTGCTCCTTTTCTCGGGTTCTTAGGGCAATCAGGAATCAAGTGAGTAACTCCACACTTGGTGCAATATGCGTTGACTCTAATGATTTTATCATGAGGACAGTCTCTTAGCCAATGGTCTCCACCACACTTGTAGCAGGGTCCCTTGGGTTGTTGAGGTGCTCCTTGAGCTCCTCTTTGTTTGTATGCATGTCTCTGTCCGCCCATGCCTCCGTTGGCTATGAACAACAATGTTCGTTCATCTAAGATATATCTTCCTTCTCCTGCTGCCTGTGCAGCTGTTGGTGGTCCTGTATTTCCTATCATGCTCCATGGTTCTGGTGTAGAGGATTCTTCTAGTGGATAATAGACAGGGTTTGCAGCATATCCATTGGGATCTTCATAATATGCATGCATAGGCACCAAAGCCTTCTCTTCTGATTCGGTTACGGTTGGTGTGTATCTTATGCCGACTGGTCATAATCTCGGTAGGGGTGGTTGTTGCCCCAACAGTGGTTGTGTTCGTTCTACACCTACAGGTCCTGGTAGGTTGCCTGCTTGATACCTAGGCCTCGGTGTAACTTGAGGAGAAGCTACCTGAGCTTGGGGAGCGTAAGGTCTCTCTCTCACATATCCCTTGTTATAATAACATTCCTCCATCCCATGGTTTGTCCATTTTTGTTCGATAGCACAACACTTGGGTTGTTTAGCCTGGGGTTTGGCGTACAAGTTAATATTTTTTAGCACTTCCTCTATAAGATGCTCCTGGTTTACAGCCACTTCTCCTTTCGGTGTTGTCTTAGAAGACTTGCCTCCGCTTTGTTGTGAAGATGAATCGTCGTCAAGATCCTTGAACTCACCCTCTTTGTAGACTGCACAATTTTCCACAAGGTAAAGAGCCTGCTTGGTCAACTCATTCAATGTCGTGCTCCTTTTCATATGTAAGTCCTTCTAGAGATCTGCATTCCTTAGTCCTTGGATGAATATAAGCATAAGTCTGGACTGAGTTGGCAGTTCTTCCACAGGGCAGAACTTCACATACCTTTTTAGTCTTAGGGCTGCGTTTCGCACAAATTCCCCGTCTTTCTGTTTGAATTTATGGATTTGTGAGACGGTATTATGAGCTATCTCCCTTTGTGAGAATTCCTTGATAAACTTGTCAAACACCTCCTCCATAGACTCAAAGACTCTACGCTCCACAGAGTCAAACCAAGTAGCAGTGTCACCCTCGAGGGTCAATCCAAACCCTACAAATTGGGTAGGGAAATCTAGCACCTCTTCAGCTCTAATTACACGCACAAAGGCTGCTACATGATCTCTTGGATATCTCTTTCCTGTGTATCTCTTGTTTATCCATTTTTGAACTTGAGAAGGTCTAATTCTATGATGGTCTACAAACTTTATCATTGAATCTCCACGTCCTAATCGATATACCTCCTCTAGTCTTCTGTAGTAAGCTGGTTCCTCTCCCAATGGTGCTCCTAAGCCATAATTTCTAAAAGTTCTTGCAAGAGATGGTTCATCTCTTCGAACTCGTTCTATGGGTGGTCTTCCAGGCTCCGTTGACGCTTGAGTTTTTGGTTTACGCTCTCCTTGATACCTTGAATAGAGTGGTGGTTCTTGCTAATCCCTTAGCTCTCGTGCAACTTGATAACCATCTCCATTTCGGTCTTGCTCCAATGTTGCACTCTGTCAAAGCCATGCCTGCAATGATGGCTGAGTTGCTGGTTGGTTTTGAATGTTGAATATCTGCGGTCGGGTAGAATGTGAGGTAGCGTCATACTCCTCTGAAAAGGGATTTGTAGACTTGCTAGGGGTGTAAGTGGCTCTTAGCACTTCATCGGGGGCATATGTTGATGCTCCTAGAACTGTTGCCTTTTCTACCTCCTCTAGGAGAATGCGTTGGTATTCTCGCTCGTATCTATCAACAAAAACAATATCCTTCCCCATTGCAGTTTCATAGGAGAATAAGTAAAGAACCTTGTCTTTGCTTAACTCGGTTAAGTGTGGTTCTTTGCAGCGAAATTAAGCGACTATTCCCTCACTCTCATGCTTGTAGATTCCCAAATTCTCATTATAAGTTAAAACTGTGGTTGTTTTCTTATCATACATAAAAATTGCTCCAGGTCGATCAATGTTTGGTGGCGGTTCTTGAGCTTCTGAAACCATTTTTCCTTTCGCCAGGTTATCTCCATATCTGTTGTAATCTTCAGGGTTACTAACTATCAGATAGTGGTTCCCAATCTCTGAGCCGGCCTTTCTTCAATACAAATGCACTTGCCTCCTCGATAGTCAGAATAGACTAGGGCTTCCCTCGAGTTTGTTCCTTCTAAGAAGATCACAGTGAACTTGGAATCATTCAAAGGATTTAGGGAAGTGCTTCCTCTTGGCATTGGTCCGTCATAGTCTGACGAAGTGTTAGTATCACTACCTTCCTCAATAATCGATGCTAGTGGATCTAGCCTTGCCTAAGTTACACTCTCCTCGGTGGACACTAAGCTACCTTGTTCACCTGCCACCTTTTGGTTTCTAAAAATGTATCTTCTTGATCTTAAATTCATCAAACTTATCAATGCAATTTATCACAAATCCAACCACTCACTTGGCAAAGGATCAGTCTCCGCACAACTTCTTGCTTTGCTGCTAGAGGTTATCTTAGTAATGATTGGTATAACTGGATGGTTAATCTCAACCACTACTATATTTTACACACGGTTGATGTTCTGGATTAGCTCTGCTAATCTGGAACTGTACTTCCCTTAGATGTTGGTCAATTTTACGTGAAAAAGTCTGAATTTAGTCTTTGCTCCATCAAATGGACAAACAAGATCCAAATTCACTTCTGAAAGAAGTTCTGGAATCCTTAAGCCAAGTGGAACCTCACTGTCTAAGCCCAGTCAAATTTTCTCTTCAGTAGGTCCCAATAGACATCCTATGCGTAGGAGGTCTCGTGCTCTGTTTTGCCTGGATTTTTGCACTATGGATTCCCCTTGATGTGCTAAGTCCACAACTGTTTTCACTTTTTGATTTGGACACCTATAAGGTGGTCAATGGATCAAAAAGCTGTTCTGACAGCCTGTTGTGCTGGTCTTGATCAGTCTAATCAACTCCAATTTGGACCAAAATTGACTAGGAGGCTTGCCTCAGGCTATACAACACCTTGCTATGCCCTCAGTCAATATTTGTCTTCAATTTCTTGCTTTAGACATCCTACGTGTAGGATGTCTTTTTCATCAGAATGGCTTCAAATTCAAAGCATAGGCTCCCCTTGAGGTGTTGATCACTTTGGTATGCTCACAGTCAAGTTTGGAGTGCAAAATCACACAGATAACATCCTACACGTAGGATGTCTTTTTGGCCTATTTGACCCCAGACTTGACCCACAGATTCCCCTTGATGTCAGCAACCCAGTGGTATGCTTAAATTTTGGTTTGGATTTCAAAAGTCCCCAATTTTAGCTGTTCTAGCCTTTTTTAGTCAAAAGTGCTAAAGTCTGCTTAGAACCCAATTTTCTCACCCAAATGAGATGAAACCTCTCTCAGTCACTCAATATATCATGTAGATCATGCCCATGCAGTCATCCTATGGTTTTTGTCTTAAAATAATGCTTTGGCACAATTTGAGTAGGATATCTGGAAATTTCAGTCTATCTGGCCTTATCCTGTCAAGACATGGTCAAATTTTCACTTTCCAGGTGAAAATAGGATAAACCCCACCTTCTGGACACACTGGTCAACTCAAAATCCCAAAATTCCTACCAGATTAGCCTATAGACATCCTACGCGTTGTCGAGAAATTTGCGGTCTTGCCAGGAAAGCACCGAGCTTATGGTTGTGAGAGTTTGTGAGAGAACTCAACAAAAACTATATGAAGGAGTTAAACCATAGATGCCATGAAGACTAGGGTTTGGAAAGAAGTGCAATCAAAGAAGACTCACTCTTTCTCTCTTGCATTCACACACACAAAGAAAGAACGCAAAAGAGAATGTCAAAACAATACGAAGATGAAAACATCAAGGCTATGTTCATATCGTATCATGGGTAATATGAAAGGGTTAATGGATGAGTTAATGGCATTCAATCTTGGCTGACCAAATAGGCTACGAATTGTTCTTTGGAATTGTAGTTTTGTGCTTACCATAATATAGATATTTTGTCTAGTGATTGGGATTAATTGTGTGTACAAATCCTCTTGGTTCATAGCAAGATAACTACGCTTACATCAAAAGAAAAATTATAGTCTATGAGAGGTAGTATGATGGGATCCGGTGATAGAAGTATTTCATTGAGCCTTTCAGGGCCAAAGAGAAACACTATACGTTGTTGAAAGTGTATTTTACGACTAATCCATACGTTAATTCTAATAGATTGTACAGAGTGAAAGCGATAGAAATGATCATCATGTGGGTTATTCATCTAGGATAGTATGTGAGAAATGTAGATATGAGATAAGTGAAGAGATGAGAAGTTTCCCTCCCAAGCCCTATTCTTGCCCGTAGGCAATAAGGATACTGCGGGGAGAGATGTACCTGTAGAAAAGAGAACCTAGAATTTGCAGAGAGGATGAATTACTAAGAATGAGAGAGATAGGTTTGCTTTAGGAGATGAGATTAGATACATATATATATATGTTGGATTAGAGATGAAAAGAAAATAACAACAAATCAAGAAAACATCAATGTAGAACACATCTTACTTGACAAACCCTTTGGCACCATTATTGATGGAGAGAGAAGAAGAGTGGATAACTCCACTTTGATTGATGCACCAAGTGCAAGAACTTCTTTGATTAGAGTTGATCTTCCAAGGTTAGCTTGTTGCAAGAATGGCTAGTCTCCCTCTAGGAGAAAGTGTAGGCTTGGGCTTATGTTAATGGCTAAGTACAATTAGGCATTACTACTCACTCCCTCGAGAATTCCTCTCATCAATGGCTTGAATGCTTGAGTTCTTTCCAAGGAAGAAGAGATCCCCTTTTATAGGTGAAGGGAAAACCCAAGGGTTTACACAAGAAGAGAGGAGCCAGTGTGAACAGGAATTGGAAAAGTTGGAAATGAGCTGTCCCTGCATGATGTGGGCAGATTGGGGTCCAGTATTTTGATCATATCTCCTCAACCGTAGCTCCAAATAAAAAAGTAAAAATATGGGCAGAAACTTCAGCTTATTAGCTACGATTTTCATTTTAAAATCATTCTCCAATTCAGATTGGAACCTTGTGTAAAAAATTCATCAAAATAGGGTCCATTTATGGCAGCAAAAGTCTACATGTGGTCTCCTTAGCCTTGACTTTCATTTAATTCCAAAGGACACCTCATGCCATATGAAAGCATGACATTGCTCCTTGACAAAGTTTTGTAATCATGCTTGCAATAATGCATTAAAATAAATGTATCTTTGAAATCATGCCACCTAGTGTCCCACTAGGATACGATTCCCTCCTAGTAGCTATTTAAAAAGAAATATAAGAAAAATATGAAAAATACATAGAATATATATATATTGGAGTTTACCCTAGATATAGGATCTAGCTAGGGTGTGAGATGATAATGAGATAGTAGAAATAAAGAATCAATGCTTTTTGCCCCAAGTTAAAGAGGCGGAGCTATTGATGCTTTTCCCATAGTATTTTCTGATGGTAAAGTAAGGATATGTTACCCTTGAGAAAAATAATAGGATGAGATAGAAGGCTTATTATTATACTTAAATATGCATATGTACATTATAGGAAATATAATTATGTATCTAAAAAATTACAAGATAACTCTTGTAGCATGCGTTTCCACTATGTATGTGTCACAACACGACATCCACCCCCTCTAAACCTGCACATCCTCCGGCATGTGCCAACCTCATGGTAACTTGTGAAAGCAATTGTATCCCCTGTCATCCCATGACCTCCTCCAGGATCATATGGGTAACTCAAAAACTTATATTGTACTAAGCATTGAGATTCTCCGCATCTTTTAATTGCTCTCGGATCAGAAGGAATTGTTATATACATCTGTCTCCAAAACATCTGTAACAAATCTCCATTATGCGCAAAATCTTCATGACGTAGAGACATAAGTTCCTCATCCTCCTCTTCAAAAAACACTTCCAGGCTTCCTGTAATATACTTGAAAGATTTTTGAAACTGCACTTCAACCTTCTGACCAACCTGTAAATCCGTATGTACCTCTTTCGCATAGAAGTCTGAATCTGCATCTTCATTCTCAAAAGAATCCTCTAGATAGCCTTTCTCAACATCGAGAGAAACCTCAGAAATGTGCATGGTAAACCTCTCATCAATTCTCTCACCTTTTACCAAATACCTCTCCAGCTTTATAGCATAAAACTTTGCATACCTCTCAAATATGGTGTCTAATTCCCTTTCCAAATCATCCTGGTAGGTATGCTCCCGGTCACTTGTAACCGACTGCTCAAAAACCTCCTTGGAGTTAGTCTCTGACACAATATCTTCATCCCTTCTTCCTTTTTGACTCATCGCTAAATTATCTTCAACTGAATCATGTCTCCACTCATCTAGGGAGAACCCTTCTTCATTACATGACTCTGGTGTCAGCATAGAGCTAGCATCCTCTTCTTGCTTCAAGGAATCACCATGTATACCCTTCCTATCCATAGCAGATAGATGCTCACAAACCTGCTTGCAATTTATACCCTGTGACACAAGACCTAAATCCCTTTTATACCTCAGATATTGTTTGCATACCTGCAGGCAACCCTGTATAGTAGGCACTTTATGGCAAGCATCTTTATTTGCATCTTCACACAGATAGGAAATATCACCCCAATCACAGACCATATCCCAAGAGGTTTCTTGCTCTTCTGCTCTATCCTCTGATGTCACTTCAACCTGTATAGCATTCCCAAACACTTCTCTATCTTTGATTTGTGAATCTTGAAGATTCATAGCTTCATCTGCAGAACCCCAATCCTCATGCAGAGAATGTGCATCTGTCATTCCTTTTGTTGGCTTTTTCTTCTTTCCTATTGTAGACTCCTCCATGAGTACTTCAGGTGGAGATGCTCCTTTTGTTGAGGGTGTTTGAGAAGGCATTGAGTCGCTTGTTCCCCCACTTCTAGAAGCTCTTTTTGATGGTCCTTCATCAGCATTCTCACGTATGCGCTTCTCTTCTACAATTGCCTCATTTTGTTGGCATTTTTTAATGTAGGCATGCACTGACAATGAGTCCACTGGATCATTCCATCCTGTTTCTAGACGTATGCAATCACCTGCTTCATGTAGAATCTCTTTTGTAAGCTTTCCCTTTTTAGCTAATTGCATGACATTTGGCCAAATTTGACCATGATGGTCACTCACCTCTTCATCACAAAAATGTTCAATTTTTACTCCATAAGTAGCTGCCTCAACTGAAGAGGTGGCATGCTTGGTTGCCATATCTTCAACTAAGGTTTGCATTCCCCCCTTCCCAAAGTTAGTTCTCAAGGGTAGACCTGTCTCTCTTAAGTGGATTTTACCATCCTTAAAAAAGACAACATCTTTTGACAAAGCATCACTAAAATCATCACAATCCCTTCTTACATGGTTTGTACTATCACACCAAATACATCTATTAACAAACCCTTCTTTGGGCTGTTGTCTTTTCCTAGGAAGTGGCCCTGATGGTTGGCCTTTTTCTTCAAGCTTTGCAAACTTCACCTTCAAGTCACGCATTCCCTTCACAAGCTCATCTAGCATGGACTCATCAACTTAGGAGCGATAAAAGTAGGCTTTACCATTTTGTCAGAAGTTGAGGTGGAAGGAATTGTAGTGTTTACTACCATCTTGTCCCTTCTTCTTTGTCGTTTGGCAAGCAGTGAGACAGCACCTTCAACCTCATTCCAGTCGGTCTTTAGTCCTTGCTCAGCATCTTTATCTTCAAGAAGAAGCTCCAAATTTTCTTGAAACTCTTTACCTGCAGCTTGTAAGAAAAGATCTGTCTTCTCTGCATCTAGTGTGGCCCTTTCTGTCCTAGTGAGTTGTGCATAGCGCCGCTCAAATTCCCTAAGTAGCTCTGTTATTGATAGTCCTTGCTTTGGCTTGACTACCCATTCTAAGAATGTCCTTTTGGTCACTCTCTCAGAGTCCTCCATGAAATATTCCTCCTTTAAAGCTACTTTGAGTTCTTCCCAATTTCTCCCATGCCCATCTTTAATTGCCCTAACATGCTCCCTAATTTCTGGAGCAACAACTAGCTCAAAGCTTTGAATCATCTCACCTTCTGACACGCGATGCAGCTCCATCTCCTTCACATACTCGCGTAAGTACTTGGTTACATCTTTGCCATTCAACTGATCCATTCTGTTGACGACCGCTTGTATGGCCTTCGTTGATGAAATCTCCCTTCTTTCAATAGCATGTTGTTGTTGCATGAACATTGCAAATGCTTGAAACATTTGCATTGTTGCTGGGTCAAAATGCATACCCTGTTGCTCAACATGATCACCCATGGTTACCCACAAACTCTCACCCTAGCAGATTCACGTCGGGTTCACCAAAAATATGTCGAGAAATTTGCGGTCTTGCCAGGAAAGCACCGGGCTTATGGCTGTGAGAGTTTGTGAGAGAACTCAACAAAAACTATATGAAGGAGTTAAACCATAGATGCCATGAAGACTAGGGTTTGGAAAGAAGTGCAATCAAAGAAGACTCACTCTTTCTCTCTTGCATTCACACACACAAAGAAAGAACGCAAAAGAGAATGTCAAAACAATACGAAGATGAAAACATCAAGGCTATGGTCATATCGTATCATGGGTAATATGAAAGGGTTAATGGATGAGTTAATGGCATTCAATCTTGGCTGACCAAATAGGCTACGAATTGTTCTTTGGAATTGTAGTTTTGTGCTTACCATAATATAGATATTTTGTCTAGTGATTGGGATTAATTGTGTGTACAAATCCTCTTGGTTCATAGCAAGATAACTACGCTTACATCAAAAGAAAAATTATAGTCTATGAGAGGTAGTATGATGGGATCCGGTGATAGAAGTATTTCATTGAGCCTTTCAGGGCCAAAGAGAAACACTATACGTTGTTGAAAGTGTATTTTACGGCTAATCCATACGTTAATTCTAATAGATTGTACAGAGTGAAAGCGATAGAAATGATCATCATGTGGGTTATTCATCTAGGATAGTATGTGAGAAATGTAGATATGAGATAAGTGAAGAGATGAGAAGTTTCCCTCCCAAGCCCTATTCTTGCCCGTAGGCAATAAGGATACTGCGGGGAGAGATGTACCTGTAGAAAAGAGAACTTAGAATTTGCAGAGAGGATGAATTACTAAGAATGAGAGAGATAGGTTTGCTTTAGGAGATGAGATTAAATACATATATATATGTTGGATTAGAGATGAAAAGAAAATAACAACAAATCAAGAAAATATCAATGTAGAACACATCTTACTTGACAAACCCTTTGGCACCATTATTGATGGAGAGAGAAGAAGAGTGGATAATTCCACTTTGATTGATGCACCAAGTGCAAGACCTTCTTTGATTAGAGTTGATCTTCCAAGGTTAGCTTGTTGCAAGAATGGCTAGTCTCCCTCTAGGAGAAAGTGTAGGCTTGGGCTTATGTTAATGGCTAAGTACAATTAGGCATTGCTACTCACTCCCTCGAGAATTCCTCTCATCAATGGCTTGAATGCTTGAGTTCTTTCCAAGGAAGAAGAGGTCCCCTTTTATAGGTGAAGGGAAACCCCAAGGGTTTACACAAGAAGAGAGGAGCCAGTGTGAACAGGAATTGGAAAAGTTGGAAATGAGCTGTCCCTGCATGATGTGGGTAGACTGGGGTCCAGTATTTTGATCATATCTCCTCAACCGTAGCTCCAAATAAAAAAGTAAAAATATGGGAAGAAACTTCAGCTCATTAGCTACGATTTTCATTTTAAAATCATTCTCCAATTCGGATTGGAACCTTGTGTAAAAAATTCATCACAATAGGGTCCATTTATGGCAGCAAAAGTCTTCATGTGGTCTCCTTAGCCTTGACTTTCATTTAATTCCAAAGGACACCTCATGCCATATGAAAGCATGACTTTGCTCCTTGACAAAGTTTTGTAATCATGCTTGCAATAATGCATTAAAATAAGTGTATCTTTGAAATCATGCCACCTAGTGTCCCACTAGGATATGATTCCCTCCTAGTAGCTATTTAAAAAGAAATATAAGAAAAATATGAAAAATACATAGAATATATATATATTGGAGTTTACCCTAGATATAGGATCTAGCTAGGGTGTGAGATGATAATGAGATAGTAGAAATAAAGAATCAATGCTTTTTGCCCCAAGCTAAAGAGGCGGAGCTATTGATGCTTTTCCCATAGTATTTTCTGATGGTAAAGTAAGGATATGTTACCCTTGAGAAAAATAATAGGATGAGATAGAAGGCTTATTATTATACTTAAATATGCATATGTACATTATAGGAAATATAATTATGTATCTAAAAAATTACAAGATAACTCTTGTAGCATGCGTTCCCACTATGTACGTGTCACAACACGACAGCGTAGGATGTCTCCTGGCTTAAAAATAAATTTTTTCCTGACAGAAATGCTCTTGATGCTCTGTAGCTCTATCAGAAACACTCACAGTAACTTTTGGACTTCACTTCAGCTTTCAAACACACTTTTGTGTCTTTTTGCGTCTTTTACAACCTTGTGATGAATCTACCAAGCAAGTATACATGCATGAAGTGCTCTAGATCCTGAATCATGATGTCCTACTTACTCTACTCCTACTCATCATATGAAATGGTGATAATGGTGTTTTGGTTGCTTCCTGGCCTCTCTGGACTCTCAAGATCTCCTCTCACCTCTTCTATGACTCAACCTCCTACTCTAGAACTCAACTAATATCTAAAACTATCTCAGTCTACCTAAACCTACCTAAGTCGAAGGATCTAGGCCAGACACACGCTCCCTAGTCTCCCTCTAAGACCTAGAGAGTCCTCCACCCTCTGATCCTATCTAAAAGTAAAACAAGACTCTTGTCAAGCCAAAAAATCCCTATCCTCAAGGACTAGTCTCGTTCACCTACCTAAGGTTTTTGTCGCCGGCAGCGGCGCCAATGTTTGACAGATACGTCACGACAGACGTCAGCACAGCGAGAACTCACCTAACAAGATTTTTCAGCTACGGACAAAGCTCGACCCGCAAGCGCGTGGAAGCAAGCATAGGGTGTCAACCTACACTCGACCGACTCTTAACTAATTCCTACAGAGGTCTCTGCCGAATGTCTAAGTTACCGCCTTCAGGAGTGCATAAGAGGAAACTTCCTACAACGATTTCTAGAGCCGAACACCCATCAAACAATCTCGACACACCATAGAACTTGAAGGGACCCTACTAACACCAATAGGTCGCTCTCCCTAAGGTCTAAGAACCAAAAACCCAACCTAAAACACCCGGTGCAAAATCACGTAGGATGTCTTACCGGAATTTGCACGCCTTTGTTTTCAAAATCTAAAGTGCCTAATGTGTATCTCTACTCAATGGGAATGCGTGGATATGCTGCAATGCAAAATCGGACAACGTATGCTCACCGAATCACCAGATGAAGCTCGTAGATGGAGCTCGCAAAACCGGACCGTATGCGCGCAATGTAGGTATCAGCGTGTAGCTCTCATCAGGGGCAACACGATGCACTTCTCCGCACTCGATTCCGACCACCGGTGCACATGTAGCGTCAAGATGAAGCTCACACTGTCTCTCGTACACAGTACGCTCACTCATAGTCTTCAAACTTTTTTCAAAAAATGACAAAAGGTCCTTTCATTAAGGTCAAAAAGTGGTATAAATACCTTATAATTCTCAAACCCTAAAGTTACAAATCAACCATCTACTCAATCTAAATGTCAAAACTGGGATACAATCTAGAAACTTCTGTAAGCCCCAATATTTACAAGGTGAAATGTCGGCTTTTCTTAATAAATGAATAATTACAAAAAGAATGATAAGCTGCCAAGCCGTCATTTTTCATAGGGTGTGTCCAGCTTCTAACAAATATCCAGCAAGCATTTCATTAGTTGGCCTTTCTTGAGCAGTCAACCTTCTCAAATATTGGTTCAACTTTTGTGCATAATCCTTAATAAACATTTTCCTTTGTTTCACTTCCCTAAGCTTGGTCAACACATCATGTGGAGTCTTTTCCCTTCTAAATCTATTCAAAAATGCTGCTTTCAAACCATCATAATCAGCAAAATGACCTACTGGAAAATTACTGAACCACTGCATAGCCTTCCCATCCAATGTAGCTTTAAACTCGCGCATCTTAGCCTGGGCATTGTACACTCCGGAAAATCCTCTGGCCTGCCATCTTGTCTCGTATTGAGATATGTGGCAATCAGGGTCTTCTTTCGACTTTCCCAAAAAGGTCCGGAATTTGACACACATATCCTGCCTAGCCGCCGCCATATTTGTAGGTCCACCTGGTTGTACAACATTTCCTGCACTGGTACTTTCCAACGGATCAAAAATCAATCTCCTTCTCGCCACTAATGCATGCTGAACAACTGCAACTGCCAACAGTCACGAAAATATATCCTGTTCTTCATTCGCTACTTCCTCTTCCCATCTATCACGTAGATAATCCTCTGCGCCATCCAAATCCTCCACAGTATCATCTGAATCTTCCCCTATAGAAACTTGGTGCATCCCAGTATAATCCAAAATTCCCTGCAGTTCCAAACGCTGACCATCTCGTCGATACAACTGTCGAAACCTCCTAGCACTGACCTTGTCCAATACGGGAATGTATCCTCCTCCGCTTCGTCCAGAGTGCAGCCCCGGGGCGGTCACTTATCAAAAGATTCCTATATCACGTGCGTTCAAGAGGTTATTAATAATACCTCAATATACATACTATATTTACACTACGTGCCTATTTAATAAACCCCCACCCCCCTCTGTATGTATACATTTTGATACATTTTGATCTTTTAATAATCCTCTCCGATTACTCACGTGATAGCATACACATTTTAAAAAGTGACCGCCCCGGGAGTGCAGCCAACCACCCATACCAACTCACACTATTCTGAACATCCTCCCTCCATTCAACTAAACTTTACACTACCACAGCATTCGCTCCTACGAGAGAAACTTGAATCCGTCCATGCTACATCACACTTACACCGTGATCGCCAAGTGTTTAAGGCACAGACATTCAAACTCAGACAAAACACACAAATCATAATGGAACTGGAACTGGAACAGAACATAGAAACTGACAACAGACTAAATCCGCCATAACTCCACTTTCACATTCCCAAGAAGATACCGATCGACAGTTACATACAGACTAATGGGCAACGCCCTTTCCCAAGAACACCCCTTGGAATCCCAAAAGTACAAAAATTAACATTCCAACTTCCACTAAGGTAAAACATCCCAAAATTCCTAAGCTGAACACTAAAGGGAATCTATGGCCCTATGCTTTGAGGACAGCTGACAAAGCTAAATTAACTTATGACACATTAAGTCAAGCTGGAAATTGCATTCGACAAACTACAGGGTGGTCAGATCCTGTAGATTCTCTTTTTGTGTATGCCTTTCTTGTAAAATATCAGGGCTAATGAAGCTATGGTAGAAGAGAAGTGAAAGAGAGATGAAGACATTGCGGGATCATCAAAACGAGCTACGAGGACTAGCGGCAAGAAGGATCAATTCTGGATGCTTACGAGTTAGAGATTGAAGAAGAAAGATTACAATCTATAGTGATCTCCAATTAAGTTACACCCGAGGTAAGACATGTTCACTTCAATAATGATGATGGTGAGGAAGCAGTACCTAGGAGTCATTTTTCCAAAACACATTGGGCGAGAGCCACTACAAAGACAATTGTTAAGATTGGTGATATTGATGAGCCTATTCTAGCACTTGTGGATCATGGTTCAGAAATTAATTTGATATCAAAAATCTTGTACCAGAGAGGGAAGTGTCATATTGATATGGATCATGGTTGGTAGATTCGAGCTGCCAACACCCAGCTTGACGATTTATATGGTGCGTGTGCAAATGTCAACGTTACAATTGGAGATGTTTGTGATGAAAATAATTCTTTTATACAAGAACATTTCTCTTATCCACTTATCCTAGGGCAGCCTTACATCACATTTGTGCATATGGAGACAAAGGTTTTGGATGATGGTTCAACGTATGCAAGGATCCGAAGCAAAGATGGTAAGAGAGCGGTTCAATTTTTGAATGTTTGTGTTGATCATGTCAGGAATAAAGATAGCTTAAGAGAACAGCCTTTGCCAAGGGTTCGCAAAGAGTTTAAAGAGTACAAGTTTGCTGAGGATTTTCTTGGGGTGCCACTATAGAGCGGAACTATAGTGGTACAGGGAAGAAGAAGTTCTCGCAAGAAGAGACTTTTTCTTCGGGGTTTCTGGGACTAGCATCTGAAGGTTCACTTTCATATAGGAAGTTCATGAAGCTACCTAAGTGGGAGAAGCAATATGTGGTAAGTGCTCAAACTGATTTGCAAGGATGTGATGTACTTGAACATGATGATGTTATCTCTTTCTTATGTTGATACGATGTCAGAACTTGAAGTTATCGAGAAGTGTAGGTTGCAAAGTGGGACTAAATTTGTGCGAGTGCATTAGATGGACATGTATGACATTATAAAGGACGTAAGTAAAGAAATGGGTGGTGCTTTTGAAGTGCAGGTGGATACAAAGTACAAGACTGTTGCTCCCAGGGGGGAGCGACGAGGTTATCAAGAAAGGTCAAGTGCTTTCAAGAGATGCTTGAAGAACAAGTAAAGCCTTTGCTTTTGAGCCCAATGAGATTGGATGTTTATAACCAAATGTTGTAGCACCTATGATTATCTTTACCCTTCCACATATGCCATGAAATTTGTGCCCTATTCCTTTTCCTAAAGCCCATCTGCCAAAGCTTATTGACTTGTTAAATGAAAAGATACAAATGGGTATTTTGGAGCCATCTTGTGCACATTATTTTAATTGATGGTTCACCGTCCCAAAGAAGAATGGAGCCCTGCGGTTTATTCAGAACATGCAGCTGGTAAATAAGGTAACAATTTGTAATGTTGGCACAGGACTAATTGTGGACGAGTTTGCAGAAGCTTTTGCAGGTAGGACTATACACTCCATGGGTGATCTTTACTCATGTTATGATCAGTTTCAACTTTCTTTGGAGAGTAGGGATCTCACTACTATGCGTACTCCACTTGGGTTGGTAAGGATGTGTACTTTACCACAAGGTGCCACAAATTCTATTGCTCACATGATGAATGGCATGAACAAGGTGTTAAGAGAATTCATTCCTCACATTACTATCCCTTTTATTGATGATTTGCTAATCAAGGGTTGTGAAGAAGGTCTAAAAGACAAGGTAAAAGATCAGAGGGGGTGTTGAAGCTTTGTTACTCAACATATTGCATATTGTGAAGCTATTTTATCTAAACTTGAAGAGGTAAATCTAACACTTTCAGGTCAAAAATCAATTTTTGGTGCCAAAGAAATACTGATTGTTGGACATATGTGTGGGCCACATGGACGACGCCCAAGCCCAGCTAAGGTGGAAGCAATACAAAGGATGAAGTATTCATGCACATCAATTACTAAAGTCCGTTGTTTTTTAGGTGCTTGCGTGTTTTATCGTATTTGGTTACCTCACTTTGCTCATGTTGCAGAAGTACTTTACCAGTTATTAAGAAAAGGAAAATGATTTGTGTGGGAAGATGCTCATACAAAGTCCATCAAAAAATTGAAGAAGATTCTTTTGGAAGCTCCTATCTTAAGAAAGGTTGATTATAAATGTGGAAGGCCAGTGATTTTGACAATTGACACTAGTCCTACAGGCATTGGATGGGCTATTGGTCAAGATGATGAGGATGGTCATAGATATGCTACTCGGTTTTGTGCAAAGGTGCTTAACATTCATCAAGGAACTTATCCACAGGTTAAGAGAGAGCTTAGGGGCATTGCTACTACTCTAAAGTTTGACAAGGAGTATTTTATTGGAGCTTCAGTTGTAGTGGAGACTGATTTTTTGCCATTGATAGGAATGATCACAAATTGCTCCACTCCGGATATTGCTATGTTACGGTGGATAGATTTCATTAAGTCTCTTAATCCTGAATTATGTCATGTTGCAGGAAGGGACAATCTGGTAGCAGATATGTTATCAAGATCCAGGTATGAAGATGAGGAGGAAATGATTACAGAGAGTGATGATGTGGGCTTAAAGTTTTATACTTTTTCTCATTTGCATGCAAGCTGTATTGCTCTTGCTTGTGTTTTTGAAGCTTTTTTATATGAGATGTACGATGGAGAGTGTCTTTTGATAGGCCGTTATCTCAGCACTCTCACTAGGCAAGAGGAATGGAGTGACCAAGAATAAAGGAGGATCAGGAAGAAAGGTATGGTTATTTCCTTAAAGATGGGCACTTGTGAAAGCAACCAAAACGTCTAGGAGGATCACCACAACGAGTAGTATGTGACAAAGTAAAACAACAAGAGGTAATTAAAGAGTTTCATGAGAATTTATGGGCAGGACATAGAGGAGTTTGGGCAACATTTGCCAAGATTAAAGACCGCTATTGGTGGAAAGGCATGTACAAAGATATTGCTCGATTTGTGGAGACTTGCATGGTTTGTCAACACTATTCAAATGTGTGACATCGAGATGAGTTACATCCTAGTTATCCATTGGCTATGCATTATAAGTGGGTTGTAGATTTGATTACTATGCCAGTCGGTATTTGGCAAATGAGGTATATTGTTCTTGCTAGGGAGGATCTCACTAACCAGGTTGAAGGAAGAGCTTTGCGTACCAAAGATACAAGATTAGTATGCAAGTTTTTGCTTGAGGATGTGATTTTCCGATATGGTTTCATTGGAAATATTACTGCAGATAGAGGAGAATTAGATGCAGATGAAGCTTATGAGTTCTTTAATCAATTGGGAATAAAGTTGGATCTTACTATAGCATATAATCCAGAAGGTAATGGAAAAAGTGAATGAGGGCATCCGCCTATTGTCAAAGCTTTGTAGAGGACGATTTGGTGATTGGCCTAAACTTTTACCTTTTGCTTTATGGGTGACAGAACTACTCATAGCTCAGTTATAAGATTTATGCCGTTTGAACTTATGTATGGGCAAAAGCCAATCATGCCTACAGAAGAGATGATTGTTTCTTGGACCATAATGCCAAGGGAATCAGAAATGTCAAGTGAAGATTTTCTTGCTATGCGCAATCTGCAACTTGAAAGACACCAAGAAGATATTGACCCGGAAATAGATAAGCTCAAGGAGGCACAATTGAAGAACAAAGCCGCATTTGACAAGAAGCATAGGTTGAGACCACATACTATTAAAGATGGAGATTGGGTACTTGTTTATGATAGTAGTTTGGAAAATCAATATTCGGCCATGCGTAAAATGGTTAAGAGATGGTTTGGACCTTATGTTGTGATGCACGTTATGATAATGGAACTTACAAGCTCAGAGAACTTGATGGCACCAAGCTTAAAGTACCCATTGCAAAAAAAGAGGATCAAATTATTCAAGAATCATGAAGGACAGGTGGTTTTGGGTGACGTAGATTCTGGAGAATGCCAAGAAGATAATGAGATGTATTCGCTAGGAGATGCTTCTAGTGATAATTTTTCTTATGAAAACTAACAACCTGAAGACGGTTGGCACATGTTGGAGGATGTGCACGTTCAGAGGGGGTGGATGTCATGACACCCTGTGTTTATTAAGAGAAAAACACACAAAAAAGAGAGTTTTTAACTTTTCTTACAAAAGAGTTGTCACTTTTTGCAGTATTTGTGATTGTAGATAAACAATGCTTGGGATTCTAGGGTGAGATGTATGTCTACTATGATGTTTGGCAATGCTTTAATGGATACTTATTCTCACTAGGCATTGAAAGCTTCTTTATGGATATCCTCTTCAGAATGGCGTCTCTTGAAGTTCAATGATTACGGGATATGGAAACGTGGTATGGTTGGCATGGCAGTTGGAGAAGATGCTTACTAAATGCTTCAATCAATATGTATTTGGCTATGTTTTAGTTGATACATGCTTCGTAATGCTTTGGTGATCAAACATGCCAAATTTGCTGAATATCAAAGAAAACAAAGGTGCTAGAGGAGCTTCATGTTCAAGCTACTGTATCTTGGAACGTATTGACTATTATAGCTGCAACATAGAAGCCAAAGGCAAGGGAAGATTTTTTTTAGATATGTTCGCACCTTGACGACCAATGTAGGCGTGTGAATGAAGCCAATAGCATGAAGCTAAATTTAAAAAGCTTGGAAAACAATAATAAAAGAGGAGTATAAAGCTGAGCGGGGAGCCAAAAGCAAGGGGAGACGAGCGCGAGAGAGAAAGGAGAGGTAGTGTTGGTTTTAAAAAGAAGGCCGCAGTTGGCACGGCAAGGAGAGTACAATCCAGTGTGAGGGCTTTCTGCAGGCTAGAGTGGTGTGAGAGCCAAGTGATCAAGGCGGAAACTTCAGGATTTGAGAGCGCTAGGTGGTGGATTGTAGGAGTTGAGAAGCCAAGAGGTTGGGCCGTCGAAGAGCAGCATAAGAGGTCATCAGAGACAAAGGTTAATCCCGGCAAGGGATTTTGCAAAGGAGCCTGAGAGAGGAGTTTTTGTTGTTGCGTCAATTGTAGAAGCAATGTTTTTATTTATTTGTAATTAAACTTTAAGTTGGTTTTTTTTTAAAAGTGAACCAAGGGGTAGTACATACAAGAAGAGATAAGCAACGATAAGAAATAAAAATTTGCAGTGATAATTGTGATCGAAACTTCAGGAGTAGCTTCATGAGATTAGAGCAAGCAAATTTACAGAGAAAGACAAGTTTGTTCTCGTAGAAGAGGTCAAGAAGAGCAAGGGAAGTGAATTGAGGCCATAAAGCTTTGGCTTCGCACGTCCGCTCAAAATCTTGACAGAGTTTAGAGGACTTCATGCCTATTACAGTGAAATTTCTTTTGTATCCAGATTTTAAGCTCATTTAGTTTAACAACTGAAGATTCTCTGGTGTTGTTTGTGTCAAATTATCTTGTGTTGCATCTTTTCTCTCACCACATTCCCACAACAAGCAACCTAGTGTTGATTCTGGTGTCATCTATACACCTTGGTAGAGATAAGCCCTTACGAGTTTAAGACGTTCAAAAGTTCAACTTGATTTTCACACTCAAAGTGTGCAGTGCTAAAATTATGCCCAAAAAATCACTAATGGGAAGACTCTTGCTTGTCCATTGTAATCGATGGGTACTTAATCGAATAAAAGTGTTCGATCTTGAAAGCAATCACTGATGGACTACAAACAGATGGCTCTTAGCCATCCCAACGCTCTTGCCATTGCACGCCTTAAACATTGGGCTACTTTTTATTCTACATTAATTCATGTTTAATCTCTCACGTTCACATAAGCAAACATTACCCTTTCTTAGAAGGACAAACTACTAATTTTCTCTTCTCAACCAATGACGTTGCTAATCACTAATTAGGGTGTTATTTCAACTTCCATTGTTTCAAGCTCTCTAGATTACCAAACTAATATGGCATAGAGAGAGAGTAGAAAGCACTCTCTTTAACCACAGGTGAATGGAGATCATATTTATATTTCATGCTCCGTTCTCTAGATTACCATACTAATATGGCATAGAGAGAGTAGAAAGCACTCTCTTTAACCATAGGTGACTGGAGATCATACTTATATTCCAAGTTTTGTTCTCTAGATTACCAGACTAATATGGCATAGAGAGAGTAGAAAGCATGCTCTTTAACCATAGGTGACTGAAGATCATACTAAAATAGCATGCATGTTAAATGATGATTAATATCTGCACGTACACTTAAACCCCGCCAAAAATATATTTTTCTATTTTTAAGATGCACGATATAATTGCCTCATAATCACGCGCCATTAAGTATTGGATATTTTTGGAATTAACTATGAATTTATTCAAAGTGGCATTATAATTTACTCTAAAAACAATGCTCTTATTAAAGGTTCACAAGTTTTTCTTTAAATTTAAGAAATATGATTTTTCTTCTTTCAAAGAGAAAAAGAGCATGTGTGTAAGATTTTTTTAGTGATAGAGATAAGTTAGTACTAATTCTCTCAAGGAGAGAATTAGTGATAGAGATAATTTAGTACTAATTCTCTCAAGGAGAGTGTTGTAGGAGCGAGTCACACCACCCATAAAGTGCATGCAACACAAATTAGATCAACATAATGTCAATCAAGGACACAAATGACACGATAGCCACATGGAAGAAATGTCTTTAGCTTGTCAGGTTGAGACCATCCTACACATACAACACTCTGGAAGGGCAACTAAACCACACTCTAGGATCTCACTACTCTCAACTACACCACCTAATCCACTTACAGACAACGGAATGAAACCCATCAAATCATACCAGAATCCGATGAAACTCAAGGAACACCATCCTCTCAATAGGATACACATGTCCCTAAGTCACTACACTCAAAACCCTAGCTCTAAACTTATATGCAGAAAATGCGTATAAAGACAGAGCCGGATTTTGGAAGTGTCCAAAACTGAAATCTATGAGTACTTATATGTAGCTTATGTCACCATGATTCTAATTACTACTTGCAAGTAGAAAACAAACATTTTTTGATACACTTAAGGCCACAAGTAGCTCATAGATGCACGAGCACATTTGCTCCCTTCTGCGAGGAATGCTTGGCATTGATGCATAGCTCTTGCCGATCCTAGCACAATGATGTTGTCATGATGAGCGAGCGGGAAGTAGCGCCAAGATGAAGCTCATGCTCTCTCACACACAGTCGATGGTAGCTAAAAACTTATAATTATGAAAAGTTGTTTTTACAAAAGTGACCTAGGTACCTTATATACTAAGCATACCTTAGGTTAACCAAAAATAGAGTTTGAGGGGTCAAATGGCTTGGTAATTACAATCTGGAAGTGCCATTGCACCCCGGATTCTGCAACTAAACTCCCTACTTATTACCATTGATGTTTCTAACCATAATCCGCAGGATTTCGTAACTCTCAGAGAATAAGGCTTTGGTACGAAAATTGAGTTATGCCATGTTGTTGAACTAGTTGTCTTGATGTTGGTGCGATATTTGTTGTCGTTTGGCTGATGTAAAGAAAGTATAGGCTATAGCCTTTGCACTAGCTCGTCTTGTTCGTCCAATCCAATGTACATAGTCTTCACATGATTCAGGAAAATCATAATTAATGACGAACTTCAATCCTAAAAATGTATCAGGTAAAAACACCATGGCATCAATCTTTTGATCATAAAAAATATATATCATGAAATAGTGCCACAACACCATGCAACAAGCATTTAAATCATTGTGAATCAACAGTATTGTGACATAATGAAGAAACTCCATGTAGCATTAACTCTTTCAATAATAAAAAATCAGCATGGATTAACACCATGGCATCATGGCTCAACACCATGGAATAAAAATGATTTTGAGCACAATGAATCATCGTGGAATCATCAACAGTATCACGATATAATGAAGAAACTCCATATACTAATAACTCTTTCAATCATAACAGATCATCATATATTAACACCATGGAATCATGGCATCGTAATGAATCATCATGGAAGAATGCCATGGCATCATAGAATAAATCCATAGAATACTAAATTTCTAAAATATAGTAGAATATCATCATGAAATCATAAAACAATCATCTCAATCATTATGAACGAACATGAACAACGACATGGTATAATGCATTGACTCCATGAAATAATAACTCTTTCAATTATAATGAATTATCATGGAAAAATACCACGTATTACAAAATAACAATCTAACAAAAAAACATCTCAATTATACTGAGTCATCTCATGAAACAATGCTATGGAATTGAAAACCATCTCAGTAAGAAACAATCAATGCAAATAATTTATAATCACCACAAAAACGTATGATGACATGATGGAATAACTCCATGGAAGAATAAATGTCTCAATAACAAATGACTGGTATGAAAAATGTCATGCCACGGGTCGGACTATAGGAGGGCACGCCCCTGGAACATGCGGTACAAGGGCTATTTATAGCTAAGATCAAGAGGGCCAAGGGCCTATATATAGGTATGGTTGGGTGGTTGCTGGCATGTCTATATTCCCTATGGCATTTCGCTGGTATCAAAGCTCAGGGGAGGGGAGAGCAATGGAGGACGGCGGAAGGCTTTGCATGGAATGAATGCGTTGCATGTGAAGTCTCTCTCTCTCTCTCTCTCTCTCTCTCTCTCTCTCTCTCTCTCTCTCTCTCTCTCTTGGAGTGGGAGGTGAGGCATGGCCTCCCTCTCTCTGTGGTCTTTCTATCGCTCCAAGTCATCATCAAGCTGCCAAGGGTAGGAGCACGATATCGCATGGGCCGGATCCCTTATGAGAAGGCGGAGTGAGGTCGAACAGAGTTGTCTAGAGACCGTGTGCAGATGCTCTTGGAGTGGGAGAGATTCAATTCTCAACCTGGTCAGAATCCTGCACAAGTGGTTTCAGTGGGGTCGCGGCTCCAAGGGGAGAAAATCTCAACCCTGCAACGTGTCAAGAGGAGTAGCATAGAACATGGCACCGCATCTTCTTCCTTGTGCTACTTTAGACCGCTGCCATCGTTTTACTTCTCCTTTTTTCACTTGGAGGTTGCTCATAGTCACAGGGTGGCCACTGTTTTAAGGTTCTAAGGGTGCATGCCCACTCCAGGCACACACCCAGTAGTCACAGCATTAGCACCCTTTGGCATGTGCTTTACTATGGATGCAGAAGGGCTACAAGGTGCACATTTTTTAGAGATGTAGCATGCAAAATGTTAATAACACAAATAGAGTCTACTGAGGATACGCCGGTTCAAGAACCATGGAGGCTCAAACATACCAATCATGAAAGGGGTTTGACTAGAGCAAGGTTTCAGGAAGAGCACCATGATTCATGTTGAGCAACAATACAACAGTGACAATGAATGTCGATACACACAGGTTGATTATTTGTTAATTACTGATACGCTTTTCATCAAGGATCTTGGTATAGCATGCAAGGCATGCGACAAGCTGTTGCCAATCAAACGGTGTCCTCAGTGGGTTGACAAGGTCCCCGATACATAGATTTATTTAAATCTGACTTGCTTCTGAGTTCTTTTGCAGAAACTTTTTCATTAGTAAAAGCAAGCTTCAAGACCATGAATCATGGTGGAAGGGCAGTTTGTTGTTACGGCATTAGCTGCACATGCGGTCCTACGGAGGTCTCGACACTGCGGATCAGGAGTCATGTGGTAAGCGGCGACCGTAGCGGCAGTTCTTCACAGGATATCATGGGAGAGTAGTGTGTGCACCGTTCCCGATCTGCACTGGAGCCGTGGTTGTATATGGAGGGGCATACCTGTCTTTTGATGTAACTCAACCAATCTCTATGATATTCATGGCATCTACTGTTGTAACTCTGTGTCTGGATCACACATGAATGAAGCAAGAGGTGTTCTATGCTTGCATACTGTGTACTTACTTCTATTGTCATTCTATATGTTGATGTTCATATAATGTAGTTGCCGGTAATCATTCCCGTAATGTCTATTGCTCATGTGTGGGCAATAGCCATTACATCTGGCGACCACGATGCGTGATGGATGACCTGCGATGAATATGCATGCGCACTAGGTCGTAGGGTCCGCCTGACCCTGTGGTTCCAATTGTAGGAAGACGTCGGAGGAGAGGCGGTTCGAAAGAATTTGTTTTTTCTTCACCGCCGCAGATTGAGGAATCTGTATCTCCACCACCAAGCCGGTGCGGGGTAGGCGGTTGTGGAGAGTGAGGCGTACTCCACGCAGTCAGTCATGTCCTCCTATCGTACGTTCATCCTCACCCACACAGGTTGCTCCACCACCGTCTACGGTAAGCAGTCCGGGGGTATCTCCACCACTGTCTCCACCTCCTAGTGCTTGTCAGCTTTTTCCGGGAGGAGGAGGAACAATTGGGCAAGGGGTGATGGCTCATCCTCATATTAAGTATAGTCGGTTTCGAGGTCTTTCGAGCGAAGACCCTGATGCACATTTGCGCCAATTCAATAAATCTTATGGATTGAATCATCTTGGGGTGGTGATTCCTCTCCATCAACAATCAGTGTTTGAATCTACGCTCTCGGGGAAAGCTGCGAAATGGTTGTCCGAATACCCTGATGATCATTTTTAGACGTATGCTGACGGATCCATAGCGTTTCTACGAAGGTTTTGAACGGAAAAGACAGTCCTTCAACATTTGGAAAAGCTTCGAGCTCTCTGGCAGAAGTCATTGCCAATGGAGGATTACGCTGCAAAATTTCGGATGCTTTTGTAGAGGGGTACCTCAGGCACAAAGGCCGGCAGCCCAAGTGCTGAATGATTATTTTTTGTGGGGGCTCAACAAGGATCTCAGAACGGCTATGGAAACAGTGGATAAGGTAACTACTCCACTGGATAATGTAATCGCTAGGGCTGTAGTAGCATGAGAGGCTTTAGAGGATACAGAATCTCCAAAGAAGTCAAAGAAAAAAGACAGGAAGAAATCTCACCGCAAGTCGCAAGACAGCGGTAGTGATAGTTCGGAGTCGAAATCCGCAGTATCAGATTCCTCGGACTCAGGCAACAATGATTCGGGAAAAGAATCGGAAGAGACACCGCGGGAAAAATCCGAGCGTCACGGGAAAGGTGTTTCATCCGGATCGTCGGAATTGGCTGCGATGGCTAAAAGTCTGAAGGAACTATGGTGTACCCAATGTCGGAATCCGGGCCATGCTGCTCAGGAGTGTGCAATGAATCAGAAGTGGTGTGCGATTTGCACGACCAATACCCATAATACAGTGGAATGTTATTTCAATGGCAGGGGTCGTCGGAGTCGAGGGGACTCTTCTACCTGACAACAAGGAATCCCAAAATCCGAGCCAATAAAAGCGAGCAAACCATAAACCGAGCAAATTTAACATTTTTTTTTAATATCCTTGTGCAATATATTAGTTGCAATACAAAATTACGCAAACCATAAACTTTTTTTTGATATCTTTGCAAGACAAAAATTTTTGATATCCTTGTGCAATATATTAGTTGCAATACAAAATTACGCAAACCATAAATTTTTTTTGATATCCTTGTAATACAAAATTACGCAAACCGCAAACTTTTTCTTGATATCCTTGTAATACAAAATTATGCAAACCATAAACTTTGCAAAACTTACAATGTTTTTTTATATCCTTGTGCAATATATTAGTTGTATATATTGTGGTGTGTGGTTGTGAAGGTGGAGTCCGGTCACCTAGTGCGGTCAGACATGTTATGGTTGTAACTGCTTGATGGTAATATAAGGAGGTGCCGGATGAGAGAGAGGCACACTTGGTTTGGACGTGTAGGCAGAGTCGACAACACACCACAATATCTTGGATTTTTGTTGGTTAGAGATACTCCCTACCTAGTTTCTTAACCTAAAAAAATAATTTTTCATTGTTCTGTCTCTAACACATGCCAAAAACCTTCCATTAACATTGAAATTAACCAAAAAGGTGTATTGCATCTACATATCAAAATGGAGTGTGCAACAAAAAAAATACTGCCGCACTGGAATATTTGGGGCAAAAGTTAATAGCCATAAGCACATATCACCGAAAAAACTACTGCTATAAAATCATAGCAAGGTCCACAAGCCTTTAAGGCTGCATCAGCACCTGTGAACCTCCAAGTGCTTGGACTAACTCCAATTTCGTTCAAGCCGCCTGATGCATGAACTCATGAGCATGAGGGTCAAGGCCAAGTACTTGCAGAAATATGAAGTAAATGTTCTTACATGGCATATACACAAGGCGCTTGCTTTCTCGATTTTGAAAATCCTCGCAAGTACATCTAGGAAAATCTGACATTGTCACAGAGTATGTCACTCCCTTTGCACTTGACCCCATAGTATTAACATAGAAAACATATGTTTCATTGCAAACCACAATGACCTCTCCCACCAACTCTGCTGCCATGGTTCTACCCACTTCAATCTTGCCATGAAACTCCTTTGTTAATCGTGATCTCCATTTCACAATCTTTCCATCTCTAATTTGGGACGGATGCTGCTAGCAACTCTTTGGTTCAATGGAACTGTTTCATGCATTCTTGATGCTGATGCTGATGCAACTCATGCTCGCAAAACAAAACCATTAGCTTGCAGTTGCGTTACCTCTTGAGGTTGCAAATTTGTGCCCTCTGCGAGACCACCCAAACACCGGGAGCTGGACCTAGTGGCCCTTCGACTATGCTGTGAACCTTCCACGTGTGCATGTTATTGGAATTACAAAACCAAATGAACCCTTCCACAAGGCCTCCCAATTGTGAACCAGATGGAGGATATTTCCTACGACCCCAAAAACAAGGAGCTGGCACCCCTATTTTGGCATCCGTTCAACAGGCATTAATGAACCGCCCACATCGATCTCCATCTTTTGACACTACACCAAAACAAGTCATCTTTCGCCCAGGTTCTGTTCTCCTTATTGCCCAAACTGACTTTGCTACATTTACTTCGGGATATGGGACATCCTTTGAAGCTTTTTTTTGGTGTTGAAGCCCACCAATTGAAGTTGTCATTGTAACATACTCTGGCCTGTGGCTATTCTCCTCCAAGACAATATTTGCATCAGCAAAAATTGGCCTCTTTTTTCTAATACTCTTCTCTTGGAGTATATTTCTATTCATTTCTGGACTATTGACACCCATTTCATGCATTGAAGAATGTGTGAGGTCAACTAGTTTCTTTCCAGCTACTACGGAAGCAGATGAAGGTCGGTTCATGAAGCGATCTGCCAAATCTTTAATGTCGGGACCGGTGGAGCTCCCAACACCTTTCAAATAGGCATTATATTTCACACTTTGAAGTACAGCTAAAGCCATATCTGCGCATGATTCCTCATACAAACTTATGTGATCCTTGTAACCAACCGAGGCATGCATACAAGCATGTTTTGACCCAGACAAGTTTGAGTTAGGAACAAAGGTACCTGCAGCATCTTGTGATACAAATCTTTCCCCCCAATGAGGCACTCGTACATCTGACCAAGCCAACCATGTCTCCAATGAAGAAATCTCCCCTTCAATGGCCATTCCTGTTTTCCAAAATCTTCTAAGGTCTCCCTTACAATGCTCAACCGCATTCTCTGTAGGTGCAGTTCTCCACTTGCGACACAAAATCTTGTGCTCCTCTTGAAATGCTGGACGGATGCACTTGGCAGTATGTCGAACCATACTTTGCTCCCAATGAAACAAACATGATCTCTCTTTGTCTGGAGTAGACTTCTTTGCTCCCCCATGTACGCACAACAATCCAATTGGCACTCGCTTCATCTGCCATAAATCCCCTAAACTTTGGCTTATCAAAAACCTGTTGCTTAACCACATTGTTCAGCATCTTCCAAAATTCAATCTGAGCATATTTATTTTCCACGCTAAGCTCAGCAGTTTCAATGGTGAGTAGCTCTCGTACGTAAGGGTCGTAGACATGCGCTGACATAGTCGGCCATCCTTGAACACGGTGAACATGATCAAAGTGCACCCACATTTGCTCCAAATTACCTCCAGGACGCATGCGATTCACCAAATCAACTCCACTGCCCTGTCCTTTAATTGACATTTTAAGTACATGAGGTTGTACTTTATCACCCAATTGGCCTGGAAAAAGGATACTATAAGGTCTCTAACCCCGATCAAAAAGAGCACCCTTGTACCATGAAATGAATATAATGGAATAAGTTACTATTTTTAGCAGTTTTCTAGATTCTGTCAGTGCCATGACGTTTAGAATGTTATAAAGCTTCAAAATGTGAATTAAAATAATTTTTATGAAAAAATTCCAAAAATAGTAAGTTTTTGGTCACCCGACCCGTCCAGTTTTGACCGTCTCGAAAAACTACACCCGCACCCCGAATTTCAAAAAAATGCAATTTCGGACCCCGAGGGCTGTTAAATATGGCAGGGACTCGGTCCATTATGTCTTAGTTAGAGCTCCGTATAGCAATTTATGGCATCAAAATCCGACTCATATGACCCGTTTTAGCCAAAATCAATTTTTCCAAAAATTGAGCGGGGAGGCACCGGAGCTCGGGACTGTGTGGGAACAGGTTCCAGGCCACTCCAGACCAGCTTCAGCAGCTAGGGGGCGCCCTCTTGCCTTGTGGGAGTCCTGGGGAAGCTGCCAAGCTAGTAACTTAGTCTCAGAACTAGTTAACCAAGCCAACCTGACACTTGGTGGGTAGGGAACTGGACTTGCCATGCTTAACTGGAGAAGCTCCCAGATGCATTTAGCAACCGAGGTCTATTTTCAGCCTGTAGGAGCCTATTTAAAGACCTGCACACACACACACACACACACACACACACACACACACACACACACACAGTGCATACACACACCTACACACACTGGGAAGGTGTTGCCGGATTACACACCTTTTGAAGAAGAAGCAAGGAGGGAGGTGTTGTCGAATTATCGCCTCAATAAGCTTGATTAGATCAGAGAATCGAGAGGATTATCAGCCCTTAATCACGGTAACCACAGTTTAATTAATGCTTTCTGCAAATCCTTTTCATTACCATCTAAATTCCTCGTCTATTATGCTTATTCCTAGTCGTAATTCTCTATAACTACTCTCTAAATTCTCCTTAATCATATTCTATTGTGTAATCATCATTACATAACTGAATTATCAGCCATTCATCACTCTCAATTAATGATTAGTGCATGATTATTAGAACTTTTCCTCTATAGGTAGCATAGTAATTAGTCGGTAAGCTAGTAATTGTGTAGATTGAGGAGAATCACTTTTTCTATCACCCATTAATACTGTAAATAAATTAAATTAATTTCCTTTATGCATTAAGGTGTAATTAAGGAAAAATTAATCTGTCATTAAGTCTCTACGAGTTGACTTTTCTCACACATATGCATAAGATAAATCTGCGTCACCTAGTTGCTAGGAAAGAGATTAATCATACTTAATTCATCTCTCTAGTAATTCCATTAGTGAAATCCTATTATTCTTAATCATGTAAGCCGAGTAATTATCATTTAGAGCCGGTTCCAATAGGATTATGTGTCATCCATAATGATTACTATATGGAAAATTCTAAACCTCGCATATAGGAGGAATTAATTTATGTTGCTAATCTACCTATTGAATTGTTATGACGCTTGCGAACCTTAGTTCTTTCTCCGAGCTAATCATTTAAAGTAGTGAGCTTAAAATGGCCCCGGTTAAAAGGACTCGCTTTGGTGGAGCCCACGACCACGAGGAAAGAACGAGCAAGGTTAACGGAAAGGGAATAGCTCCCATGGAGGAACAAATACCGGCCATCTCACGGGCCATCGATGAAGAAATGGAAGAGGTAGGTCATAATTTTATTTAAGTTGTTTGAATTAGCATTGCACACGTTTAGTCAAGAATGAACATATCCCCAAACATGTTGGAGAAATCCGACGGAAACCTCGACATTGAATTGATTGTACATTAAGTTCTAAAGTAGGAAGGAAATGATTGATGGGTATGCTGGTTGCATTTAGGAAAGAATGTCTGCTAGGGAAAATTTAGATCGACATGTTCATTTTATTTCCAATGTTGAATCAGTCCTGACCCCCCTACTGATCACAGGGGGCAGAGTTCCTTGTTAAGGGCTCTTGAATCCACGACTTTCTTTCTATGTGGTGGATACCCACGATTTGCTTTATATGCGGTGGGAACCCACGTCTTGCTTTCTATGCGATGGGAGTGTCCATGACGTGCTTTCTATGCGGTGGACATACCTAGTTGTAGGGCAGCTAGGTGACAATGGGAGGAGTGAACTCTTGCTGGAGGGGGGATGTTGTACCTCCAAAATTTTTACTAGAATTCTGTCTTGGTGTTGTTTGCAATACTGGTTGAAGGGCTGTTTGAACGAACAATGTGATTCTGAATTAAGCAAGGAATCTTTATGTTCAACAACCTTTGTGGTAGTAATTAGGTCACACAAGGAAGTGTTAGTATGGGGGTGGAAAGTGCGGGCTTGGCTCAGGTTGCCAATGCCTACGAGATGGGTGGTCCCGATTGGTCGGGAACTCTCTGTCCCCATTGTGCTTACTGAATATTAGTAATTCTCATTGACCCTAGAGTGGGGAATTCTCGAGAGTATGTGCCTATGAAACTTGTGGAAAAAGGCACTCGAGGCTTCTCTCCTCTTGGAAGGTGGGTCTTAGGATCGCTAGATAGCTCAAGTACGCTTCCCCTGCGAGATGGAGCTAGATCTCCCTGCTAGTAGGCTCGAACTCGACTCACTTTGTGATGAGAGATCGTCCGCTAGTCGAACCCCGAACCATTTGTTTGCTTCCGCAATAGATCTAGTGGCCACTAGGTTCACCATCAGATCCGCCGTTGATACGGTGGGATGGGGACCTCACACCTAGTATCAGAGCCTAGGTTAGGCTGGGAAATAAAGTCGTACTGTTTGAATATTTAAATAAGGAACTGAAATTATATAGGTAGTTGATCCAAATTCCTTGCATTGGTGTTGCAGGAAGACCCCGTGCTCGAATATCGGAAGTTCCAAGTGTTTGAGCTTATTTATGAGCAAGCTCGAAGATCCCCAGTTTACCAGTTCAGGCGAGATGTCATGGAGATACTATTGAAGGCTTATATGCCATACTCCACTCGCATTGATAGAGGATGGGAACTTGATTGGACATTTCCAGGAGGGGTTTACTATATCAATGCTCGGAAGCTAGGATGCCTGGCTACCGACTTGAAGAAGATACGTTGGGGAGAAGAGTTGAGAGTAATAGAGATATTCTACTTGGTGCCTACACGATTGGACCAGACTGTTTCAGACAACTCCAACCAAACCATCCACGACTGGCTTTTGGAGAAGGTCAACAACGTGATCCCAGCGAACCGAGTGAAAACCTTTGGGTTACTGAAAGCAGAACTCCGGATTGATATCTTAGCTTATTATCCACTCAAGAATGAGTATAGGAACTATTACATGAATGAAGTAGTGCATCATGTCAATACCATCTCCTAGGCGTATGTCATACGCAATCCATAAATCCATGTAATAAGCTGATTATCAGTTATCCTAAACCTTGAAGGGTTCGATTGTAATAAATTTTCATCAATAAAGCGCGTTTGTCTCTGAATGTCTGTCTCTTGATAAAGTGGAATTTTGAATTTTATTAAAGTTTCGTGTCTATTTTGAAATCCAAGTAATGGTATCAAGAATTCGTATAATCCATGTAGGTACCGCCTGTTGCTCTGTACTCGGCAGCACAAGAGAAGAAGTTCCTCCTTAAGCAAGCCCAACCTCCGATATTTAAGGGCGAGGGGGCAAATGTGGAGAGAGATGTGGAAGTATGGATAGAAGCCATGGACAATTACTTTGAAGCTGCGGGGACCCAACCCGTAAATCAGACCATGCTTGCGATGTTTTGCTTGACTGGCGATGCCAAGATATGGTGGAAGCAACATTGCAGGGACATGGATATTAAGGGATCTTCCCAGTCCTGGGAAGCCATTAAAGCTACAATAATGGGACGATATTTACCGCCTGCCTATAGAACCTTGAGGATGAATGAATTCTTTTCACTTCGGCAGTTGAATTCATCTGTCGAAGAATACTATGCAAAGTTTGTCACTCTTCGCAGATATGCTCCTAAGATGACATTGGAACAACAGGTGGCAAGGTTCTGCCAAGGACTAATCGACCCCCTGAATACTCGGTTGGAAGCTCTCAGGCCAACGACGCTACATGATGCCTTGTTGAGGGCCAAACCTTTAGCTCTCGAAGTACAAAAGGCTAATTAGAACAGGAGGAATCATTGGTCAAAGAGGGCAAGGACGACTGCTTGGGATAACAGACCAGCCAACCAAGCGTATAACCAACGCCCTATTGTGGCTACCACTACAACCATGGAGTTCCCTGATGTTCGATGCTATGGTTGCGACGAGCATGGACATTACAGATCCAATTGCCCCAGGAACATTCAGGCAACCAACGCCAATGCCATACCCTTGAATACCTGTGGGCGTGGCCAAGCTAATGAAAGAGGAGGACGAGGAAGGATGAACAGAGGGCGAGGGCGTGGAGCTACCGCCAGAGTGAATGCTGTAGTGGTACAACCAACTGTGGGTGACGAAGCAGTGGAGAGAGCAACCCTACATGCTGCAATTGACAATCCCAATGGTTGCAAGCAATACGCAGTCATTCATACGCCAGGATCTCTCAGAGGTGAACAAGTTAACTTCTTTATAGATTGTGGTAGTACTCTTTCATTTCTTTCACCCCGATGCATGAGGAAGCTAAAGCTAGATAAGTATCCAACAAGCAAGCTAGTTGTAGAGTTAGCAAACGGCAAGGAAGTAGTATCTCAACACTCTGCAGGAAAAATTGACTTTGATTTAGGGGGACACCCAACTTCTTCCCAATTTCGAACCCTACCCTTAGGATTCTTTGATGGGATATTAGGCATGGACTGGCTAAAGCAAAATAGGACCCACATACATTGTGCACAAGGGAATTTTACCTTTACAGATAACTTGGGTAATGAAGCCTTAATCCAGGGGGAAAATGGGAGACCTAAGGCTACTCTAGTTAAGGCCAGCAGGCTTTTGAAGGGACTAAGGAAGGGTCAGCAAATTTATGCGGTTAAGCTCAACAAAGTGGACCGATCAGATACCTCACTTCGACCAAACTGGTTGAGGGAATATGATGATGTGTTCCCAGAAGACCTTACAAATCTTCCACCACACAGAGAGGTAGATCATGAGATTGAGACTATCCTTGGGTGTGAACCTATCTCAGAAAGACCTTATAAAATGTCACTTCCAGAGGCCATCGAACTCAAAGAACAGCTTAGGCAACTCATTGAGCAAGGATTCATTCGACCCAATACTTCCCCCTTGGGGTGCTCCAATTCTTTTTCAGAAGAAGAAGGATGGAACCTTAAGGCTATGCATAGATTACCGGGGACTGAACCAGGTAACTGTCAAGAACAAGTATCCAATTCCAAGGATTTACGAACTTTTGGACAGACTCCATGGTGCCAAAATGTTTACAAAGATAGATCTAAGGTCAGGATATTACCAAATCAGGATCAAGGAATCGGATATTCCAAAGACAGCTTTCAATACTAGGTATGGGCACTACGAGTTCACAGTAATGTCTTTTCGTCTAACAAATGCCCCTGCAAGCTTCAATCGACTTATGCAGGATATTTTCAGACCTTACCTGGATGATTTTGTCTTGGTTTTCTTTGATGACATTCTGGTCTCCTCTAAGAATGAAGCAGATCACAAAGAACATGTTTGCAAAGCACTTGATCTTCTTCGGGAACACCAACTTTACGCTAAAGAGAGCAAGTGTACCTTTTGCTCGCCGAAGGTCACTTACCTTGGATTTGTTATATCGGCTGAAGGAATTTCAGTGGACCCAGAAAAAGTCAAGGACATCGTTGATTGGCCTCAACCATCTACCGTCAGCGAAGTCAGAGGATTTCTTGGGATAACGGGATGGTACAGGATTTTTGTCAAGGACTATGCACGTATTGCTGCACCTTTGACGGAACTCCTGAAGAAAGGAATGAGGATCGAATGGAAGACCGAGCACGAGTCTAGCTTTGCTAAACTAAAAGAGTTCTTGGTCTCAGCTCCTATTTTAAAGCTTCCAGATTTCAGTAAGGAATTTGAAGTAGCGACCGACGCTAGCAAATTTGCTCTAGGAGGAGTTCTTACTCAAGAAGGAAGACCAATGGCGTATACTTCGCGAAAGCTGAGAGATCATGAAAAGAATTATCCTACTCATGATTTGGAACTTTTAGCGGTTATTCACGCGCTGAAGTTATGGAGACATTATCTTCTCGGACGCAAGTTTCAGTTGGTTACAGACCACAAGAGCTTAAAGTGGATTTTTAATCAACCTATTCTCAATATGCGACAACGACGATGGATAGAGCTATTATAGGAATATGACCTTGACATAAGGTATAGACCAGGGAAGGAAAATGCAGTTTCATATGGTCTTAGCCGAAAATCCTTTCTCGGAGCTATCTCTATTCCAAATAACCCTATCTGGGATAGAATCAAAGAAGCATCGTTAGTAGATCCAGAGTACCAACGTATAGTATCACTGGTTCAACAAAATAAGATGCCTGAAGCTAAATATTACTCTCTTATGGGAGGATGTATTTACTACAGACATAGACTCTGTGTACCTAGAGACCCAACTCTAAAGAAGGCTATTTTGTATGAAGCACATGATAGCCCTACATCCGGACATCCAGGCTATGCTAAGACTCTTCATGCTGTCAGGAGGAGTTATTTTTGGTCTGGAATGAAAGGAGACATACTTCGCTATGTGAGGCAATGTCTTTCTTGTCAAAGGATAAAGGCCGAAAGAATCAAGTTACCAGGGCAACTTCAACCTCTTGACATACCCCAGATGAAATGGGAATTCATCAGTATGGATTTCGTTACAGGATTACCTTCTACAGGAGGTTATGATTCTGTTTTCGTGGTTGTTGATATGCTCACAAAAGTGGCTCATCTAATACCCGTAAAGACAACCTTTAATGCTTCAGATGTTAGTCGGGTATTCATCAAGGAGATTTTTAGGCTACATGGTCTACCCAAGCATATCGTCAGCGATAGAGATGCCAAGTTTACATCGAAATTTTGGACTTCTCTTTTCCAATCTATTGGGTCACATTAGCCTTCAGTACAGCGTATCATCCGCAGACAGATGGGCAAATTGAGAGAGTTAATCAAGTCATCGAGGACATTCTCAAAGCCTATTGTTCACAAGATCCAAAGAAGTGGTTACAATATCTACCTTTGGTGGAGTATGCTTATAATTCTTCCGAACACAGAAGCATTGGAATGTCACCTTTCAAAGCTCTTTATGGACAGGACTGCTTAGCACCACTGAACTTCTCAGATCCAACCATCAGGGTAGAAGCCTCCAGAAAGATGTTAGAAGATATGGAAGCACAGACTAAAGCTATTCGTCAGGATGTTCAGGCCGCTCAGGATAGACAAAAGCACTATGCAGATAAGAACCATTCGGAAAGGACTTTCAAAGAAGGGGATAAAGTTTTTCTGCGAGTCCAACCAAAGAAAAGCAACTTGTCACTAGGCAGATATAAGAAGCTAAGCCCAAGGTATTGTGGACCATTCGAGATCGTTAAGGTTGTGAGTGACCAAGCCTACAAGCTAAAGTTACCCGCAAACTTGAAGGTTCATGATGTGTTCCACGTCAACTTACTCAAACCCTATATTCCTAACCCTGATCAATTCTTGGACTCAGATCAGATAGTCATGCCAGCACAAGGAGTTCTCGAGCTTCAACGTGACTATGTACTTGAAACAAGGGAAAGGAAGTTACGCAACAGAACTATCACGGAGCATCTAGTAAAGTGGAAGGATTACCCCGAAGAAGATGCAACTTGGGAGGACAAACCAACGCTCATAAAAGATTACCCAAACACATTCTTGAGATGAGGACATCTCAAATTTTTCACGTTGGGGAGGTTGTAAGGTCTCTGACCCCGATCAAAAAGAGCACCCTTGTACCATGAAATGAATATAATGGAATAAGTTACTATCTTTAGCAGTTTTCCAGATTCTGTAAGTGCCATGACGTTTAGAATGTTATAAAGCTTCAAAATGTGAATTAAAATAATTTTTGTGAAAAATTTCCAAAAATAGTAAGTTTTTGGTCACCCGACCCGTCCAGTTTTGACCGTCTCGAAAAACTACACCCGCACCCCGAATTTCAAAAAAATGCAATTTCGGACCCCGAGGGCTGTTAAATATGGCAGGGACTCGGTCCATTATGTCTTAGTTAGAGCTCCGTATAGCAATTTATGGCATCAAAATCCGACTCATATGACCCGTTTTAGCCAAAATCAATTTTTCCAAAAATTGAGCGGGGAGGCACCGGAGCTCGGGACTGTGTGGGAACAGGTTCCAGGCCACTCCAGACCAGCTTCAGCAGCTAGGGGGCGCCCTCTTGCCTTGTGGGAGTCCTGGGGAAGCTGCCAAGCCAGTAACTTAGTCTCAGAACTAGTTAACCAAGCCAACCTGACACTTGGTGGGTAGGGAACTGGACTTGCCATGCTTAACTGGAGAAGCTCCCAGATGCATTTAGCAACCGAGGTCTATTTTCAGCCTATAGGAGCCTATTTAAAGACCTGCACACACACACACACACACACACACACACACACACTTATGCTCACACACACACACACACCTACACACACTGGGAAGGTGTTGCCGGATCACACACCTTTTGAAGAAGAAGCAAGGAGGGAGGTGCTGTCGAATTCTCGCCTCAAGAAGCTCGATTAGATCAGAGAATCGAGAGGATTATCAGCCCTTAATCACGGTAACCACGGTTTAATATAATGCTTTCTGCAAATCCTTTTCATTACCATCTAAATTCCTCGTCTATTATGCTTATTCCTAGTCGTAATTCTCTATAACTACTCTCTAAATTCTCCTTAATCATATTCTATTGTGTAATCATCATTCCATAGCTGAATTATCAGCCATTCATCACTCTCGATTAATGATTAGTGCATGATTATTGGAACTTTTTCTCTATAGGTAGCATAGTAATTAGTCGGTAAGCTAGTAATTGTGTAGATTGAGGAGAATCACTTTTTCTATCACCGATTAATACTGTAACTAAATTAAATTAATTTCCTTTATGCATTAAGGTGTAATTAAGGAAAAATTAATCTGTCATTAAGTCTCTACGAGTTGACTTTCCTCACACATATGCATAAGATAAATCTGCGTCACCTAGTTGCTAGGAAAGAGATTAATCATACTTAATTCATCTCTCTGGTAATTTCATTAGTGAAATCCTATTATTCTTAATCATGTAAGCCGAGTAATTATCATTTAGAGCCGGTTCCCATAGGATTATGTGTCATCCATAATGATTACTATATGGAAAATTCTAAACCTCGCATATAGGAGGAATTAATTTATGTTGCTAATCTACCTATTGAATTGTTATGACGCTTGCGAACCTTAGTTCTTTCTCCGAGCTAATCATTTAAAGTAGTGAGTTTAAAATGGCCCCGGTTAAGAGGACTCGCTTTGGTGGAGCCCACGACCACGAGGCAAGAACGAGCAAGGTGAACGAAAAGGGAAAAGCTCTCATGGAGGAACAAATACCGGCCATCTCACGGGCCATCGACGAAGAAATGGAAGAGGTAGGTCATAATTTTATTTAAGTTGTTTGAATTAGCATTGCACACATTTAGTCAGGAATGAACATATCCCCAAACATGTTGGAGAAATCCGATGGAAAGCTCGGCATTGAATTCATTGTATATAAAGTTCTAAAGTAGGAAGGAAATGATTGATGGGTATGCTGGTTGCATTTAGGAAAGAATGTCATCTAGGGAAAATTTAGCTCGACATGTTCATTTTATTTCCAATTTTGAATCAGTCGTGACCCCCCTACTGATCACAGGGGGCAGAGTTCCTCGTTAAGGGTTCTTGAATCCACGACTTGCTTTCTATGCGGTGGATACCCACGACTTGCTTTCTATGCGGTGGGAACCCACGTCTTGCTTTCTATGCGGCGGGAGTGTCCATGACGTGCTTTCTATGGGGTGGACATACCTAGTTGTATGGGCAGCTAGGCGACAACGAGAGGACTGAACTCTCGCTGGAGGGGGGATGTTGTACCTCTAGAACATTGGAATTTTTATGAATAAGTTTGAGTAGAATTTTTACTAGAATTCTGTCTTGGTGTTGTTTGCAATACTGGTTGAAGGGCTGTTTTAACGAACAATGTGATTCGGAATTAAACAAGGAATCTTTATGTTGAACAACCTTTGTGGTAGTAATTAGGTCACACAAGGAAGTGTGAGTATGGGGGTGGAAAGTGGGGGCTTGGCTCAGGTTGCCAATGCCTACGAGATGGGTGGTCTCGATTGGTCGGGAACTCTCTGTCCCCATTGTGCTTACTCGATATTAGTAATGCTCATTGCCCCTAGAGTGGGGAATTCTCGAGAGTAAGTGCCTCTGAAACATGGGGAAAAAGGCACTCGAGGCTTCTCTCCTCTTGGAAGGTGGGTGGAGCTAGATGTCCCTGCTAGTAGGCTCGAACACGACTCACTTTGTGATGAGAGATCATCTGCTAGTCGAACCCCGAACCATTTTGTTTGCTTCTGCAATAGATCTAGTGGCCACTAGGTTCACCATGAGATCTGCCATTGTTACGGTGGGGTGGGAACCTCACAGATACTATGGATAAAAGGATATTTGCACTTGATTTTCAAGTCAAGCACTGCCTCAAGACTTTTTGAAGTGATATTCTTTGATCTTTTTGCAGACTCCAAACTTCGTTCGACTCTCTTTTTATTTGACAGGGGTGTCATACTGTCAAGGAATTCAGCAAATTCCAAATCTTCAATCATAGCACTCTGCTCCAATAAGGTTTTCCATGATAAGATCATTAGTGGTGGCCCTCTCCAATTGTTTCACAGTCACCATAGGGTCCCGACTTGCTCGATCAAGCAACATTTTATCTATGTGACTTTCAACCATCCGAATCCTCCCTTCTGCACATGGATGATTATGTTCTCCAAGATGCAAAGCACACCTAGTACAATTATGCTTATCTCTTGGCAAACAATAGTAAATTACTGCAGGACATGTAGATACACATTCAGGAATCTGTCCACAGTGAGTGCATACCAGTGTGCCATATTGAGAAGAGATCAATCCTTTAGGACTAAATTTAACAAGCCGACCTCGCCATTGAGACTCATTGAGCATATTTGAGCGCAAATAAAATGGACAATCAATGTTGATGCAGCGCAAATGCCCAGAGCATCTACTAAATCTGACAATGCCATTAAAACTATCACTGCTACAAGTGACATACTCTGTCCACATGTGACTATCATGTCTTTGCTCCATACCACTCATACCTGAAGAATTACCAGATGGCAGTAATTCAAAAGCAATATACCCATCATAATGAGCTGGTAGCTCATCAGTGCAGACCACTTCCTTGGCTTGATGGAGGGAAATATATAAATTTCTTTGCAATGACATGCACTTAATCATGTCAATAGCACTCGCATTGATCTCAGAGAGAGGTACTTTCTTGTCTTTCATGTCTTGAGAAACTCTGCCAATGCCAGCATCAATCTGATCCTCACTTCTCACATCCACCTTGTAGAACTGGTGTTGTTCATGATCAAGCATAAAAGTTTGCTCACCATCTGATGATATAGTAGCTTCTACCTTGACTTGCGGTCCAGATAATGTTAGTGGACGAAGACAAAAATTAACATCACGAAGCTCAAAATGTTCTTGCAAAGAAGCAACTGTCAAAGAATAAATTATGGTATCGAACATAAGCACTAGCTTCTATCTACGCCCTGGACCAAAAGCTGTAATGCATCTCCCCATGGGTTAATAGTGTGTTTAGCAGAAGGTAAGAATATCAAAGAGCAGTGGCATGGTTGTTTTTGATACAGCGGGTGTAAATAGAATAGAGTGATATCTTTAAAATTCTATCCATAAGCACAAGCCGCCAGCAATATTGCACGTTTGTGTTCACACGAACATTTATTATTGTTTTATAAAATATATATTAGAAATAATAATTCACTATATAATATAGTCAAAACATGAAATATAAAGTGTTCAAAAAACGAGCCTGCTTTTAGTATTAAAACACTTAAAAAGGACCTGTTTTAGTTTTAAAAACACTAAAAAAACGAACCTGCTTTTAATTTTTAAAACACTAAAAAACGACCTTGCTTTTAGTTCTTTGAGTTTTACGATTTTCAGTCAATCAAGCATATTAATGACAACCGAACTTCACCTACCCAGTTAAATGTCCCATGCACAATATCCCACGCTGAAATTAAGGGTGTTTACCCCATGCTGAGTGTTTTTGGTCACAAATTTCTAAAATGCTCTTCAAGTTTTTCAAAATTCCCAAAGTACCCCTTGTCGTGAGATTGAATTTCTTGAAAGGTAGAAAAATTGTAGCTTTTCATAAGAAGACTGACTGTCTATTAATACGAGTAATTGATTTATTATTTTTAGTTATAATTTTGCATGGTAATTTGTGCCAAATTACATGCTAAGAAATTAAAAACGGAGTCATGGTTTCATATTCTTTAATCAAGCTTGGAAAAAACCTAGATATAGTGTAATCCCAACTACAAATTTTTAAATTTACCTTTAAATTTTATATTTGAAGGTGAAAAAACCCGTAAAATTTAGAAAAAATTAGTGTAATTTGGTATAAATTACCATGCAAAATTTATGTTGTTCCACATATGTAAAATTTAGAAAAGATATAGTGTAATTTGGTGAAAAAACCCGTAAAATTTAGAAAAGATATAGTGTAATTTGGTATAAATTACCCATAAAATTTAGAAAAAATTAGTGTAATTTCCGTTGTTCCACATATGTAGGTTTGCCAAGTTTTCGAAAAAAAGTTTTTTTCAAGCATTGTCATCATTAGCTATACGCGGACAACTCCATGATCATTAGCTATTCTCCATGCACTTATTATTACCTCCTGAGAGATAGAGAGAAAGAAAGAAAGATAGGGAACGATCATAATATGAAAGGAGCCCTGTAGGCCCCTACTGTATTTTTTTATAGCAATTCACAAGTATAGCTTTAAAGAAATTCACAAGTCGAGCCTTAACGTTCCTGCAGTGCTCTCTCTCATCTCTCTTTGCGCTTTCTCTGTTGTCTGATGCCGCTTGCTGCTTTGCCAAGCCTCAGGTTCCCATCTCGCCTCTCCCCTCCACGTGCTTGCCACCAAGCGGCTTGCTTGCACCCACTTGAGGGAATTTAGCTTGCGCTAATTGAGTGCACTAACTAATGAGTTAAGCTCTCAAGCTGATAACATTCGGAGAAGGGAGAACCTACTGGGAGTCAAGTTCGGAGCTCGGAGCTCGGATTAGGGAGAACCTGCTGGGAGTCTAACTCGGCCATGGGGAGAAGGGAGTCTACGTCGGCCCGAAAACCTCCTGCCAAGTAGATTTGTAAACTACTTGTAGCCATCCACGCCGGCGTGGATGGCTACAGGTAGTTTTTTTTTTCAATGTTTTAAAGCTATGTTTCTAAGGCTTATGTTTTAATTAAAATGAGAAGCCTTCTGTAACTGTAACTCTTCACTCTTCAATTGGAATTTAAACCTTTCTGTAACTATAACACTCTCTATAAAGCCCAAGAGAGATGTTGGAGGGGTAGTGCACCCCCCCGCAAAGAGAGAGAGAGAGAGAGAGAGAGAGAGAGAGAGAGAGAGAGAGAGAGAGAGAGAGAGAGAGAGAGAGAGAGAGAGAGAGAGAGAGAGAGAGAGAGAGAGACGTTCTAGCCAGTGTATAGGAGAATCATGGCGGAAACTCAAACCAAAGCGCTTGTGTTGGGATAAATTGCCAAGGCTCTGCCAGGACTTCTGTGTAGCTTCCTTATCATTATGATTCTAAGCCTAAACTACTTGTAGCCATCCACGCCGGCGTGGATGGCTAGAAGGAGTTTTGGATGTGAAAATCTACCTGTTTATAAGCTCTCTCTGAGAATCTTCAGATCTGTATAGCTTCTCTTAAAACTACCTGAAGCCATCCACGCCGGCGTGGATGGCTAGAAGTAGTTTCTTGCAACATTTGTTAGCGGTAGTGATTCATTTTTGCATTGAATTTAATCATGTTTTATTAAGATAAGTAAGCTCAGTCAAGCTATCCACGCCAACATGGATGTCTAGAGGGAATTTCTCGAGATTAATTTTTATAATTGACCATAATTTTTTGAAATTGTTAGCTCCCCTCTATCAATCCAAGCCGACATGGATGCTTAGGTGGAGATCAATAAGATTAAGTTTTGATTTTTTGAATTGCCTCTAGGCATCCGCGTCGGCATGGATGCCTAGAGGGAATTTTAGTGAAGTAATTAAATTATTTTTGGTTTTGTTTTGCAAGTCCTTCAATTCGTGGACGAGGTCGCAGAGGGAGACGGCTTTCTTGAACTCAAGCTTCCAATATCTTAGAGAGCAGTGATCAAATAAGTGCAGTCTCCTCACAGATATGACAGATGGTTTGGAGACACAGGAGGAGGAGATGCAAAGTCCGGACTTGGGGCGTGGCTCCATAAATGAAGTTGATGAATCTCTTGCCCCACAAGAGGCATGTTTTCAAATAGTGCCTGATGTCGTAAGAGATGAAGTAGCAGTAGAGACTGAGACAGGGAAGAACATGCCTCTTGCCCCACAAGAGTCATGTTTTCAAATAGTGCCTGATGTCGTAAGAGATGAAGTAGCAGTAGAGACTGAGACAGGGGAAGAGCACAAACTTTACATGCATAGAGGACAAGATATTCTTCAATGTACTCACATGTTCAGTTGTTTTGACTGTCCACCAATTCTTTTATGTCGATTGATCACTTATGCAAGGGTGAGAGGCTTACGAGATGATGTTAGTGGATTGAAAGCTGCTTTTGCAAAGGAGGGCTACATGCAATAAAAAGGAGCTTTTATTGTTTCAGTTTGGAATTGCAAGAAGGAGGAAGCTTATGTGACAGGTATTTCATTTCTCTGCTTTGGTCTTTCCTACTCTCTGTTTCTATGTTGTTTTTTGTTTTTCTCATAAATAGTAGTTGAGTGTGCTTTTCTGCCTATGATTATCTTTTTTGCAGAGGACCTTCTTTCTTCATGGGACCCAATATTGGTTGATATACATAAAGAGTTTGAAATTGAGCTTTCTAAAAGACCAAATCTTCAAGTTCTCTCTAATAAAATGTTCTATGTTTGGGAGGGTAATCATAGAACGGTCGCTTGGATGGCTGCTATTAAAGAGAGATTCTCCGTTGATTGAGAGAAACATTGTAGTGTGCTTTGTACAGTTATTGATCCTACTCGAGTGCCAGAGATAGCTCTGCTTAGTAGCTTGCAAAGAATGAATTTGTAAGCTTCAGGACTTTCTATATATTTTAGTAGAAATTTTATATGCTGTGTTTCTAACTTTGTATATATTGTATATGACCTTGGAATAGCATGAATACACATGCCCTTGTAGTCACACATCTTAGGGATGAGCTTGTCAACTGCTCCCACATTTGTGTAGCAGATCATGAAGCCTATGTAACAGGGATACCAGAAAAAGATCAAAAGATGATTACTGCAGTCCGTAAGAAATACTCGAAGGGTGTGGAGCCTTGGTATCCACTTACTCATTGATACTTGGGAAAGCTCTTATACGATGTGAGTATCTTTGTCTTGCTTTTTTGGAACGATCTTATATTTTCTTTTTGTGAAAATTATATATATTAAATTGTGTATTGAAGGATAAAATATGCAAGTAATTGAGCCAAAGAGTATGTGCTTGTTTTTTGCAAATTATTTATTTTTAAGTATGTGTTGAAGGTTCAAATGTCCAAGGAATTGAGCCAAAGAATAGAGAAAGCTAGACACACAATGACAAACAAAGAACTAATAAAAGAGGAGGAGAAAATATTGAATGATTTAGCACTCAAATATGGAGAGCGCGTTGGGAAGGTGGTTGAATTATTTTTGTTTTGGGTGTTTTGCACATAGTGTAATAGCTGTTAAACTTGGTTTTTTATTCGTTCCTCAAAAACTGCAGTTGTTAAATATTGTTGATCCGAATCTTAGACCGGATTGGATGGTTCGAGTTCTTGCACTCAAATGGGATCCTAATGGTTGGGCTACGCTTGAGAAACTGAACTTGATTTCTATGCATGATGCTCCTGTCTTGAGCAAACTGTTATGGGTTTCCTTACTTGAGGCAGATAAGATTACTAGATCCTCTTATGGTTTAAAGAAAGGAGATCATGTGTATCGCATGTGAGTAAAGTTTCTTTTGACTTTCAAGAATCTTTGATGTAGAGTTTCTAGTTTTTGTGATTATTTTAGTTTTTTCTCAACTTCCTTGTTATGTAGTTGGATCCGTAGAGATGACCTTCTACAAAGGATTTTTGATAGGGCCACAAAGTTTTTGGAGGACTTGAGCAACATTGCTGGTGGTATTTTGTTGCCTCATGATTGCTCTCTTGCCTCTTACTTAGAGGAGCTCAAGTTTGAAGCATGACCCTATCTTTATTCTTTGGAGACCTCTCTTGAAGCTAAGACAAAAGATGTTGACAAGCAAGCTATGAAGAAAGTGGACATGGTACGCATGGCATCTCAGCGGCTAGCCTACAGGTCTAGCCTACAGGTCAAGCTCATCATACTTTTATTTCAAGCTTTCCATAATTACGAAGTGTGTAGTGATGTTATTTTGTTATTTTGTTTTAGATTTCTATTATTCTTGGTTGGAAAAGGCTTTCTACCAGGGATTCCATTCTTAGCTAAGCAGTGGGCACAACTATCTACTGGGGAAGGATGAATGTACTCCCCTTCCATGAATAAGCTCACTACTTGGGAGATGGAGGCATGTCCATGGTGGATATACATGGCTTTTGGGCATGTATTGGCGAGAGAGAGAGAGAGCTTCACGATACTATGAGAGTTGGTGGCACATCCATCGATGTGCCTCTCCCTCTTAGAGTGGACGAGGTTATATCCTGTAAATGGCTACTCAAAATAGCCTCAAACATAATTTGTCTAAGAGCTTTAAATTCTCTTTTTCCTAAAGTTATTTGTTATACATACTGGTAATATTGTGTTTCTTTGCTTTTTTCAAGCTACAAATACTTCTCGCAAGGGAAAGGAGGTGATTGTTGAGACTAGGGTGGATGCAAACATGGAGGGAGAGCATGGTGAGCTTTCACTTGCGATACAATTGTTTGTTTCGTTCGTTTATTGGAGTTAAGTCACTTTGTACTGCCTCTTGTATCGCAGTACCTCTTGGGGAAATTGTTGCAAAGAAAACCATTTCTTTTGTCTACATCGTTGATACTCCCTTGTCTTCTCTGTCCTCATTGCCTGACTCACAATGCATGGCCATTTATGGGGACTACACAGCCATTGCTGCTGATTTTAGGGCCGGTGTTCGATATCCGGCATGGATTCGTGTTCATGAGCACATGGGATGTGCACGCCTCGATGGGACCTTGTGCGTGCGTGGTGGGAGAACAGTCCCATGGGCTGTTGATTTTATTTTTTTGGATCTTCCCTTTAGTGGTTCCCCATTAGCCTCCCCTGTTGTACCCCTTTGGGATGTTTGTAGCGAGGATCATGTTCGTGCAGGCATGCAACTTGCATATTCGAGTTTGTCATACTTAGGGTGGTTGTTGATCATGGTCTCTATGGCAGGTTTTTGCTTCATTCATAATTTTATACAATACTTGATGATTTTTGTTGTGTGTTTTCTATTGTGACTTTTGAAACCTCTTGCAGGAGATACCATTGGTTGGATTGAGAGATTTTGTCGTGCATTAGAGATGGCTATTCATCGTCGCATTGTGGTCCTCCATCATGGAGCTTATGGTTATGGTAACAGCTTTGGTGGTCGGATTGAAGTAATGCTCTTCTACATATTAACTTGTTTGTTTCTCATTTTGTTGTGTTATTATTAGTGTGATTGTCCTCTAATTGTCTATGTGGTGGTGTAGTGTCATTGTTCTCTCTTACTTATGGTGAATAGGGTTGGCATGCAACCACCTTGCTTTGTGGTTGAGAGCACCCCACTATTCAATCGGCTTGGCATGCAGCCTTTGGATTTTTACATGATGCACCATCTTCCAGAGTCTTCTCTAGCCAGATCATCATCAGGGGAGCCATGGAGTGGTGGCTTGCAACAAAGTCACTCTTTTATTGCATGTTTTGTGGAGCTTCTTTGTAGGCCTAGAGGTCTTTGTTTGGAGTTGGGATGTGGTACAGCGCCCATATTGGCAGCATGCTTAGACACAAGGCGGGTGTGTGCAGTAGTCGACATTGATGACACTTTGATTTCAGATTATGTGCAACCATTATTTCGCCCTAAAAAGCGAAGCAAAGAGGGAGCCTCCACCTCTCTTGATGTTGATGATGTGGGTGACATGCCTTCGCGTGTCAACCCCTTTGATGACTAGTGAGATTCCACCTTACACTTCATTTCCCCCACCTATTTTATGTTTCCATCATACTTTTATGCTATTTTGTCACTTTTTTGTATCATTGTTTAGTATTTGAAAATTATGGATAATGATTCAAACAACAATTTGAGATTTCTTGTGCTTTTAGGATGTAGATTTTGTATTACTTGCATATGGATTGTGAGACTTATCTTTTTCTTTTTGTGTGGAAGTGTGTTGCCAGTTTATGCTGAGGGGATTGCAAAAACCATGGCTGTTGATATACGATACGATTTTGACACCCACAAGAAGTGTCAGAGACGCAATGCCTTTATTGATGACGAGTGTGACTCTTCATAGTCACGAGATAGAACCATAGCATTTCTTGATGTCATTAGAGTGTAGAGGCACGACATGCTGTTCTCTATATTCCACTTGTTATGTTACAAATCTGAAGAAATCTCTATTTTTTTTGTATAAGATATGGCAATTCTCTCTTAGTACAGTTTTAGAAACTTTGTAGATGTATGAGCATTGTTGACTTGCATTAGATTTAAAGTTAAAATAAAAATTATGGTGTTGAATGTAGTTGTGGATCATTGCATGGTTTGTAATAGCTTTGCTACTAGCTTGGATTTCTCATTGCTTGACATCAAGTATCAACTGTGCAAAAGAATCTAGAGTCTAATTTTGAATAATCATATTGCTACGATTACTTAGGGATTCAACATCCTACTATTATTAAAGTAGGATCTTCATTCATCTTTCTTATCAAAGCCCATTTGGTTTCCTTATTCATTTGCTCGAAAAATCTCACTCGCCACACGGTAAAACTCCCTGGAAACAACCACAGATAGGGCAGGGACAAGAGCCTGCTGTGGCGATGGCTCATGCTCATACATCAGAGACGCCTGTGAAAGGTCAAGCAGAAGGACGGGGTCAAGGGGGAGGATGAGGTCGTGGAAGAGGTGGCCGAGATCCTAATCTCCCCAAGACATGCATTTTTTGTTTGGGGGATGGACACTGGAGGTTCGAGTGTACTGAAGCTATGGAATTCAATCGGAAGAAGCAGGAACGCGCTGCAGGGAAACAGCCTAGTGTGGATATGGTTCAGATTGAAGGACTGGAGAAGTATGATCCAGTGGTTTCATTAATCACGCGATCGGGTAAAAATGTGGTTCCAACTCCCGATGTGAAGATTCCGGATTGGACGGCTCAGGAAGAAGTGCGGAAAAAGACTGTGTCCTAGTTGCCACAATCCGCACCACCAGTGAAGTCAGCAGGACCATCGACTGTGGGCCTGGAAATAAAGGAAGGAAAAGCTGGAAATAAGGATGATATTAAAGAACAGGAGGATTGGAATTCAGTTTGGAAAGAGGTCCTCACGTCACCAATACAAGTAGCTCTGGGGTCATTATTGAAATTGGTCCCGAATTTCCATAATGCATTGCTGCGACAAACGTCCACTGAGCTGAGGGAAGTCGCCACTGGGAAAGTTGAAAGCGAGGAGGATGATTCAGCCCCGTTTCCGACGAAATAGGATCACAGATACCCGCATTCCGGAGGATTCAGTTAGATACCATGGAACATAGATTGACAAGGTACTATTGGATGGAGGAGCGGGAATAAACATCATTACTCAAGCAGCTTGTGCGCGTTTTGGCCTCAGTGATTGGGAGCCTGCACCCTTTGTAGTTCGCATGGCAGATTAACGAAGAGTGCAACCAGTGGGTTTGCTTCGGGGCATTGTTTTGGATGTGCCGGGCTTATCCTTTCCTGTTTCCTTAGTAGTCTTAAATATTGAAGATCATAATCAGGATTATCACATTATCTTGGGGAGACCCTGTTTACAACAAGCGAGGGTAAAGCATAATTGGGAAGCAAATATGCTTATCGTGAAAAAGGGTAAAAGGAAAGTGCGGGTGATGTTGGGAACATGCAGACAACCAGTTCAGGCAGCATGGCCAGTGATAGCAGAAATAGTCAATATGGTGGAAGGATTAGAAGAGGATGAAGAGGAACAATTTCTAAAAGCTAATCCGGATTTGGTTTCTTTATATCTTGCGGATATTTCTCTGATTCCGAAAGGGAATCCGGTGGGGGTTTCAAGAATTCCAGCAGGAATATGGGAGCAACAACAGGTGCTTCCAAGTCTTGAATCATTGAAGGACGTTATTCAGCAAGAACGTGCATTTGAGGCACAAATGGAAAAAATTACAAGGGTTAAAGAAGATGAACTGGAGAGGGTCTTTCTAGGGGAGCAAGCGGAGTCGCAGCCCATATACATTAATAAGCAGCTGGAGGCAAGTTTTAGAGATGATTTGATCAAGTTACTGACAGAGTTTAAAGATGTTTTCGCATGGGAATATGCGGATATGCAGGGATTGGATCCTAAGTTTTATCAGCATACGATAAATCTGAAACCGGATGCGGTGCCAGTGAAGCAACACTCATACATGATAAATCCGAATGTGGCAAAGCAAGTAAAGATGGAAATTGATCGCCTGTTGGAAGTGGGTTTTATTACCCCTATTGATAATCCGGAGTGGATTTCTCCAATTGTGGTCGTACCAAAGAAAAACAAGAAAATCCGAATTTGTGTGGATTATCGGAAATTGAATGTGGCTACTGTTCCGGATCCTTTTCCTCTTCCAATTTTGGATTCCATTTTGGATGATGTAGCAGGACATGAGATGGATACTTTTTTGCATGGATTTAGTGGATATAATCAAATCCGAATGGCATTGCGGGATCAGCCAAAAACAGCTTTTATTACCGCATGGGGTGTGTTTGCCTGCACAGTGATGTGGTTTGGATTGCGGAATGCACCTTCCACTTTTCAAAGGGATATGTTCCAAATTTTTGGTCCTTATTTGGCGGATTTTATGCAAATTTTTTCGGATGATCTCAGTGTTTTTGGAGCGCAATTGGAGCATTTGAAGCAATTACGGTTATGCTTTATGAAATGCAGAGAGGTAAAATTCAGTTTGAATCCTTTAAAGTGTGCATTTACTGTTCGCAGTGTGGAAGGCTATTGGGGCATATAATTTCTGAAGATGGTATTTCCGTGGATCTGGATAAAATTGCTGCAATTATGGAAGCGCCTCCACCGTGGAACCAGAAACAGTGCCAGATTTTCCTGGGTCAAGCTCGTTGGCATGGGAGGCATTTGCGGTTTGTCACGCATTTGGCAATCCCGATTACTCAGGCAAATCATGCTATAGATTTTGAATGGACACAGGAATGTGACTTTGCTTTTTGGAGATTAAAACTTCAGCTATCCAAAGCTGCAATTATGCTTGCACCGAATTGGGGTCAGGATCTTCATGTGTTTGTGGATGCTTCGGATCGAGCTATTGGCCGTGTGCTGATGCAGGAACAAAGTCAAGGATGGTTCTGACCTGTCTATTATGCCAGTAGACGATTATCATCCACAGAAAAAAATTATTTAGTAACCGAAAGGGAATGTTTAGGGATGATTTATTCAGTGAAGAAATTCCGGCACTATCTGTTGGGCCGACGTTTTTTCTTCCATGTGGACCATTCGGCTCTTTTATACCTGGTAAGGCAAAAGAATTTGACGGGAAGATTGGCCATATGGGTGCTTTTGCTGCAAGAATTTGACTTTGAGGTCATACATCGGCCAGGGGCTCAGCATGCGGTGGATGATTACCTATCCACGTTAGATTCCGGTGAGCCGCTGACGGGTGTAGCTGATGAATTTTTGGATGCGTCTCTGTTTCTAACAGGAGTAGTTGCAGAGGATATCCCAGTTCCGCAATAGGCAAGGGTCATTCCGAGCATCCCATGGACATGGTATGAGGAAATGTTTCATTTTCTCGATAGCGGCGAAATAACTTCCTTCTTGTCCAGCCATCAGAGGAAACGTATGGCTATTAGAAGCAGAAATTTTGAGATCATTTTGGGAAAGCTCTATTATCATACGGTGGCAGATGTGCTACTCAGATGTGTGCTACCACAGGAACAGGAAGCAGTATTAGAGGAAGTCCATACTGGTATTGTGGGAGGTCACTTTGCAGCATTAATCATAGCTCGAAAGGTTCTCCAATCTAGATTATGGTGGCCCACATTTTTTCAGGATGCGAGAAATTATGTGCAACAGTGTGATGTGTGTCAGCGGTTGGGACAACCTACCAAACGGTCCAGAATGCCTTTTCAGCCAGTCCTGCCCTTGGAGCCTTTCCAAAAGTGGGGTTTGGATTTTGTTGGTCCTTTTAAACCAGTGGTAGCTCACACAGGTAATAAGTATATTTTGACAGCCACGGATTATGCTACCAAATGGGTGGAGGCATGGCCTTCGAGAGATAATACTGCAGTTTCTGTGGGTGGGATGCTTATATAAGGATATCTTTTCTAGATATGGCTGCCCTATTGAGGTGGTTAGTGACAGGGGAAGTCATTTTTTGAATAAGATGATGGAGATAATGCTACGGTTTTATTTTGTATTGCACAGAAAATCTTCTCCATATTATCCTCAGGCGAATGGGCAAGCAGAATCAACTAATACGCAATTGATTCGGATTTTAACAAAGTTAGTGAATATGAATCGAACAGATTGGGATGTGAAACTGCCTTCCGCCTTATGGGCCTATCGGACAGCTTATAAAGTGGCAACAGGATTGATTCCTTTTAAGTTGGCATTTGGCATGGAGGCAATCACCTCGGTGGAGCATGTGATTCCGAGTATGCAGATGCTGATTGCGGATCGGCTTCTTCCGGAGGATTCTGTGATTTATCGATTGGATGTTTTGCAAGAACTAGACGAAGAGCGGCTGAATAGCTTTGCGGTGCTGCAGGATCTGCAGTCGAGGCGGAAAAAATGGCTGGATCGCCCGAAAGCACGGAAATTTGTTTGGGGACAGCCGGTCCTTGTCTTTAATTCCCACCTTGGGAAGATGCTGGGGAAGCTTAAATTACGGTGGTCAGGACCATTCTGGATTTTTCAAGCATGTGGGTCCATCTCTTTTTATTTGGCGGATTTACGAGGGGAGTTTATTTCTGTGCCGGTCAATGGTGTCAGACTGCGCCATTATGTTTCACCTACTCCGATTCAGTGCCCCTTTGTTGTGGTACAAGAGCCGGAAGCCGCCCTAATCATGATTGGGGATTCTTTTGCATGCAATCTTGGAAAGCGGGAAAGGAACTATGATGGTTGCGACACCGTGGATCGCCCTATTTTGGGAACTCATTATGAGAGGGTTACTACATGTAGACGATTCTTATTGTGTTTCTCCTGTGTAGCGTGTCGCGCGCTCTTAGTTCTATACTCTCTTCTCCTTCATCTCATCACCACCATGACGGCTTCCCTCCTGCAATGTATTCCTTTCACTCCTGTACAGCAACTAGCGCTTCGACGAGTGGACGCATGGCTGCAAGACTTGCGGCTGCGTATGTTCGCCAACTTGGATTGGCAAGGGATACCAGTTCATCCGCAAGCAACAGGTTTGATTGAGAAACTGGCTACTGGCGATATTGTGGTGCTGAATAATCAACAGATTCAGTTGATAGCAGAAAGGATCTCCAGGTGTTGCTGTTTGCCCAACAATGGCGTGGTGCGCGCCTCTCATGTGATCCCTGTTGGAGATGTCGAGCAGGAGTTTGGCTTGAAAGTAAAAGGGGAGTATAAGCTTTCAGGGTTGTCAGATGTAGCAACCAGGGATGCGTATCGATGGTTTCTCGAGGCGATTTGGCTACAAGCCAAAACCTATACCATTTCGACTCGAGAAAGAAATGTTTTGCATTCGGCCAACTTTGGGCCAGTAGCTTGAGCAGCGGTTGTCAGAGAACGACTGCTGGCGGAGTGCCAAAGAGTGATGGCACAATTGGGGAGAAATACCCCAACCAATACAAAAGTTGGCCAGCTTCTCACATTGATTTTTCCTTTAAGAGAAGTTTTTCCTCTCGCCCTGTGTCCTCTCTGTCACTTTGAAGATGATCGATTGGTGGTCCAAGGGACTGTTGCTCCTCTGTCGCAAACGCAAAGTTTGGCAGTGCCTGCTCTGCTGCTGAGAGGGAAACACAGCAGCAGCATGTTGGCACTGGGGCTTTGCCAGGTCCATCGATGGTAGTGGTATCCTCTAGAGCCCAGGAGATGGCCACTACAGGTGCAGGATCAGAAAATCGCAAGCGCGGCAGGAAGGAACATCAATTTTCTACACCACCTCCAGCGACTGCATCTCTTGTTTCGGAGGATTCTTCGATGGCACGCTGGCGTCGCCGAATGCAGGAGAGAGTGGCAAGCGCTACTCCGCTGAGGATGGACTCTTTGGTTGCGGATGTCCCCGCTCAACCCAAAACTTCTGGCACTACCAATGCAGCTGCCTTGACGGGAGGTACTCTTCCCGTAGCGCTACCTTGGGAGGCTACGGCAGCGACCCCTGCTGACCAATTACAAGCATGCGGCATTTTTTTGAGCAGACTTGCAGAGTCTATTCGTGCGGCCTGGCCAGCCCCCGCCCCACAGAGGGAAGAGTAAATGAGCTGGAAGCGTAGGTAGCGGCCTCGCAGACTCGCATTGCCGAGTTGTCCACTCAGAATGAAGAGTTGACTGCCACAACTCGCCAGCAAGGGGCAGAAATACAAATGTCACGAGGGGCTAATGTCGAGTTTGTGGCCTCTATTCAACAAAAACTTCTCCAGTTGAGAACGCAGCATAGCCTGGCCTCATACTTAGCCTTGCACCCTGGTGATGTAATGATCAATATGAATGACTTGGATGCGTTGGCAGTGGAGATGCAAGAAGATCTCGGTGTTTTTTTGGATAATCAACTACAAAGCTGGAGCACACCCTTAGCTGCTGAGGTGAGAGCATAGCCACCCACTCAGCAGGTTGTGGTGCAGCAACCCGAGTCATCCAACACTGACAGAGGTAAGAGTGTTGTTCCCGAGGGTTTTGATTTGCTGATTGGGCACGAGCTACAAAGGATTGTGCTGAAGCCCAGGCTCATGTATCTCATTTGCAGAAAATGATTCGTCGATTTCGTAAGGAGGGGCACAGGGTCTATTTTTGGGTGGAGACCTTGGCTCATTCTTTTTCTCTCAGTCTACCACCTTGCCCTCCATTTTGTTCTTCTCTTAATAGATACCTTTCTCGCTATTATCCTTTACATACACCTCTTGCTCCTTTGCCACAGGCGCCTGATCAATATATTTCTTTGCCAATGCAGTTTATTCCTCGGGCTCCTTGGCCGGAACATATTGAGATAGATCCACATCTTTTGGATGAGGTCTATCGGGCACATACTGCAGATTTTAGAGGCTTTGGCTACATTGATATTTCCTCTTCACCAGAGCAGGGTGCAGATCAACAACCGGATCAACTGAAACCTTCCAACCAGAGGGTCTGAGTGTGGGTTCGCGCAATCCACCGTTGCGGGTAATGTAGTTGCGGGTAATCATTCCCGTAATGTCTATTGCTCCTGTGTGGGCAATAGCCATTACATTTGTGCTAAGGGATGTTTTTCAAGGAAAAATGTCATAGTGTTTAGGCAAGGCCTGTTGCATACTAGTACATGCAAGGCGTGCCATGTAGGGAAAACATTATTAGGCAAGTCGATGCGAGTACTTTACAAGGTATGTATGTTGCCGTGCAAATGTTTTTTACATTCTTGTGCAATTACACCACTTAAGGAATAAGCAAGGCTTGTGCACATTACCAAAAGCATTATGTTTTTGTTTTGCTGAACACATGGTGCGAACACCCACTCACAGTCAAGCACGGCTTGAGTGAGCAATGTTCTCATTTAACAGCAATGCTTCTTCCCATTCCTGGAAAAGGTCAGGGCATGGTAGTGCCTAAGCATCTCTTGGAGATCGACACGGCCTGTTTATAGCCTTGATACAGGAGAAACAGGTCCCTCGACAAGACCGACCATTACCTGATTGAAGAAGCTTGTTAATGTAGTTAACTCTCCCCCTCTTCAAGACCACCAATTGTGCTACTTGGAAGGACAGAATGGAAAGAGGCCAGAGAGGTTCAAGCTATGGAAAGCTTAGGGTTTATGAGAGAGTGTACTAAGAAGAAAAAGATCAATTTATAGGAAGCATGGTTATGGTTTTTGACCATGGCTTCTCTTGGAGAGGAGATATGTGTGTGTGTGTGTGTGTGTGTGTGTGTGTGTGTGTGTGTGTGTGTGTGTGTGTGTGTGTGTGTGTGTGTGTGTGTTACAAGAGGCTTGGCTATGGCCTCCTTAAAGATTCTCGACAACTTACTCTCTAGTTGCAACCTAAAAATGGAGGGGAGAAGTGAAAAATGAGAAGAAAAGCCCTCTTTTTATGCACATTTTTATAAGTTCTTTCACTTATCTTGATAGTTTATCTTCCTTATCTTGATAACTTATCTTTTCTTGATAACTTATCTTACTTATCAAAAATTTCTCAACAAGTTACTTACTCACCTTATCCTTATCTTCTCTTTTCATTCTTTATGTTATTTTTTTTTTCAAAATGAAAAGCTAATTTTCTATGCATTGATGGCATAAACTGGAAGTGTGTCGTGAGTATACTTTGGTGCTTAAATTGAGCCTGAATTTTCTTGAACATTTTTTTCTTTCCGATATTTTTTTCTTTTTCTTTTTCGTCTTTTAAGTCTGTGTCTTAGATGTGTTGGCTTTACATACGGGCTAGAGGAAGGTCCTTACAAACTCCCAATAAAAAGAAAGAGTTGTCCTCATCTCAAAACAATAAAGGAACGTGATAAATCGTCAAGTGCAAGTTACACCTTTAACATTTAGGTAACGGTAATTTGTTCTTCTCTAGCTTGCTCATCTATATACGGCACAATTTATCCTCATCTCTTACAATATTCTTACCTTCATCTTTTTCTTTTCTTCCCATCTCCTTGTTAAGAACTTCTTAGGATTGTCTCTGTTAACCCTTTCTGATGTCTCTTTGTTCATTATCTTACTTATGGATCAGTGCCAAGAGCTAATCTTATCTATGGCCATTCCTCATATTCAGCGAACAAGTGAATCAGTCAGGAGGGGTTTTGTGAAGCAGTATGAGCACCTACTTTTCCCTCACTTTGAAACTTTAGTAGCTCAAACCATATGGTGGACGTTTCAAGACATACAAGGGTGACACTTTGGGGTCGGGATCACTTTTGCAACAATGTTTGCTTGGCTATGGTAATTGAAGCAATGGGTTTGGGTCCTTGTTACTACTGCGTGATGAGGTCGATGTATCGTGGGTTCCTTGAGCGAGACTATTTGCTTGCACAGTTTCTTTCTCATCAAAAGATATATTTTTACCCTCACTTTGTTTTACCACTTAGAGGGCTGTTTAACTTCCCATGGGCCTCATATAGAGAGATCAACACAGCAATTTCACAGTGAAATCTTCTTATGGATGAAAGGCCTAATATGCATCCCACTTGGGATAATTTCTTTTGTGATCATGTGATGGATGGTCTTATTGACTTGTAAAAATCCATCTTCATTGTATCTCTTAGCAAGTTCGTCGTTTATTAGATCTTTGTTCTTATTTAAAATCCTTCTTTCTCTAATTTCTCTTGATAAATACAATTAAATTTGTTCTTAGCGTCCTATGTCTAGTATTTTTTATAATCCCTCATGGGAAATACAAATATAGCTAGCTTAGTTAAAAAGGATAACACTAATCTTGTTATTATGTAGCAAAAATAGTCGTATTACAAAAGGTAGCATTTCTTGAGTGACACAAAAAGGTAACAAGACGGAGATTGTTTTCATCGATTACATCGGCTAGGGAGGATTAATATGATCACAAGAGAAGAAATCTCATCACAAAAAGATGAAAAAACTCGAAAATAAGATATTCGTGGTCTGCCTAGGAAGTACCTTCAGTGGGATAGCCTTCCCACTAGACCAACCCTCCTGAACTATTCTCCATGTAGTAGCTTTATTTCCTTCATTTCTAAAACTTTGTTTAGCTCCATCCTTATACTCTTCTTTAGTCTCGAGAATGGGGAATTGCCAATTCCCATTACTAGTATCCAAAATAGCATAAACATTGGCTTGTTCATTTGTCTCATCCTTTACAAAGACAAAGTTTATTGTTGTTGATCTAGGTGTGTTGACGATTGGTCTTTGAAAATGAGTGGTAGGGGGACTTCTTGCTTGGGCTGGATTTCTTCTTCTTGTTCCAAGGTTCTTGAATTGTCTCCCTTGATGGGTGGATTCTGAAGTTAACAGGGAGACTTGAATTACTAGGGTCATTTCCTTTAGGGCATTGGGCCTTCTTATGACCAAATTTTAGGCATTCATAGCATTGAATTTTCCTTCCTCTTTGGGTGATTGGAAGAGCATTCATACAAACAAAGTGCGGTGGTGATTGGGGTTGGGAAACTAGATTTGGTATAGACGGTACTTTGGTTGTTTGACACAGTTGACTGGGATAGGAAGGGAAATTCTTGTTTCCTATTGGTTGTAGTGTCTCTCTAAAAAAGGCTTTTATACTTGGACTTGGCCCATATTAGAGCGTCTGCAAGTGAGGCAGATTGAAGGGATTCTACTTTGGGAGCCAAATCTTCTCCAAGCCTGAGAATGAAGTGACTTAGCTTTTGTCCCTCTGTCATGAGAGGATCATATTGTGAAAGTCGTACAAACTCCTCATACTAAGCTTCAATAGAACTATTTCCCATCTTGGAAGAAATCAACTCGTTCATCTTAGTAGTGGAGTAGTCTAGGGGAAGATATCTCTCCTTGAGATGATTCTTTAACTCATCCTAGATTTGGGTCACCTCTGCTACTTAGTGAAACTAGCAGTTGAGCTTCCACCATGTTTTTATTGGTCCGTCTAACTTAGCTCTCTCCCTTATTCCCTGGAGCAACTGCATTGTAGCTGACAAGAGCAAATTAGTCATCCATCTTTATGATCCATTCTTCTAGTTAAGTAGGTGCAACATCACCTGTGCCTAGAAAAGGATGTGGCTGCACAAATTTGAGAAGGGACTTGAGATCCTTGTCATGCCCAAAATCCTCTTTGAGGGCTATAGCAAGTGGCACTTACATTTTTGAAGTAGGATTGGACATACATTCCAAGGTACATGAGGGGCAATGAAGGTCATCAATAGGTGCAACAACAGTAGTATCAACACATCCTATCTCATGTGGCTAGAAACAAAAGTTATTACAATGTCTTGAAAGCATTTCTTCTACACACTTATTCTCTTCTTGTGTTAAAAAATCCTCTAGTTATTTTAGAAATTTCTTTGTGAACTTGTGTCTAGTTCTTTTTGGATCCCAGATACTTGATTGTTGCAAAGAAACTTGTCCTAAATTTCTCTTGCAATTTGATGGTAACGATAAGTCCATCAATCTCACTTTATTTTCCACAATTTTGTATTATTCTCTATCATCACTCTCATTCCCACGAAGACAATCATGATTCATCTCATGAATCACACAAATAGTCAAGAACTACATATCTTTCTTCCCATCTATACTCTTTATGCTGGCATAAGCAAAACCATCGTCCAAGACCTTTATTTCTATGCAAACGACTATGATGTATGGATACCCAAGGATAAGAGGATATGTAGACATCTCCTACATGATGAAGTTCTGCTCATCTTTGACATTACAAATGGCCACTTTTGGAATTTTACAAGCCCTATATAGATCTCTTGATGAATTTTTTGTATGTCTAACTATCTAACCATGGTTTGTGTCTATATCATCCACTTGACCCTTGTGTAAAGACTCTTGGACATAAGATTGATTCTAGATCCATGATCTATCAATGCAGCATATGGATCCTCAAGATTAAGCATCTTGACCAAGTAGCTCTTGCGGAATTACATTTAGAGCAGTGGATTTTATGTGAACCTTCATCTTCATCATCATTATCCAAAAATATAACATGCATATTGTTAGGCCTAAGGTAGGACTGGAGGGGCAAGGACCTAATCTAGGCATTCATTGTCAAGGGGACTCCTAAAATAGGGACACAAGGTCTATATAGGGAAAGGTTTGGTAGAGATGAGCATGCAAAAGTCCCTCAACACATTCACTGGTATTAGAACTCAAGGAATAGGAGAGGCAGGGAGTGGAGAAAAGTAACTAGCATGAGGTGCATGTCATGCATGCTTATATTTTCTCACACTCTCTCTCTCATCCTCAAGGATCAGGAGGAAGGGCAAGTTTGAGAGGGGTGAGGTTTGTGGGGAAAATCCCTCTTGCATGCACAAGGAGGCCATGGAGACCTACACCAAATAGGACGAGATCAAGACCAATGATGATCACACCAACAACAGCATCAACATCTCTCTCTCTCTCTCTCTCTCTCTCTCTCTCTCTCTCTCTCTCTCTCTCTCTCCATCTCCGCACTACCTATGCTACTTTCATGGAAAAATCTCCCTTCTTTTTCACATTTTGGCATGTTGTATTTTGGGCACTCCCTTCCCAAAACTCCTAAGAAGTTTTTCCACGGCACAAGAAAACTCTCCAAAAAGGCATGACCTTGTGCTCAAGGTCCATTTGGAAATAACCACATAGTGACTTCTAGCAAGCAAATTAAAGTTTTTGCACTTCCACATGTCTTGTAAATGTTGCTTTCGATATGAGTATCTTACAATCTTGGCATGAAGATTTTCTTTGAGCAAGCTCTTAAGAATTCTAGAGCAAGATTTGACCTCGTGCAAATCCAGTGCAACATCAATTTTGAACATGGCTAGTGCACAACATTGAGAACTACACAAGAAGAACATGTGTGAAGCTGGAAATCAGCTCCATGTGTAGACATCAAAATGACTGTTTATTGATTAACAGTTTAGTTTAATTATTTATCGCTTGTTAATGGCCTATGAAAACATCTCTTTGAGTTCTTTTGTAGCACATCATGTATGCCACTCCAAATGGTGATATTCACCTAATTGGAGCAAGGTTTCCAAGTGGGTGTGATTCTTATCATGGCTATTTTAGGATTGTATGGTCAAGGACGTAGTTAGAGAATATTATATTATCCAAGGTTTTTGGTGGATATTCTCTACATTTTCTTGTAGCATGGGGAAATCTTGAATATGCTTTGTCAGTGTGATTATTACATGCATTAATTGCAGGTACTTTTCTTGCTTTCACTCTAATGTACAACTCAAAAAGCTTGATTATTTGTTGATGCATGATAAGGTTCCTTTTATTTTAACTTTGCAATGACATACTAGACTCTTCAAAGCCTTTTCAAAATCCTTGAGATTTATGTTTGGATTAATACAAAATTGATAAAAGGCTTGTAGGAAGTATGGTTATCATGGTGTGCATTAGGAAAGTTTTGAACTCATTTTTGGGCCTTTTAAGAGTGCCACATCATCAAAGTTGTACAAAAGAAAGCAACCCGGTAGACCCCTCTAAATATTTCTCAGAACCCCATGATATGACCTATCATTGGAAAGCTTTTAAAAAATGGATTCTAAAGAGATAAGGTCTGAAAATTTTGGATGACTTCTATGAAAGTTATGCCATTTTTTTTCAATCAACCAATTTTTGTTACCGTTATGGTAATCTAAAATCACCTTTTTCTAGATATATATGAAGGCAATGTCTGATACATGCATGCTATATATCAATAGATAGCATTTGAAGAGTAGATTCTAAATATCCAATCTCCGACAAGTTTGGATCTTATTTACAAAAAAATTTACCGATCCCCACTTTTTGAAAGCTATGCCACATCAAAAATTCTTACAAGGCCCAAAAATGAGCTCAAATTTTTCCTAATGGCCCTTAAGAATTTTATATGCATTTCAGATGCATGTCAGTAGAATCATCCGTTGGCTATGAGCCTAAAAAACTCCATCATGTTTTATTCTTACAATATCATTCATTATGTGAATCAAGGATTCAACGTTATATATATTGCATAGAAAATCCTAAAGTTTGGAATATGCTAAACTCCATCATGTTTTCTTCTTATAATGTCGTTATGTGAAGCAAGGCTTCAACTTTATACATATTGCGTAGAAGATTCCATAGTTTGAAGTATGCTATCAACATACAAATTTGGGGGTACTTTGCAATGTGTCTGAATGGTCGTTCACTAGTTGTTACCATGAACCGAGACAAGAGGGTTTATATGATACATACAAAAACTCTCAATCTAACAAAACCATGTCTATGAGCAAGATTCAAGCAAGGACCAACAAAATCGGACTTAAATTCACTCTCAATTGGACACAAATGGACACCAAGGTTAGAAAATTATTGATTCTTCTTGTTTTTTCCATCTTTAAACCTTAATTAAGAAGGATCTCCTGATTTCCAAAGAAAATTTCTTTGAAGTTCATTCCACCAAGCATGGCTTCTACCCCATGCCAAGGTGTTGCTCATTGATTTAGGATCAAGGAAAAACCACACATGTTTGGGAAATTGTATAAGCTCACATTTTATCTATGGAAACATGAAACTATGATATATCCAATGATAGATAGGTTGTGTAAGTCACTTATGATATCGGCTCAAACTATTAAGGCCATTATTGTAGCCAAGGATAACCACTCTATTTTTTTAGTTGTATCCATTATGTAGCAATAAGGTGGATTTAATTCGACTTAATCATTGTTTATGCTTCCTCTATAACACTAGACAATCTTTCAAGGATATCATTATCTATCTTTTAAGGCCTTCATTGTAGCCAAGGATTATCATGCTCTATTTTTTTGAGTTGTATTCATTATCTCGCAAGTAACCTAGAACTAGTTCCACTAAATCACTATTTATGCTTCTTCTATAACATGAGATAATCTTTCAAGCCACCTACTTGTCATGGTGAATTCTTTGGGGTTTCACTCAAACTATGTAGAAGAGTGTGTGTGTTTTTTAGCTTTTGATTTCAAGCTTTTGCAATAAAAACCATTTTTTCAAGATTTTTGACTTTAAATTTGGAGCCTTTTCTAACAACAACAAAAAAAAAATAACCAAAAAAATAGAGATTACTCATATGATATATTAACACCAATAAAAATGTAAATGTAGTTATAACTTTGAGCTTGAACATCTTGCAAGATATGTACCACAAATAATACATCTATAATGAAAGGGGATACAAAAAAGACTTCAAATCATGGAGAGAAGTAATTTCACAGCTCATACATAAGAGATTACTCCTTCAATGCATAGCTCTAGATCACCATGTTTTCCCACAGGTAGACTATACTATAGGGTGTATCTTTCATGTTTAGTGGATCACAAATGCAAGTTCCATGGGAGTTAGTGGAGGCTGATGTGAATGACCATGTACTCTTTTGGTTGAAGTTCAAGTATGTGCACATACACATAATACATGTGCTTACATGTTGGAAAGGTTTTATCATAGATTCTCTCTTGAAAATTAGGGCAGGTGCAACTAGGTTTTCTACCTTTATGTGTACATCATAACAACTCTCTGACAAGACTCAAAAAAGCATGTGTCATTCACTTTCAAAATTGCAACCATGCATGCAACTGAATACAATATATTTTGTGCTTCTTTAGAATAAATATTCCTCCACTTTTACCTCCTACTACTTGAGCCTCTTTCTATAGAAGTTGCAGACATATTATTGATGTTTCGTGCTGTTGTTCCAAAATTTTCAAATTGAAAACTACTTCACACTAGGCTATCACTTTCTTTATTAGATAAGTTTTTTCAAATATACACATGCTAACATGTAGGAACAACAGGTGAGAATTTAACTTTCCTTTGTACGCCTTGTGTATGTCTTGCATTATCATGATTGGAGAACCATGTCCACTATGCAATGGTCTTGTCTTTAAAGGCTTGCTCAGACCAAAAACATTGCACAATGAACCCACCCCACTTGACGGCTCTGTAATTTGTGCTACATTTTTTCTTCTCCTATACAACAAAACATTTTTTCATACAATTGGTTGGCATCCTTCATAAATCCCACTCTTTGCATGCCACATTCACCTCTTGCTTGCTCCTTGATCCATTGACATGTATCTCTACATATCCTCTCTTTCAAATTGTATACTCCATGGTCTACAATTGGTTTTGCATTGCCTTGCCTCCATTACATGTCTAGGTTTATCTGAACTTGTACCAGATTCTTTTCCTTTCTCCTTTCTTTGCATAGTCTCTTTGCCACTATAAGGCCAAGGGCAAACCTCGGGGGTCACGGACCTAGGAGAAGGGTAGTTGCTAGGTGTGGAAATGGGATTCTAGATATGGAAAGTGAGGAGCTTATATAATAGGTGGTAGGGTGGAATATCCATTAAGCAGTTCCTTGGATTCTCACACACTTATCCAGGCTCAAAGTTTTGGAAGAAAGGGGGCCTAATCTCTTTGTATCTGCATGCCATGGAGTGGGGAAGAAGTAGAGCCTAGTAAGAATAAGTGGAAGTGGCCGTGTGCGGTGACCCTTGTGTTGGGAAAGAGGAGGAGTTGGCCTCTTTAAAAGAATGCACACTTGGTCTTTTTGGATTGCCTTGCATCACTGATGATTTCACATCATAACCACTCAATTGTGAGAACACCACACACCAAGATCTCCATGTTTCTCTCTCCCTGTGTGTTGCTTTCTACCCGCCCATAGTCACTTGAAAGGTTTTCAAACCTTCAGTGGCCCATAGTGCTTTAAGTTGCCATCTTATTAATTAAGAGTGCATGCACACCCAGCATACACCCTTAGTATATTTGAAGACCTAATCCACATTGGAAATTTTGCAAGCCAAGGCCATTAATCTTCCAAAGGAGTACAAAAAGAGTAAGTAGTAGAAAATGGAGAAGTTTAAGAACAGACTGGAAATTTACAGGGTTGGAATGTTTTGAAGTCTACTTAACATAGATTTAATGGGTTTGACAACAATGAGAATTTGACAAGCACACAAACTAGACTACTTTTTCATGCAAGTTTGGGACGATCCTTAAAGTGGGTTTTGCAAAACAACATTCTAGCTATTGGCTACCAAGTGATATCAATGAATTCTCAAAACCAAATTGGCAAAGTATAAAATGCTTTTTTTGAAGGCTATGGTCTTGTTTTGGGCATAGCATCAAGGTGTTTTTGAAGAATGCTACGACCTTGTTTTTGACATCAACACCATCTACGATTTGGCACGACCAAGTAATCTACTATTATCAAGTGTTCTTCACGCGGTCTTGAGCTAAGGTATTATCTTTTCTCTTGCTAGCACAACACATACCGTCATGAATTCGGACATTAACATGAATCATATGTTTGATTTTGTGAATTTTGCACCCAATCCACCTAATTTTGGCTTGCATTCCGATACTCTCACGGAGGGTACCCACATGGCACTAAGGCCATATGATGGCTATGAGCTACTTGATATACAAGAGTTTTGTGCACTACAAACATGCATGTACGTATTGGAGAATAATTTTTCACGCTTGAATGAAAATGTCATTAAATTATTAGATTTAGTAGTGCAATATATGCAACAACAAACAAGGGATATGCTGGCATGCATATGCAGGAGCAAGGATCCAATCAAGGGTTGGTTCCCAATCTGATTTCTTTGCACTCTCTTACCCAAAAATAGGTGTAGGATTTGTCGAAGAAATACAAAACCACCAATTTTTAAGGGAGAGAAAAGAGAATACAATAAATATATGATGAATATCTTCCTTAGTAGATGGGATGGTATTCACATTTTGAGACGCATTTCGGATGCAGTCAAGGCAATGCAAACAAATGTTAGAAGACAAGGCTCACAAATGGTGGATGTCTCTCAAGGAGAACGGAATCATAACACATAGATTTGAAAAGTCTTTGAGGTTGTATTAAGAAAAGAATTTCTACCCACAAATGAAGTGGATAGACATTGGTTTGCTTGGGATAAGGGTTCAATGTATCAACATAAAGTACTATTGGAGTATATCTTGCACTACCGCAATCTCATTCTCAAGCTGGAGGGGTTAGATACCTTTCAATAAGCGTGTGGGTTTATCTGACATGAGAGCTTAAGAAGCATGTCAAGACACAGGATCCGAATATGCTTGAGGAGGCTATAGTGCAAGGCTTAGCTCATATACATGAAAATCCCAATGAGAGACCATTGCATAATAATCATGTGCTTGCCACTACACATGCAAATGCATGCACACAACATGGGCATAATAAAAGAAATTTTATAGAAGATACATCAAAGTCCTCCATGGAACCCAAGGGGTCTAGGGGTCCTCTATCCACACTGAAGATTTTGACAAGGCTATAAAAATATATATGTTTCACATGTTTTGGGAGAGGGCATGGCAAAAAAAATTGTCCCAAGGGAAAATTTGATGCGCAAGGAAGAGAGATTAGTGAAAATGGTGTAGTTGTTGCCTCTTGATTCCTCTTGTTATTTCTCCAATGTGGAGGTTGGTGCATGAATGTTGTATCACACCCTCCATGTGCCAGCCGACCTTTGGTCCACATACATGGGTCCAACCATCCAAGGGCACAAGGTGCCAATCTTGGTGGATGATGGTGATTAATACAATTTTATTAAGTACAAAAGATAGTGATGATGAACCACCATGACTTTGAGGGATGGAACACTATAAATTCATGGGTATCATATGTCCTTGAATTTCCAAGTTATGAATATGGAGTAAGCGGATGTGATATTGGGTTGAGAGCGGGTACATAGTCTAGGATCATCATTCAAGGGTAGCTATGAGCACAGTAGTTGATGTTTCTGCACATGGTGCTCTTAGGAGAGAAGGATGTGCCTTCCTTACCACTCAATTGTACAACAGAGCTTATGAAGCTCACTTCTTATAACAACATAGAAGAAGTTTTTCTGTGTTACTCCATGTGTCGTTTTCTTTCAAGTGTTGATAATGTTTTACTTGACAATTCCTCAGCATTGCATGCTTCTCTCTCTTCTATTCAATCTATGGCTACTTCTCTCTCTCTTGAACAAGCACATGTTTCTAATGGCCTAAAAGAATTATTAATTGAATATAAAGATGTATTTCTAGATGATATACCACCAAGGTTATTGTCGACATGGGCTGTGCAGCATGGCATAGACGTGGCTGTAGGTAGTAAACTAGTAAGTAAATGACCCTACATAATGAGCCATTTTGAGGCCGTTGAGGTGGAATGTCAGCTTGCTAATTATCTCAATAGAGATTTTATACAACCCAGTTATTCTCCATGGGATTCTTCCATTTTATTGATGAAGAAAAAAGACAGTAGCATGCACATGTGCGTAGATTCTCAGGAATTGAATGTGGTTATTGTTAAGAAGAACAAGTACACATTGCCAAGGCACTACAAGAGGTTGTGTGCTCTTGTGACGCTATTAGCGACGGAAATACACTGGGTTTTTATAACCCCCGGCGTCGCTAAAGCCATCGCTAATAGCGTCGCTATAGGTGTCGCTATACGCGTCGCTATATAGAGACGCTCATAGCGACGGTCATAGCGATGGTCATAGCGACGCTACAGAGCCATAAATAGCGACGGTTATAGTGACGCCCGAGAGAATTTTTTTTTGGTGATAGGGCATTGAATGTCCTGCCACCCATCAACCATATTGTACTTGATTCACTTTTTAAAAAAAGTGCAAGGGTAGATAATAGACCCAAAATAGTCACCCACAAGACGCATTGTTTGCAAAATTGACAAGCGTAAAATTGACAATTGTACACATCATAGGCAAAATGAATTGATTGGAAAATGTAATAATGACCATTGTACAACATCATAGGCCTAAAGAATTGATTGGCAAAATGAACTGCGGTGACAAATGTAATAATATACATGGTTCAAAAAGACGTATAAAATCCGTCTCATGATACATAATCTATGAGAAACCCTAAACTAATGCTATCTAGCTACGGCTAAACTGACGTCGTCTAGTCAGACGTCTCATCGTGTCCAAGCGGCGTATCTGTCGGATTCTGCAAAAAAAAGACAATAAGACAGCTTTCAGTAAGTATAAACATATAACAACATTTATAAAACAATACAAAAAATAGAAAAGAGTAAACCCTAATACTAACCATGCCGCTGTGAGAACTGAGAATGTCCATCAGGGCGTTTAAGCCCTTCTTGCCTGCGTACTCGCGCTCGTACGGTGTGGGATCACGTCCTGTCATCGACCACTGTCAAAACATACAAAGATTTCATTATGTTAGAATTAAAAAACTCATAAACCCTAAACTATCGAACATAAAGAGCAATGCGAAAACACTTACAAAATCGGCCTCAAATGATGCCCATCCACCGCTCCCCAAGTGGTGCGAGCTCCCTGCCTCTACTCGCGCTCTGGCTGCATCCTTTTGTTGCTTCCACTTGTCGGGATTCTCGCGCGCTGCTTTCTTCGCATTCTTCCAATCTTCTTTGGCCAGCCAATCTGGCCTGTTCCACCCATGCTTGATTGCTTTTTGCACTTCAGAACGCTTGTGTTTGCAGTATTCGCGCATTCGAATCTTCATCAGGTCTTCATTGAAGCGTTGATCCCGTGTTGGAACGGGAAACTCATCATGAAGTATGATGATGACTCTGTTTTTTAAATCACTTGGTACTTCACTCCATTTGTTTAGTATGTAGTGTCTAAACAGCTGAGAGCAAAGACCACACATGCGCGAGATCACCTTCTTGCCGTCATCATCCATGATGATGCTGTCGCTGAAGTCGACGGAGTAAGGCAAGCCCTCTGGCCGGTGACGCGTGAACCTGGGTGTCCCGACAGGGGTCTCTAGCGGCGTGTCGATGGGGGTACGGACGTCAGGTGTCTCCACCGGCTTCTGGGCCCCGAAGCGAGGAGTGTCGAGTGGGGTGGATCCTGGCGGAGTAGGTAGAGGTCTGTAGCTGCTAGGAAGAGTCAGCTGCGCAAAACCTGGCGTAGATGGCGATGCTGTGGTTGGTGTGGGGGCGGGCAAAGAAGGGGAGGGTAAAGAGCCTCGTCGAACACGAGGCGGTGTGGAGGCATCGGCGGCGGAATCCCCACAACAACCCCCACCGCCACCACTAGAGCGCCAGTGTCTAGACGAGTATGAAGCTCGTCTCGTCGACGCCGAAGCTTTGGAGCGCGCCGAATGCTCCGAAAGAGAGGGAGATGCGGATGGAGTAGGAACGCGCGATGATGCGCCAGAGCGATGACGCTCCACGTACCACTGTCTCTGCTGCGGTGACAAAGAAGAAAGAAACTCCTCATCATCCATACCTGCATTAAACACACGAATATTTAAACTTAATATTGAATGAATAGAGTAGACAATGACGCAAAGACCATTAAATACAATGACGTAATGACCCATATAAATACACTGACGCAATGAATTGAGTGATAGAAGAGGCAAGTCGAAAACTCAGAATTTTCAATCAAACGATGTGAGCGCGAGTAGAAAAGAGCGTTATACACCATGGAAGGTACTTAGAGAGCCAGAGCTTTTACAACACGGAGCAAAATTGTTCAAATACAATATTTGTGGCTTTAAGAGATCTCTCTCTCATCCTCGCATAACTCAGCATAACTTCCTATATCTATATAGAGCTCTCCGTTTAAACACATATCCTCTGTTTCATTTTGTAGCTCCTCTGCGTGCACCCCATATAGAGTAGTACCATCTTGATGCTCATCTGGCACCACCGCAGTGGCTTCTGATTGAGCATCTTCTCTGATCTCCTCCATTGATGCCGTTGTGATTGGCACATGGTAGCCTTCATACGTCCTTGCACTACGAGGGGCTACCTCTATGACGTACCACCAGTTTGATGTAGACTTTGTAGGATGAAATATTACCTGCCAGAGCCACATAACTTACATGAGAGCTTTCAAGCACATAACTTGTAAAAGGGGGATGTTAACTATTTACATACTTACTTGTTCACAATTCTCGGGTAGTACGGAAGTGTCTCTTAGGTCAGTCCATTTCTTAGTAGAATCCACCTCAAGAAAACCAGACTCTCCTCTACGCACAGTAGCGTTGCGACCCTCCATGATTATCTTGAACCATTGCACGTCGAACAAGTCGACAAAAAATCCTCTGTAATCGATCCTCAAAATCTCTTGTAGAGTGCCGAAGTAAGTGAGTTCCGCCACCACAGGATCTGCATCAGAGGAACGTCGTCGACTAGACTGTTCAAATTTTGCCATGATTCCACAATCTTGAGTAAAACGCTTTTTGTCGATCCATTCCACCCTAAAATGTCGACCTTTACACCATGCTGCTGTGTATGACTTATACTACAACGAACAAAGATTATGAGTGGTTGTTCAAACGTTTAGAAATAAAGTCACTAGCTAGTCGTACATTGCAAACTTACCTTGGTCGCGCAACCCCGAGAGTACTCCCACTCTTCCTCAGTCACTTCGTCACCGCATTGTTGTGCGCTTTTCAATTGGTTGTGCAACTATCTTAAGCTCATGAATGTTGGTAGGCTCTCCAGAACCTTCGGATAGTGCATCGGTGGTCGTCTTCCCCGTCTCCACTCAATTCGTGCCCTTTGTCGCTCTTGCTTTGCATCCTCATATTGTGAAATCCACTTTTGCATCACTGGATTGTGAAGCATGCAAAATCGGTTGATTTTAGCCTCTAGATCTTCCGTCATCTTCTTCTCAACACCGAGATTGCACATGACAATCCCAGATATACGCTCATCATCTATGGTTCGCCATAGCGTGTCCCGAGCTTTATCAAATCCGTCTAGCCACTCTCCAATGTACACTAGGGACTCTGATACCAACCAACCTTCTGCCATGCTACCCTCCGGACGTGTCTTTTGACGCACATATCCCTTAAGCCTTTTCATGAAACGTTCTAAGAAGAAGATCCATCTGGAATGAACTGTGCCAGCTATTTCCACCTCATCAACTATGTGAACAAGAAGATGCACCTGAATGGTTAGCATGGTAGTAGGAAAATGTTTCTCAAACATGCACACAATATCCGCAACATTTAGTTTGGCGAATGGTATGGAGTCTACGTTGATCTCCTTTTGTGAGATCCATTGCACCAGCTTTGCAAGTTTGTAGATTGTGTTACGGATGTCGAGAGACAAACATCCCTCAATGGCAACCGGTAAAATAAACTGTAAAGTATGTGCAGCAATGATATTAAAGTCCACATTTTATGCAATGATATTAAAGTCCACTATGAACGTACCTGACACATTTTATGCCAATCGTGTGACTTCAAACCGGTAAGCTTTCCTTCTTTAGTAAAACACGTTCGGAGCGAGTGCATTACGCCAGTGGGGGTCCGCAAAGATCGAATGGTCTCTTTTACTTTGCGTTCTTGGGCTCCTGTGAAAATCCATGGTGCTTTAGGGAGTTTTATCGATCCATCAGACGCTGTTTGCGGCCAATATTGCTCCATACGATCCACATTTCTAAGGTCAACTCTGGCTCCCAAAGCATCTTTCTTGCCGGTCAGATGATCCCATAGTAGATTACCCACAAATTTAATATTCTATTGGCATTCTTCGTCTTATCTCTCTCTCTCTCTCTCTCTCTCTCTCTCTCTCTCTCTCTCTCTCTCTCTCTCTCTCTCTCTCTCTCTCTCTCTCTCTCTCTCTCTCTCTCTCTCTCTACCTCACATTCTCTAGTCATGTCCAATCCCCGCACACCTTGGTCTAGAGGTGCACGGAGATCAGAACCACCGGGTTATAATCTCGTCTTTATTGGTCAATACCTATATTTGTGGGTACAAGAAATCTACAGACCCACGTCTACATGATACTGCATGTAGTGGACAAAACCCCTTTGCCTCTTCTCTAGCTGTAGCACTTCACAGCATCTTAACATCTTTTCACAGTAGATCTTTTCACTGTTCGTCTAACTCTAAACCCTAAACCGTAAGTAATTCTTGCGTGGACTCGATCTAACGTAAATAAGCGTAAATCTAAATAAACATAAATCTAACTAAAAATAAACCTAAATCTAATTTAACGTAAGTCTACATCTAACCTAATCTTTAACGTCTTTTGGGATAGTTTCCTACGACGTTAAAACTCTCTTCTTCTTGTGTGTGTGTGTGTGTGTGTGTGTGTGTGTGTGTGTGTGTGTGTGTGTGGGTAAACCTAAATAAACCTAAGTCTAATCTAATATAACATAAATCTAAATCTAACGTAAATTATTTTATATTAAAAACAAAGAGCTAAACTAACAGGGAGTATAAGAACCGTAAAACTGATTTAACACATAATTTTTCACATAACTCGGCAAGAGTTGGCATTCTCATCACTAAAGATGTGAGAGTCAACTTCCGGCGGTGACGCTGCCTCATCTCCATCCACATATGACGACAGCAATTGGCCCTTTGGACCGTTCTTGCTCTTGTTACTAACTTTGAAGTTGCTGTTGAATGACTAGAGGTTGTCTAGATGGTCATTGTCGGGGATGTAGTGACTCTTGCCGCCCTGAAGATCCACCTTCTTCCCTATCTTCTGAAGACATTCCACCAGTACTTTTGGATCGACGGAGCCCACCATGAGTGAAGGAAGCAATACCCTATATTCCATTGAGGGCTTTCTTCACCCGCTTCATGCAGGCATCGCAGTCTATGGAGACCTAAATCTAATCTAATATAACGTAAATCTAAATCTAGCGTAAATAAACGTAAATCTAACTAAAAGTAAACCTAAATCTAGTCTAATTTAACTTAAATAAACCTAAATCTAATTTAACGTAAGTCTACATCTAACCTAATCTTTAACGTCTTTTAGGATAGTTTCCTACGACGTTATAACTCTCTTCTTCTTGTGTGTGTGCGCGTGTGTGGATGTGTGTGCCCATAAAAAGAGATAAATGGTATAACCTTTCTATCACCCATGCCAAGTATGATAGATTGGTTATGCCATTTCCCTCTTGAATAATAGGTCTTGAGTTCAACTCCTCGTCGGCTAGATCTTTAGGTCTTTTAATTTTAATTAGTTTCCTATGACGTTAAATTAGTTTCTCTCTCTTTCTCTCTCAATGTGTGTGCGTTTTTTTGTTTATGCATGTTTTCTCTCTCTTTTCCTCTCTCAATGTGTGCGTTTTTTGTTTATGCATGTTCTCTCTCTCTTTTTCTCTCGCAATGTGTGCGTTTTTTGTTTATGCATGCTCTCTCTCTCTTTTCCTCTCTCAATGTGTGTGTGCATTCTTTGTTTATGTATGTGTGTGTGCGTTTTTGTTTATGTTTGTACTTTCTCTCTCTCTCTCTCTCTCTCTCTCTCTCTCTCTCTCTAAAACACTATGTGTGTGTGTGTGTGTGTGTGTGTGAGAGAGAGAGAGAGAGAGAGAGAGGGAGAGAGAAAGAGGGGAAGGGAACATGAGAGTGAGGAGAGGGAAGGAGCATACCTGGCTCTCCTTCCTCTCCTCGTGTGTGTGTGTGTGTGTGTGTGGAGAAGAAAGAGAGAGAGAGAGAGAGAGAGAGAGAGAGAGAGAGAGAGAGAGAGAGAGGGAGAGCGTTACCTGCTCCTTGCTTGAGGGCGCCGAAAAACTCAGATCTGAGATCTGAGTTTTTGGGCGCTCTCTGTTATTTTTTTAGCCCAGCCGGCGTCGCTATGAGCGTCGCAAATTTACTTGTAAATTTGCGACGCTCATAGCGACATCGGGAAAAAAAAATTTGAGCGTCGCTGTGTGAGCGTCGCTAGTATGAATAGCCTCTTGTAGTGAGGGCGGATGAGCTATTTAATAAGCTTGCCCATAATCGCATCTTTACAAAAATTTATTTACAATCAAGGTATCATCAAGTACGTATAGGCTTGTGGATATAGCCAAAACTACATTTCAAACACAGTTTGGAAATTATGAGGTTTTGGTTATGCCCTTCGGGTTGACCAATGCACCAGCTGCTTTCATGACACTTATGGACAATGTCTTGAGACCATATTTGTCCAAGCTTGTTATTTTTTTTCTCAATGAAATTCTCATACATGTGCTTTTGAAGTAGGGAATTTACAACATTTGAAGCAGATGTTTGACTTGTTTCGAGAACATAAGTTATATGTCAAAGAATCAAAGTGTGATTTTCTCAAGGAGGAGATTCACTATTTTGGACATGTTATTCCAGGTGATGGGCTACACATGGATCAATCCAAGTGGATACCATTTGGAGGTGGCCCTCTCCCAAAAATCTTGAAGAGCTTTAAATTTTCTTGGGATTTGCAAGTTCTTTTTGAAGATTTGTTCAAAATTACGCTCATATTGCGGTTTCAATGTTAGACCGATTGAAGGCGAAGGTCAAGACTTTTCAATGGGTACATCCCAACAACAAAGTATTGATTCTATCAAGGATGAATTAGTTACAACTCCTATTTTAGCTATTGTGAATCCTTTGAACCCATTTGTTTTAGAAATGGATGCCATTATTATCTATAGGAGGAAAGTCCAATTTCATTCAAAAGCAGGAGGCCTGATTCAGCATAGAAGAATTATTCTTCTTATGAAAGAGAACTCTATGAAATAGTGTAAACTTTGAAAACTTTCCACAATTATATGTATGGGGCACAGTTGGAGATTGTGTTTTACTATGAAACCATAAAATGATTTAAAAAACAATCTGATTTGAAGGGTCAAAAGGCCAAATGAGATGAGATACTTTAGTAGTATGATGCTAAGCTCCAATATCATAGAGGATGATATAATGTGGGAGATGATGCTCTTAGTCAAATACCTGAGATGAACTCTCTTCTCTTACGGATATATGAAGCGGGTTTCTGGAACCTCTTAATGGTAAATGTGAGCATGATGAAGCATACTTTAAGGTGTGGATCCATGTACAAATGAGGGATCCTTATCACTCCAATGTTAGTAGTGCGTCTTTAACCTCCACACTTGGTTCTCTACGTTTGAGTGATGAATTGCAGAGATGGAAGATTTTTTCCATAGATTATGGGTATCTACTTCACAAGGGGAGAACGTGCGTACCGATGGATGTGGACATTGGGTGCCAAATCCTTTATGAACATCACCATATTCCAAGTGTAGGGAACCCAAGTATTAAGAAGACTTACACTCTTGTACGATGATAGTTCTACTCACCAAGTCTATATGGATATCTTCAGGACTACATCTTACATTACCAGAAATGTCAAGTCAATAAAGTAGAGCACGTCAAGGCAGGAGGTATCTTGCATCCATTGGATATTCCTAATGGTAAATAGGAAAGTATCTCTATGTATTTCATTGTGGGTTTACCAACCACTGTACGAGGTCATGACTCGGTATGGGCGGTGGTAGTAGACCGATTGACTAAACTTTGCAAGTTTATTCTAACTAAGTTAACCATTAAGACTCCAGAGATAGCTAGGTTATTTGTGGACCATTTATACTGCTTGTATGGATTTCCAAGTAACACCATAAGTGATCATGATCCCAAGTTTAACAATCACTTTTCAATGACTATATTTAAATGATGGATACACAACTCAACCTAGGTATAGCAGATCATTCTAAAACAGATGGTAAGACTAAAAGGGTCAATCAAGTACTATAGGCCATGTGCCACAAGCATACATTTGCAAGATACAATCAGATTGGGAAGACTATCCCCCTATTCTTAAATTTGATTACATTAGTGCCTAGCATGTAATGACTGGTTTTAGTCCTTTCATACTCATGTACAGTTTTCAACCTAGGTCACCACCTATGGTGGGGTTGGCGATTGAAAAGCTTCAATAGTTAAGGTTTTTGTCAATGACCACATGGAAATGTTGAGACTCGCTCGTCAAAATGTTGAACAAGCACAAGAGTAGTATAAGAAGTATGCTAATGAGAAATGTCCACAAGTTTACCACAAAAGATTAAGAGGTATTTTTTTGCGTTTCCCAGAGCATTTAGAAAGTTTGAAGACTGGTCCAACTCCTAAATTATCTTTGAGATATTGTGGACCTTTCAAGATACTCAAGAAAGTTGGTGATAAGGCTTACAAACTCTCATTCCTACACACTCTTGTATTCATATGATATTTCATGTGAGTCATAAATGCTTACATGGGGACGACAACGTCATTGACCAACAGGTTTCAATTGATTCCATTGAACCTCTAGTCTAACCGCATGAACCTCAACACATCCTAGATTGTGCCACTTGGGAAAACATTAATGTTCTTAAGAAGAAGTTTCCCACTTTTGTTTCAAGGAGGAAAACACTTCTCCAAGGGGGAAGTAATGTAAGTCCAAGGGAAAATCCAGTATGGTCACAGAACCAGGCCAGGGATGGCTACTAGGTCACGTGGAAAAGGGATTCTTGATATAGAAGGCCAACGGCGTATGCTCTTCAAGTTAGGACTAGCTCTTTTCAAGGTTATGGCTATGGTAGCGTAGTGGAAAATTTCCTATAGAAAAATTGGAGGACATGTATCTATGATTTGTGGAATTGATGTTGAAATTGTGGGTTTGTGATGTTCCATTGTGAAAGGGGAGGCGTGCATTGGTTGTAGCATGCAACAACATATTAGAGGGTTTGAGACTTTAGAGCCAATTTGGGAATCACCAATATCTTAAAGATTTGTCCATATGGACAAATCTTGAACTATGTTTTAAGACCAAACCCTCTTACAAGGTAGTACTTAAAAAGCTCTTTCAAGCCATACTCTCAAAACTTTGGCTGAGATTTGGCAATGTGGTCAAATCTTAAGCTCAATTTGAAAGTGAAAATTGAGAAATTCCCAAATTTACTAATATGGTATTATGCTATGAATCTACACTTTAATAAGGTTTTGCTCATATGCTCTATGGTCCTTTGGGTGGACGCGTGCTTATAAATTTCCAAGGTAGCATAAGTCTTTTGGTTGGGTTTACTAAAATCTGTTATTGTATACTTTTTGGTGCTGAGGTTGAAGTTTGAACGATCTTGAGCTATAAACCTATAGAAGTATCCCACTTTTTCTTTTGTACAATAGTGTTTTGGTGCTTATCACCAAGGAGTTGCTTCAAGTGACCTTTAGTTTATAGGTTTCATTGATGTGATGGTAGAGTTCACAAAGTTTTATGGTCGTATAGATAAATATGATGAGAACTTTGTTGAGAAATTTGAGTTTTCTTGCCTGATTGAAAATAAGGAAGGTCCAATCCTTATGCTGAGGATTCTGTTCTTTTGCTTGAAAGAGGCTAGGATGCAAGGACATGGTATGATGAGTATAAGTCTCCATTGAAATCAGGTCAACCTTCACAAGTGATGACTTATCATGAGGTCAAAAAGTTTTTCCTTGAGAGGTTTAAGAATGTGAAAGACCCAACGTATGTATGGCACTCCATTGAAGGACTTGTGCAAGTGACAACCAAAGTGTAGATGCCTTTGTGAAGCAGTTTAATGATTTGTGGAGTACGTGGTGTGTTTCTTTGAGCAAATATATTCCCCCTCCCATGCTTAAGAATTGAATGCTTATGCAAAGCTTAAGGTATTCTTTGATATTGAAAGTCGAGTTGAAAAGGCCACTTACATTTGATGCTGATGTAAAGGTTACAAGCATAAGTAATGGAAGCTAGAGAGATTGAAAGAGCTTGGATTAGAGGGTGGTATAGAGCCAAATTTTTTTCTATGCACTGATATAGATACAAAGAATGCCTCTAATGTAACATTGTATCATGAATCATGATGGTTCTCTTGGGAAAGAGAAAAACTCATATAATGAGGATAAAGACGGTAAGAAGAATGTACACAGCATTTTCTTGTTGTTTATGCCATTCAATGGTGTTTCACATGTGAAAGATGATGTTTCTACCAATGTGAAAGTTAATGATAAGTAAAAGGATGAAACTACCGAAGTCTTAAAGAATGATCATGGTGAGAATTAAGTTATAGATGCCATTCTTGATGTGTCCAATGCAATGAAAGATGATCATATGTGTGAGGCTAAAGTAGATGTTGAGTATCACTCTCCTTTATGTGAAGTAGTTGAGAATGATTTGTAAGTCAATGAAGATACTTGAATGATGTCATTAAAGAAATATCTCAAATGCATGTTAATATTGAGGGTCTATTCAAAAAAATGATGATGCAATTGAGCATGTTGTGGACCTCGTTGATGAGGAGATTGTCCATGAGGACTATTGTGATTTCATTTGTAGTGATGCATGTGGCTATCCCTTGATCACTAGAGGATATTGTAAGCCATAAAAATATATATTAATGCCTCATGATAAAATATCTAGTGCTTCCTTGTTTGATCCTTGTATCAATGAAATGATACAATGTGTGGAAGATGTCTTACCTTTCAAGGATGACATCTTTGAAATGGAAGAATGATTTATAGAAGGCAAAGAAAGTGATTGGGTCATGCATAAGGATATGCTGGTTTCTCATAAAGGTGGTGGCATGTCATAAGGATATGCTCATTTCTCATAAAGGTGGTGGCATGTCATAGAAGCTATTACAATACTTTTTTCATTCTGTGGTGATATATGATAGTCCATATGTGGCATTTGTGAATAACAATTTATGCTTGAAAAACTGTGGATGAAACCTATGGTTTATGCTTTGATATTGAGAGCCTTATTTATGACTCAGATCAGCTCTTAGTGTTGGAGTTTGTTTTCATTGGCCTTTTGATCTAGGTGGCCATAATGTTTATGCTACTGTTGAGCATGAATGCTCTAGTAGACTGGGGATGTCTGTTAGCGGGTACGCCGCGACGGACGATGGAGCACAGCAAGAACACAGACCAACAAACTGTCAATCCGAGGACGTAGCTGACCCGACTAGGGCATAGAGGCAATCTCTGGGTTGTCAACCCTGAGCTAGACACGAACAACACTCTACAGTCACTAATCCTACCACAACACTACCATAAAGCAAAGAAACAGACAACGCATACTACGAAACACTACAAGCTCGAAACAGTCTCAAATCATATCAGAATGACTCGAAATCGGAGGGTAAGACTCACAAGGACATATCCTATGTGTCCAAACACCTAAACCCTGAAAACCATAACTGTAAGACCTCTAAATGCTGTCACGATAGACTCAAAACAGCAATTTCCAAAGTGTCCGAAACTGATCTACAAAGACATCAACATGAAGAGCTTCTCGCCCTGATTCTAACGACTACTCGATCATTCAGAATGGATGTCGTTTGAGGTACTTACGACCAAATATAGCTCGTAGCAGGCGGGCTCGCGATGTGGTCCTCAGCTTGCATTGCTTGCGTCGACGCGGAGAGCTCCTCGATGCTAACACGCTCCTACTCTCATATCTGCAATGTGATTAGTGTGCACGACGGTGTGTGTGCGTGAAGCTCACCTGTGTGTTGCAGAACCCATGACTGTATATTAATTGAGATAACGTAATGTCTTCTTTACAAAGACTTAGGTTTCAGCTTATATACCAAGCCTTCAAACCTAATGTCCGACCAAATGACCTGAATTGTCCCTAGGCTTCTACAGAGCTTAATTACAAGAAACTGAGTTGGCTTTACTCATTATACAAGCATCTGCGGCCAAATACAAGTGCCGATTTAAAATATGAGGCTCCCGTAAACATTACAAAAGTGGTCGTAATGGCTCAACTTAATGGAATCTTTATGGAAACGTTGTTGAAAGGGCGTTCTTTCAACACTCTCCCCCTCCAAATTCTTGTCGTCCCCGACAAGACCCTATGTCGTTGTTGGCCTTGACGAGTTCTTGATGTCTTGGTGTTGATTGAAGTTGTTGTGGCAGCCTCTTCTGTAGTTGGTTTCTTTGCGTGATATTAAAGCTGCCTTGAAGTTGTACTTATAGTGTATCTGAAGCCTGGAACTCTCCCCCTCCTATTGGTTGTTGTATCTTGAATTGCATGAGGTTGTATCGACTTGTTGGTGCAACAGGTCGTTTTCATTGTAGCTCTAGTTTTCTTTTCCTGTGGTTGTTATCTAGAAGTCGTACCTGTAAGTTGACTTGAAGCTTTGTCAAACTGTTTTTTGGCCTCTCCCTTTTGACTTGTCAGTAGATTTGCAATTAGTAGTGTGGGGATATCGTGGTTCTTCTTGTTTTTGTTGTTATAAAAAATAAAAGAGTAAAAGTAAAATATAGCGTATATACAAAATGAAGGTCTTGGATACCTGGATAAGACTAAAGGGAAAAACCCAGTGGGAAAAATGTCTTTAGTCATAATTAAATGCGAGGCTATATGTACTTAGGTTCTGATGTTATAGAGTTATGCTGAGTTAAAGTACATATGGCCATATGGCTACTAGTATGGACTTGATATACATGGATAAGTGTTAGTAGCTTGAAGTCAGAGTCATTGCTATTGAGCAAAGATTTATAAAGCTTGTTTCCTCTTGGTCATCGTCATTTGTTTGTGTAAGTACATGGGTGGAATAAAAAAGAGTGCCTAATGCATATGTCCAATGATGGGACATCTATATGCTTGCACAAAGTTATGCATGTTAAACAAGATGCGGTGCGAGAGAAGAGTATTGATGGGTTCTTCATGGAGTTAGTGTAGCGAGCAAAACATATAACATGAGTGCTTCAAAAGCTTTCACTACTCACAAGAAGGATTTTTGTTGTCGAGGTTTCTCCACTCTTCCTCACTGTGTCAAGTGCGTGAGTGTGTTTTTTTTTTTTTTGTGGACTACTCCACCTTCTCCACCTTATATATTATATGGACTTTGACTCTTATGCTCACCTCTTCCAACATGAGCGACATGACTTTATGTATGCTCAACTCTCCAGCTTGAGCTTATACCTATTATCTAGACTCATAGATCACAGAAAAATATTAACTTGAAGCTTGGGTCTGACACTTTGCTCATTTAGTGGCTTAGCTGCCCGACTCTAGACTCTTATGCCATGTAAGTTTAATGGCGACTTGGACTTACCTGATCGCGGCCTGAAATCCAATTCCATATGCTTTTGATGTTTAGGCCTTTCTCGTTAGTTTCTGTTTGAGATGACATGTTGTCCAATACATTGGCATATATCTGCTCTTCATTCCTTGGTAGCAAATTGTGGTCGCTTGATGAGACAGGTATTGATGTTGAAGCAATGGTTGATGAAGTCTTCTTCTTCCAGATAGAGTTCTTCAAAACTGCGACCTCCGCATTTACCGTTGCTTTGTTTTTGTTGTTAAGAGGCTCTAAAGGAGTTGTGTATCTTTCTTGTTGTTGAGCCTCAATCGCAGATTTTGGAAACCACATTGTTCTAATTGGGCCTAGTGTGATGTCCTTTGCCACTTGCCTTGTTTCTTCTTTGACTTGATGGTACCTTGTCTTTTATTTCCAAATATGGCTGTTACTTTTGTAAAAGCCTTGCTCTTGTAGTAATTGACGAGGGATCCATCTATAGGTTGTAGTACTCTTGGGTGTAGTGGGTGGCTGCTCTTGATTTCTTGATGTTTCTTGCTTTTCTTGGGTGATTTCTTGATAAGCTACTACCTTAGGTAACCAGATTTGAAAGTTACCCTCATAGAATCCTTGTGCTTCGAGTAACTCGACTGGAATGAATCTTTGGACTTGCTTGGAGGTGATCTTCACTTGACTTTGTTGGGTAGTCTGGTAGAATTCTGATTTCATTACCCAAACCTGTCCTATGGTTTGTCCAGTGGAAGACCTTCTCTTTTGCTTTTTGTACCTGTCCTTTCTCTTGGTTGAGTTATGTGATTGACGTTGATGGCTTTGTTGATTCCTGACTGAGTGGTTGTCATGGGATGGATATTGCCAGGCTGTTATCTTGGGCTTGTTGACCCAAACATCTGAATTTCCTTTCTTGTAGCCTTGTGCAATAATTGACTCACTTGATGTGATCCATCCTGTTACCTTTGCTTGTTGAGGTTGTTCCTGTGATTGTATCCAAATTGGATCATTAACTTTAATCTGTGCCTTGGATAGTAGTACTTGGTTGACCTGTTTTGACTTCCTTTGGAGACTTTCGAGCGATGGAAACTTCGGTTGATAGACTTTTTGCTTGGGTTTCCATTGTTTTGTTGATGGTCTGGCTTTTGACGTAGAGGCTTTGTCTTGCACTTGCATTGGTTGGGCTAGAGACTGTGGGCTTACTTTAGCTTTGCCTTTTTCAATAGCCAAGAATCTTTGAACTATTGTAGGCTTGACCTCTGTTGCCACTTGATAGCTTGTCGTGATGACCATTGTTGAAGATTCATGCTCGTTTTCAAAGACTTGTGCCCATGGCTTGGACAAAATCAAGTGTGTTCCCATTTGTCGAGAATCTACCACCAAGAATTTTTCTTTGACATTCTGCGAGTGTAGTTGGAGAGTAGCTTCTGCAATCCCCATACTTATAACATCTACTTCAGGTGAGAGATTTACCTTTATCTGAATATCATAAAGCTTTGTCTTACCTAGAAGTAACCACATGCCATATGACATGACATTAGTCGTGGAATTTGTATCAATTTCTGCCATAAAATTCATCTTGACTCCGTCTTGTGCACTTAGCAAAAATTTGATCTTCTTTGGTATTAGATTGCATGTGTTCTCTTGAGTGACTTGAGCAATCTTTGGCCTGGACTCCTTGTCGTCTTCTTCTTCATTGTTCACACTCATGAGTTCATCTATGTGTTCTACCTCCTGCTTGACCACCATTTCCTTTGATATGTCTTTTGGAGAGACAAAATCAGCATTTGGTTTTTGTAGAGTCATAGGCTCTTCTTCCTCGACTTCAGCTATTGAATGTCACCAATAGTGTCTGAACTTCCTGTCACTTGCTGCACCTCTTCTTTGATTGATTCCAAGTCTTCATATTGCTCGTTTGTAGGCGCTCGACCTGAAGCATCTTCTTTGGATCTTAGTCCTTCTTCCTGCAACTTTGCTTCGTTGACTTGCGGCTCCTCCTTTGTACTATGCATTCGAGTTGGATAGTTTGTAATCAAGTGTGTTATCGCAAACTGATCACAAAGAGAACCTATTTCTATATGACCAGTATTCGGGCTAGGTATCTGGTTTTGTGCTATCCCCGTAGTTGATAACCCCGTTTCGAACTCATACTCAGATTCTTCATCTGTCTCACACATAACCCTTAGCATGTAGTAGGGGACTATGTCATACCCATTCTCATCGCAAAATTTTGTTGGTGTGGTCTCATTAACACAGACATCCAAAGTAGCCAATATTTGAGTCCACTCTAGTGGTTCTAACGCCTCTTCCGGAAAAGGTTCTCTTATGTAAGCATCATCTTCTAAGACCCTCTCTAAGGCATTCTCATTTCTCCCAAATTCACTACACTCCGATGCTCCGCACATCCAGATTTCTTTCTTTTTGCCCATCCACGGATGGTCTGTTGATCCACTTTGTGTTGTAGAATCAAAATCTTCCACGGGTGTTCTAGTTATATCTTGGTAGCTATGATTTATCATATTTACACGTGTTGTGGTTTCAGCATGTCTCAAGTATAGATAATCATAACCCCAATCTTGTACCATCTTGAGTTGTCTCATGAATGGTCTTCCAAGGATGATTTCATAGTTATTTTTCTTTCCAAAGTCAACTATGGCAAAAGTATGCGCATACTCTATACCACAAGAAGACACCACTATCGCTTCTAGCAGTCCCATGGGTCTTTCCACGTGCCCATCCGCTAACTTTAATTTTATTCTGGTTGTTCTAAAGGCGGGCCTACCCCATTTCTCCCATATTCGTTTTGTTGCTATGGCAATTCCTGCTCCGCTGTCAAGTATAGCTTTCGTTTCAATCCCATTGTACTCGACAGGCAAAGTGGCATTATCATCTTCTCCTTCACAGTACTCTCCTACTTTGTTCAGAGGTACCGGTCTTACATTTGATCTAGGCTTCTCGATCTCATCTAGCTCTTTTTCCAGGAACCTTAACGGGCTTTTGATCCCAATTTTTTCCAAGCATTTTTCTATATCCGTCCACATACTTGGCCTGATTTTCAAAAGTTCTGCCAACGTAATTGTGCACTTCACTGGCATGGATAGCAGGTTAGTCAAAATTTTTGTGTCCAATTATTTTGTCCCCCCTAGCCTCTGTGATGGGACTCTCACAATCTCAGACTTTGCCTCAAAATCTCCCATGTACTGTGGCAAAGTTCTTAACGATGCAGGTCTACTGTCTTCAGAGGCTATCGATCCTACGTCACCATGATATGACCTTGCATCAACACTCATTTGTGGTCTATCTAATGTGATTTCTGGAAATGGTGCTGGTCCAGCATCCTCTTCTCTTTTTTGGGCATCTCAAACAGCCTTCCATAACTCCTCTGGCCACTGCTCCTCAACTATAGGAACATAGGGTGGGAAATCCCTCATTGATTCATCTATTGTATTTTGGACTACCCTCGAGTCTTGCGACCTTGGCAGTGATTCTTCCCTATGATCCAATTCTTCTCTAGGCAATTCGTTTGCTTTAATGCTCTCGTCTTTGTGCATTGGGGTGACTATCCTATACTTCACTTCTGGTGGAGGTGGTTCTAGCAATGTTTGAGCAGTTTCAATGAGATGCTTACACATTTCTAGCCTCTGCTTCTCTAGTTCAGGATAAGGATGGGTCATCCATCTTTGTTCTAAGGTCTGTCTATTCGCCAACCTAGCCTCATAAGCCTGTAAAATCGCGTCTAAAGGCTCATTCACTTTGTCCACTAGGACAGATCCTCCTGAACTAGCACTCTTGGGTGCTCAGCTGGTTTAAGGGTTTCAGCTTCCCTTTTCTATGTTTGTTTCTCTTGAGTTGTTTCCAACTCAGCTGTAACAGCCTTTTCTTCCCCTGTTTCCCTTTCTAGTCTCGCTTTCATTCTAGTCCTTCTTGCTCGTCTAGAGTTTCTACGGCTTTTGGAACTCTTACTAGTCTCTCCATCCGTAGGCTTCTGCTCTTGCACTTTTGCTTGTGCTCTTGTGACAACGTTTACTAGAGCAACTTGCTTACTTTCATCTTCTTCTTGTTTAAGCACCTATTCTCTTGCAATTGTTTCTTGCTCTGTTGTTGTTGTCGTGTCTCCTTTTGTTGCGGCTCGTTCTTTCTCTAATTTGCTGGTAGAAGGAAAGGTAACATGTGGTTGCATTTTACCTTTCTTTCTTGGATTCTTAGGACAATCCAAAATCATATGTGTGATTGCACACTCATTACAATATACATTTATCATGATATCATGGTGTGGACAATCCTTAATCAAGTGATCACTACTACCACATCTGTCACATGGACGTATTGTTTGTTGTGGAAATACTTGATATTGACCTTGAAGTGACCTCTGATCTACCACATATCTTTCTGTTTGAAGCTCATGACTCACATATGCATTTCTAGCAGCTATGGGTCTTTCACTTAAGAACACTTGTTCCGCTACAGGATGATATCTTGGCAGTTGAGACATAACATGCTCAAACCCTGGTGGAGTCTTAGGTCTATAGTCAAGACAATGTTGCGTTGGATGGTCCCCTCCACATGTCATGCACCTTCGTCGTTGAGGAACTCTATAGGCTGGTACTCTGTCAGCGTGGTTGATGTGTTGCATCACATTCTCTATGATTTGATCCTCAACATTTACTTGGTTTTGTCCTAGATTCCCTCTTTGATCCTCAAGATCAGCGGTTTTCTTTTTCTCACTCGCATCATTCATCTTCTTCTGACCATCGTCATAGAATTCGCAATTGTCAACTAGGTCAACCGCCACTTTGATCACCTCTTCCAAGGTTTGGTATCTTTTCATGTATAGGTCCTTTTGGAGATTCTCATTCCTAAGTCCTCTAATGAAGCATAGGATATGACGTTCTGGCGTGGGTAACTCTTGGGTCGGACATCTAGCAACATATTTCTTGAAACGTAGTATTGCATGTCGCAATGTTTCTGTTTCGCTTTGTTTAAATTCTTGAATCTTAGGAGGGGTGTTATGTTTTATGCCCCTCTTGGTGAATTCTTGAACAAATTCATCCAACATTTTCTCAATGGTTGTGAAATCTCTTCGGTTCAATAGTTCAAACCATGCTTGTGCATTGTCATCCAAAGTAAGTCCAAAACCCTCATACTGCGTGTGGAAGTCCTCTACTCGTTCTGCTCGTAGGACTTGCTTGAAAGCCGAGACATGGGCGTATGGGTCTCCTATGCCATTGTACTTTCTATTTACCCATTTTCTTAGCTGAGATGGTCTTATAATTTGGGGTGCAAAGTATGGAACCATACTCCTCTCTGGTATCGTTTCATCTCTCGTTATCGCTCTAGGGGGAAATCCAGGTGGTGGTCCCCTCTTTGGAATTCTCTTAGAGGTTCCTGTGTTTTGTGGATGTATCTGAGGTCCTTCATTGAACAAATATCCTCTCATCTCTAATTTCGTTCGCGGATTTGTGCTTTCTACAGCTCTATATTCTCGTCCATACTTGTCAACAAATAAAGATGTCCATTGTTGGTCGACCTCGTATGTATAGACATATAAGAGCTTGTATTCTGTCAACTCATCTGGGTAAGGCTCTAAGAAACTGTAAAGGTTGAATTGATTTCCATTAATATACCTATATAGTCCTTCACTTTCATGGTTATACGTCCAAACTCTCTCCACAAAATTGGTCTTTATGTACTGTAGGTTTGGAAGATCTATTCTAGGCGGGTGCTCATCTATCCCTGCCATCCATGTGCTTGTATAAGCTGAGTCTGAGTCTGATGTAGACATGACTTCTAGGCTTAACAGATCTAACTTGCTGTAGTAATACCTCTCTCAGTATGTTCAAGTGTTTTGGTCAAGGAAAATCCAAAACTATGTCCAAAACCGTGAACGTTTTCTCACAATTCTCTCAAATTGTCGGTTTTAGACACCCCTGACTTCCGGATGCATTTTGAGGCCTTTAACAATGTTTTTTTGGTCAATTTGCTCTCAGATCTGTAGTGTTGCTCTCAAGCTATGTTTTGATAAAAAAAGTTTTGGAATCGGAGTCCGTATGTGAAAGCTATGACCAAAATAGTGAGATGTAATTTTGGAAGTTGCTCTATCTGATGTTTTTGCACGTGGTCAGTTTGAGCTCAAAATTGGTGTGTGCACTCCTTAGGCAATGATAAAACCAGTGGTATACTTGGTTTCAAAAAAATTCTCAAAATTTTTTCCTCAGTTGTCTATCGCGATAGACTCACCAAGTACCCCTTGCAGATGTCCAAATGCACTCAAACTTTGTGTAGAGGGTATAATGGGCCTTCTGAACCCAAATATGAAGTCAGAGTTGAATTTTGAATTTTCTACAGTGAATTTATGAGTCTATCACGATAGACTCACCAGAGTGTTACTGGGATACAGTTTTTCAACTGTTTTTACGGATTTGAGTTGCCCCTTCTCTTGAGATACTACTCACCAAGTTTCAACCTATTTGGAATACTTTTCCTTTGTAACTTGCATCAAACAACAGTTTCTTTTCTGATCTTATGAAGTAATCCTCTTAGATGCACTTACAATACTCCAAATTTACTCAAATGTTAACCATAGGCTCATAACAACATGTAGAACAAGGCCCTGAGGTCAGTTTTCAAAATTTTCAATTTCTGTGAAAAAGCCCCAGTCTATCGCGATAGACTTAGCAAGTTCTTCAGTTTTGAAAATTTTTGAGATTTCTCTTCACCACTGTGTTCCCTATACTCTGTACACCTTGCTCACCAATTTCCACTTGTTTTGGAGTTTTTCTTAGGTCTCTAACTCCAACTCTAGAATTCTGAGTCTATCTAATCACTAGAAAATAGACTTAGGATGACTTCCCAATGTCCAAAATCCACCAAATTTTGTGTGTAACCTCCTGAGAGGCTAAACAAGCTATGCTCCAGAGGGTTTTGAAAATTTCTATTTCTTTGGCCCTGCTTTGAGTCTATCGCGATAGACTCAGCAAGTACCCCTTTTATAGGTCAAACTTGAACTTTGACTATACCACTATGTTCCAACACCTCTCCTTAGTCCTCCTACCAATTTTCAAGTGGTTTGGACTTTTACTTTGTCAGCTAGACCAAATCTGGTGTTTTCTACAAGCTGAATCCTCTCAAATGATCTTAGACCCACTTTCTGATGTCCAAATGACTTCAAAAAATTTATGTGTCCTTGATAGCACCTTTCCAAGCTATGCCACACAGGTTTTTGAAAAACTCAGTTTCTATCACTGGGTTCTTAGTCTATCGCGATAGACTCACCAAGTATGCTAACATGACACTTTTTTCAAATTTTCTCTTCACAGATGTGTTCCCTACCCTCTGTAGATCATGTATACCAAGTTTCACAAGGTTTGGAAATTTGGTCAAGTCCCTTTTATCCAATTTGTCTCTGAACTTAGACTCTAAACACCAGACTTGAGGTTTAGTGGTCAAGCAGGTGTCCAAGTACACTCAATTTTTGGGAGCAGCCTTGTATTGATGTGTTTTACCTGTGGTACGAGGGGTTTTGCCTGATTGTGAGTCTATCTCCAATTCACCATTCTATCGCTATAGACTGAGCAGAGAGCCACTGGGAAGTGATTTTTTTCTCTATTTTTGGACAGTTTGGTTCCCAATGCCCTTAGAAGCCTATCCCCAAAGTTTTATTCAATCTGGACTTCTTTTCCTTTGGATTCAAGCATTTTACAATTCACTTCCTTACACTCAGAAAAAGAAAATTTCCACTTAGATGCACAAGCACTGATGCAAATGCTTTGAAATTTCACATGCAAGCTCTAGATCATATGCAAAACAAGGTCTTGAGGTCAAATTTTTTTGAAAATTGTAGATTTGGTTTCAGATTTTTGTTTTTTGGGTTTTTTTTGAGGTTTTTTTGGGATTGGACCAAATCTGTGTTTTCTCCCTACCTTAAGGTCTCCAATGCAAAAACAAGCACTCAAGTCGGCTTTCAAACGACCATTTTAGAGCACTTTTACCATAATCAGCACAATTCCGCCTTTTGGGTTTTCAAGCACATTTTCATGTCAAAATTGCTCTAGATCAACATCAGATGTCCTACACTACCTAAAGTCCTACTTTGGATGGTTGAATGGTTGTTTTTACTTTCTGGCAAGCAAACAGTCTCCGACTTACCTTTTGCGTTTTTTTTTCTCTTTCAAGTTCTTCACAACCAAACACACAAAGCATAAAACCTAATCTAAACACACAACAAAATAATATAACCATACCTCAACCTCATGGTGGACCACCTCGGCGAGACGCAGGCTCCCTAGCTATCCCTCAGTTAAGAGATCCGCTCTCTAACTTCCCACTAAGAAGGAAAATGGTGACAACACTCTAGAAAACTCTAGAGAAACGCTATACTATCAAACACGAGTGATGCGGTCTACGCTAGTTTAGGCGCTTCGTCCCCGGCAGTGGCGCCAATGTTAGCTGGTACGCCGCGACGGACGATGGAGCACAGCGAGAACACAGACCAACAAACTGTCAATCCGAGGACGTAGTTGACCCGACTAGGGAATGGAGACAATCTCTGGGTTGTCAACCCTGACCTAGACACGAACAACACTCTACAGTCACTAATCCTACCACAACACTACCATAAAGCAAAGAAACAGACAACGCATCCTACGAAACACTACAAGCTCGAAACGGTCTCAAATCATATCAGAATGACTCGAAATCGGAGGGTAAGACTCACAAGGACATATCCTATGTGGCCAAACACCTAAACCTTGAAAACCATAACTATAAGACCTCTAATCGTTGTCGCGATAAACTCAAAACAACAATTTCCAAAGTGTCCGGAACTGATCTACAAAGACATCAACACGAAGAGCTTCTCGGCCTGATTCTAACGACTACTCGATCATTCAGAACGGATGTCGTTTGAGGTACTTACGACCAAATATAGCTCGTAAGGCGGGCTCGCGATGTGGTCCTCGGCTTGCATTGCTTGCGTCGACGCGGAGAGCTCCTCGATGCTAACACGCTCCTACTCTCATATCTGCAATGTGATTAGTGTGTGCGACGGTGTGTGTGCATGAAGCTCACTATTGTGTGCTGCAGAACCCACGACTGTATATTAATTGAGATAACGTAATGTCTTCTTTACAAAGCCTTAGGTTTCAACTTATATACCAAGGCTTCAAACCTAATGTCCGGCCAAATGAATTGAATTGTCCCTAGGCTTCTACAGAGCTTAATTACAAGAAACTGAGTTGGTTTTACTCATTATACAAGCATCTGCGGCCAAAATACAAGTGCCGATTTAAAATATAAGGCTCCCGTAAACATTACAAAAGTGGCCGTAATGGCTCAAAATAATAATAACGGGATATTCGATGACGTCCATGAACTCGTATCTTCATGTTGCAGCATCCATCTTCATCTTCATTACTTCATCACCATCTTCATGTGAAATCTTTACAGAATCTTTGAGGAATCTTTGAGGAATCTTAATGGAATCTTTATGGAAACGTTGTTGAAAGGGCGTCCTTTCAACAATGTCGCACACTATGTTTGCGACACCCTGTTTTTTGTAAATCTGTACATATGGACTTGATGCCTTGTGTCAAAAGGGTGTGTTTTCTTTTTGTGGATTTTTTTAGCTTGCAGGCACATGTACATGCAATGCAAGTCGCTAGTGTAGCATCAGCTATGGGGTTGCCTTTGGTGTCCATAAGTGATTTTTTTGAAGTGTCACTTGTATGTAGCTAAACCTCATGTAAAAGACATTCAGCCAAAGTTAAAGAAATATCAGGTTTTGGTTCATTGTGCCTCCTTGTTGCTTTTGGATGCAGTTTTTTGCCCCCGCCTTGCCTTCTCTAAATGTAGTTGTATCAGGACAACTCTTTGTTTGCGTCAATTTTGCATGTAGTGGCATGTAGGATAAATTTTAAACATCCTTATCTTTTTTGCGAGTCAATTTTTAAGCTTTCTTCCAAGTTTTAAAGTGCCCGAATTGGTGTTGGAGCTATATATACCAACCCCCATGCTATATATAGCTAAGAGTCCCCACTATATATGTGTACTCGATGTGTGCTCTACACACACTTCGGGGTTTGCAGATGTGGAGTTCTCTCTCTCTCTCTCTCTCTCTCTCTCTCTCTCTCTCTCTCTCTCTCTCTCTCTCTCTCTCTCTCTCTCTCTCTCTTCCTTTCATCTCTCGTCTCGGTCTTCTTCCCTCGTCAACATGGTATCAGAATGATGGTCGCATAGACACACTCAAAAATCCTGAAAATATTAGCACAAGGAAGATGCATTTATTCTTATTATTATTATTTTTGTAAAAACATATGCTTTTTTGTTTTTTTTGTTTGTTGCTCTTTTGTATGGAAGAAGAAAAGGTGAGGACACTAGACATGGTTAATTCAGGAGAGGCATGGTGGTTCGTGTTTAATGATCTGGTGTTGGGTTGCTTTGAGAGTATATCGTCATCATGGACACCCCCCTCTGGTCTATCACACTGTCTAGTGTCGTTGTCCTATTATAAAGAACCTGCCACGTTCTGGAAGTTGTTTGTGGTGTACTGCACAAGCTACCAACAACCTTGCGTATTAAGAAAAAGATAAAATGTATATATACAATAGATTCCATGCAAGACAAGTCTACTAATTTTAGAACAAATAATCACATTGATCTTCATCAGTAAAAATCACTACAAGAGGCCTTAAATATCGTTCAATAGTGTAGCTTGATGTAGAGCACAATTGAATACCACTATGCAGACCATAGTAGTCCAGCAATAGTCACCTTGCAGCACATCAAATTGAGATTATGCAGATCCTAAGTAAATTAATGTACCTAACTAGTTAGCTCTTGATGAGTTAGAAGACGATTTTGAGCATTTGCCTATGGTGGGATATGGTGTCCGAACCCGGACACGAACCAAAGACCTCTAGTGCGTGAGACTAGCATGATAACCGACTACAATGTATATGGTGGACGCTTTCATCACATGTCCACTATTTCTAGACCACCAGGCATGGAGGCTTTTCTCAAAGTCGGTCCATCTTCCCACAGATCAACGGCACCAGGCATGGAGGCTTTTCTCGAAGTCGGTCCATCTTCCCATGGCCGAACGTGTTCTTCCTCCTTCCATCGGTCAGGTTTTTCCATTGCTTTTCCTAAGTTGAAAAGGACAATAGGTCTCCAGCTCGACAGGCTTGATCATAACCTTAGCAAGTGTCTAATTTTATGTCATCCCAAATCTCTGCTAAGAGCCCGATCACCCTCTTGTCTATGAGCAAGTCTCTCCAACATTCTGCAGACCAATCTCGTCTCATTAGCATCCTAGGTTGAGCACGAGAGAGAGAATCATCTCAAAGTCTCTCCTCTCGTCTGTGAGAAAATCTATAAAGCTCATCCCAATAGCTCAAGGTGCACAATCCATCACATTAGTAGGTAATGTTTGGCGTAAAAGATTCAAAACTTCGGCTTCTTAATGATTCGAATATTATTGACCTTGAAATAATGACGTGGGATGATGTCAAAGCAGTAGGAACACCACCTTCTCCTCATTCGATCATGCAACTGCAATTGAAGTAGGCTGTTTTCTACTTGTATTTGGTGGTAGTTCTCATTCAACCTGCTTCAATGACCTTCATGTTCTTGACCTAGACAGTATGGAATGGTCCCAACATCAGCCACAAGGAGTGACACCAACACCTCGATCAGGTCATGCAGGCGTCAGAGTTGGAGATAGTTGGTACATTATCCATGGTGGAGATAATAAAAGCGGACATCAATTAGCCATAGCTAAGAAAATTGAATGGTGAATTGACATGGTAACTGAACCCTAAACCCTAAACCATCCTTTTTTTTTCTCCTTGGCCAAACCAAGGATGATTCTATTGCTCTTCTACCTTTGGAGGAAGTTATTGAGAAGACATATGCCGTAGCTATCACCATTTGTATCGTGAAATATGACAAGGTTCACCAAGATCTACAATGAGACGTTGAGCTCCATGGTGTCATGGGTGAAGTTACATGATATATCTTCATCCATCGTTCAAAGTGATATCATATGTTGTGCCTTATTTTCTCCATCCATGTCTTTGTTTCTTGATACATGATATTGATCTTGACAATCTGTCATAAAATACTTCACATAATTTTATGATCATTTTATGATGGTATACTAACGTGTGTCATGGTCTTCATGTGTGATTGATGTATAGATGACAAGATTTACCAAGCCATTATCTATTGATTAGTAATTGTCTTTTAGCTTTTGCAAATTTTTCATTTGCTCACAAAAATAGCATCTCTGATGCCATGGTACGTAAATCCATGACGATAGTTTTTATTTTTTATTTGAAGAAAGCATCTCTCATGCCATGGCACGTAAAGCCATGATGATTGCTATTTCAAAATTCTTGTAAACATCTCTAATTCCATGGTGAATACCGTAATACCATGGTACGTAAAGCCATGATGATGACAAGCTACACCCCGAAATCTTGTCTGTTACACTAACGTGATAATCAACCACACGATAGTAATCTTGAAGGCCCCATACTTCTCTTTATATCTTGACTCTCGGATGATGGCACTCCAACTACTTTTTCAACATGGTTCAGTCTTGAATTTGGATGCACGGTCCCTCACGACGATTACAACCGCACCGAACAATCGGCCACACGTTCACAAAAATGAGCTATTTTTACTTTTATCTTTTAGAATTAATGTTTGATGGCGGGCTATAAATAAAGTGTGTTTCTATGTTATAAGTAGCATTCACTTATTTATGGCTATTGGCACCAGATGGTGACGCTTTCACATAGTGATTGTAAGGGTTATGACTCAAACTCACTTCTCATGTACATATTACATAAGGGGTATGTTCATGTATGGCCACGAGTCTTGGGTTTAGCGCATGATAATCATAGTGGATGGTTTAATGCATGGTTATCACCACACATGGTTCAATATCTTGTTATTTGTATTTCTTATTTTGGATCTATTTCCTTCGACCAGGCTCAAGTTTGCATATTCTCTTGCGTATATGATAAAGCCTCAACAAAGTTACAATATTTGGAAAAATATTACTTGTCGTTCTTGTCATGAAAACGTCATTTGATCTCCATCATTAATTACATGATTTGTCCAATTTGACAGTTATGCTTTGTACATAATGACTTTACTAATTGTTTTCTTGGTGATGTGATAATTCACCTTTCATTAATCAGGGATGTGAAAAAGTTTATGACTACTTGGGAGCCTCGTGTCTTCCTTTATGGAAAAAACGATGATGCTCGTAATCGATATTTAACGGCACTATGGTTGATATCATTTTGTTGCACCCTTGTAATTGGTATTTCATGGTGCTATCATTGTTCTCATTTTATTGCACCCTTGTCCTCATTGGTGCTATGGTTGTTATTATCTTATTGCACCCTCATCGTCATTGGTGCTATGGTTGTTATCATATTCTTGCATGCACCGTGGTCATCATTCGTGCCATGGATGTTATCTTCTTATTGCATCCTTGTCGTCATTGGTGCTATGGTTGTTATCATCTTATTGCATGCACCCTCTCACCATTGGTGCTATGGTGTTATCCTCTTATTGCACCCTTTTCCTCATTGGTGTTATGGTTGTTATCATCTTATTGCATGCACCCTCGTCATCATTGGTGATATAGGTGCTATCGTCTTATTGGACTCTCCTTGTCATTGGTGCTATGGTAGTTATCATCTTATTTCACTCTCGACGTCATTGATGCTATGGTTCTTATCATTATCGTCATCAAGGATTTAGCACTTGTGACTATGCACCACTAGTGTTCATAGAATTTATGTATCGGCTTTGTGCACATGTGATTGCCTTTGACATTACGTTTTTTTCTGTGTCCTCTCTAGAGCGGCATCGTGAACCGTCTCTAAGAATAATTTGATGTGATCATTTTTTTAACCTTCACATTTTGATATGTTTCTTGAGTTGATGTTATTTGCAGCTGCTCAAATATATTGAAGCTACTCAAAGATATTGAAGAATTTTCATCAATTCAATTATAGGGTTAGTAAACTTCCAAGGATGCTTGGAAGCGTAAATTGTATATTATGGAGTGATGTAGCTCAAGTTTTTGTAAAATTTGATAATTGCTAATATAACAGTGTATGTATATGGTGTATTGGATTTTTCCCTTGTACCCCCAAGGGTTTTTTCATCCATAGTTAGGGGCTCCTAATTGAGTGGGGGTGTTGTAGCTATATATACCAACCCCTATGCTATATATAGCTAAGAGTCCCCAATATATATGTGTACTCGGTGTGTGCTCTACACACACTTTGAGATTTGCAGACCTCGAGTCGTCTCTCTCTCTCTCTCTCTCTCTCTCTCTCTCTCTCTCTCTCTCTCTCTCTCTCTCTCTCTCTCCCCCCCCCTCTTTCATCTCTCATCTACGTCTTCTTCCCTCGTCAACAATTGGAGCTATGCTCTTCAAGTTATGACTAGTTCTCTACACAATTATGGCTATGATGCAGGCTATGAGGTAGGCTAGTGGCAAATTGCGAGTGCACGGATGGGGAGGGCATGTATCTATAAATTGTGGAATTGATGTTGAAATCGTTGATTTGTGATGTTCAATTGTGAAAGGTAAGGACCTTTTATTCACATGCATTGGTCAATATGTGCTATAAATCCGTGCTTTGATAGTGTTTTGCTTCTATGCTCGATGCCCTTTGGATGGTGGATGTGTGCTTGTAATTCCCAAGGGAGCATAGGTCATTTGGATGGGTTTACAAAGATTTGTTTTAATATAATTTTTGGTGTTGAGGTTAAAGTTTGAATTCTCTAGGTCTATAGAGCTAAAGAGGTCTCCCATTTTTTCTTTCACCCAACAACGTGAATCCCTGTTTCCATGTGTGTTCTAAACATCAAAGGACGTATTAATATACCATTGCTTTAGCTCCTCCCAATGGGCAATCTGTTGCTCCCACAAATCAAACCATCACTCCAAACCTTTATATTATCTTCTGTCACATTTTGCACCGGCCAATCTTGTATTACAGAAGCTAGGAAGGAGGCCTCTTTAGTTGTCCTTGTCAAGTGCCATGCTTCACACAATTCAATATGCTGCATTTATCTCTCTGTCGTGACATCTTTTTTAGTATGCTTGTGTACTCTCTTTCCATTAGAAAAGGCATGAGCACTCCCTCCATTCCATCATGTAATTCCTTCCTCCATACTATATTGTCCGTACTACCAACCAACAAGATCTAGCTTTGTTAGACATGAATCCAGTAAAGTCTGCAGGTTCATGGCCGCATCTCTCCATCATTGTATTGAAATTT